>NC_069501.1:219017191-219328441 GCF_027579735.1 Bombina bombina
ACATACTGCCTGTTCACTGGATTGTGCCCTGAACAACAAAAGTGAAATAGTGAATAATGAACTATACTGACACTATTTCAGTTTATGGTTTCAAACATCTCAAGTTTAAGGGATTGTAATATTTTAAATTAATTTAACACTGTTATTTTGCACAATTTCAAAGTTTTTTGTAAATCGATAGCAATTCACTGTTACTCCTTGTGAGTAAACTGGTGTGACCAATTAGGGACTGATGTAAATGAGCTCTGAGCTAACCAATCACTATGAAGAATGTTGCAGGCTGAGGTAAAATTTCCCCATACTGGTTCATGTGCTACTGCTGCTGATTGGCTCAATGGCCCTGTCCACTCAAGACCAGCAGTTCTGTCTTCCAAGCAGTACGTTTGCGGGAGTTACACATATAAACTTGCAGGGTCGGTAGTGCTCTAATGAATTGGAGCATGTAATTTTTGCACTATAATGTCTCTTTAAAATCCACAGGGCCGCCATCAGGGGGTGACAGGGGTGACTCCTGTCAGGGGACCAATGGGCCAGGGGGGCCCAATGGGCCAGGGGGGCCCCATGAGGCAAGAACTAAAAAAAAAAAACACTATTCACAGTGTGAGACAGACTTTGTTTGTACAGTGTGTGCCTGAGTCAGACTGCAGATAACTTTCATTTGCAGAGGAGGTATGACTTACTTAGCAAATGTTTTTTTTTCTTTGTGCAATTTCGGATTGTAACTTCAGTGTG
The DNA here is from genome assembly GCF_027579735.1 of Bombina bombina. NCBI lineage: Eukaryota > Metazoa > Chordata > Amphibia > Anura > Bombinatoridae > Bombina > Bombina bombina. The sequence goes on from NC_069501.1 coordinate 219,017,924, forward strand.
GTAGTAGTTGTATGGTGGGGCCAGGGGTCCATAAAAACATTTTTTTTTAGCAGCAGTGTATTTTATAAAACATTACACTTTACTGCCCCTTTATGCAAGGACTTTCCAGATGCAATGAGGCATTTAATCTAAGATTTTTACATCTGCATAAAATGTTATACTCTCAGACTTAGATTGCTCAGTGTTTGAAATGAGTCAGGTTAACTTAAAACTGTTCAGTTTACACTACAGCTGACTTTATTTTGAAATACATACCAACAAGCCTAAATTATGCATTTAATCATATCTAATGGTATGAGTACCACAGCTTATGGTTCCACCAAGACCATATAGAGTACAGCATTTTCAAAATCCATAAGTACAGCTGACAGATGGGAACATTTGTACACTATATTTGAAGTGGTGCTCTTGGTTGGGGAAAAAACAAACAAACATATGTCAACCTTTTAAAAGTACTTTTCTTCATCTAGCCATCTACCCAGATAATTAATGTACAATTTTGAATTCACAGAATTATTTTTGCTTACACATTTACAAATATGATTCTTTAAAAAGTGATCTCTTAATTTCTGCAATTTTTTTATCATGCATGTCACACACTGTTGATTTAGGGGATGCAAGGTGCATAAATGTTTCCTCCTGTGAGTGTTTCTGTGGGTGTCTGTGTTTATGTCTTTGTGCTTTGGTTTGTGTCTCTATGAGTGTGTATGTATTTTTTTCTGTGGGTCTCTCTGTGAGGGTGGGTGTGTATGTCTTTGAGCTTTTTCTATGGGTGTCTCTGCGAGGGTGTGTGTATATGTTTGCCTTTGTGTATTTTCTCTGGATGCCTCTGTGAGGGTGGGTGTGTATGTCTGTGTTTTCTGTGGATGTCTCTGTGAGGGTGTGTGTGTGTATATGTATGTATGTCTGGGTTTTCTGTGGATGTCTCTGCGAGGGTGTGTGTTTTCTGTGGGTGTCTCTGTGAGGGTGTGTGTATGTCTTTGTGTGTTTTATTTTGATGTCTCATTGAGGGGGGGGTGTTTTCTGTGGGTGTCTCTGTGAGGGTGTGTGTATGTCTGTGTGTTTTCTGTGGATTGTCTCTGTGTGTGTGTTTGTATGTCTTTGTGTGTTTTCTGAGGCTGTCTCTGTCAGTGTTTCCTTGGGTGTATGTGCAAGTTTGAGTTTGTGTGTGTGTGTGTCCATTGTCTGTTCTTTTTAAGGACATTTTTACCGTACTACTGATTATTCACATCCTTCTACAGACTTTGAGACTAATGAGACCTTTACGGAAGTCACCAATCCACCATTTAACCTTTAAATTATTGTTTAGGCAGTTCAGGGCCCTTCCTTTCAGCCACTGCATGCTGTTGTCATCATTTAGTTGGCATCTTCCTTTACAAAAAGATAATCAGAACTCCATATATTGTTTTCTAAATCTCCTTTTTTTTACAAAACTGTAGCCTACCTCATTACTTGTCAGGTCAATGTAATCAAGTGCTGAGTGTCTGTGTGGGTGTCTGTGTCTGAGTCTGTTTGTGTGTTTCTTTGCGTGTCTGCTAGAGTATCTATATGTGAATCCTTATGTGTGAGTGTGTGTTTTAGTGTATGAGTGTGTCTGTGTGTGTGTATGTTACTACCTTTACAACATTTCCAAGTTTAAATAGACACTTAAGAATAAAGTGCATATACGTTTTAGTCACTTGGTCAAAAATAGCACATGTCAAGGGGGGAGGGGGGCCCTGATCAATGGTCAAGTCAGGGGCCCCAAAATTTCTAGTGGCGGCCCTGAAAATCCATACACAACTGTAACATTGTTTTGTGGATTAGAAGGGTTAAAAAAAAGTGTAAAACAGATCAGTTTATAAATACTTCAGAGTAAAAAACATACATACATATCTCCAAATCTGTGAAGAAAAGTTTTACATGAAATTAACAATACTGTATTTTGTAAACTAATTTAGGGACAGATTTTAAGTTGAGCGTAAAATATTGCTTCTGCGAAATGTGTGCTGGTGTGTATTACAAGGGAGGTCCAATAAGAACGTGACTACACGTTTGCATTGCATGGAAGCATTACGCTCACAAAATCGCTCTTCCATAGGCTCCAATGGGAGCCTCATTCTGATGCCGTCAGACACGGCATAAGAACAAGCTCAGCAAAGGGGCAGCAAATATAAATATATGTATGATTATATACATATATATTTATGTGTTAATATGTGTATAAGCATATACATATATATTTATGTGTTAATATGTGTATATACATTTGTATTTACAGGGAACACACAGTTCCCATAGACCGCTATATAAAGGCACTTTTTGTTTTCTAACACCCCCAGAGCCACCACTTTTTACCCCTAAAAACTGCTTAGTGCATTTTTTTTAAATGCTATTTTTTATTTTATTCAAACCACTACACACATTTTTTTTGGGGGGGGGGGGGCAATTGGGGACATTTAAAAAATTACCCAGAGGTCTGTTAATATAGTTTATAGATCATGTTATATGCTTTTTTTTTCTTCTTATATAAGCACAGTCCTTGTTTAAAAATAAATAAATATATATATATATATATATATATATATATATATATATATTAATTATATATATATATATATATATATGTGTGTATATATATATATATATATATATATATATACAGGGAGTGCAGAATTATTAGGCAAATGAGTATTTTGACCACATCATCCTCTGTAATGAGAAGGGGTGTGGTCTAATGACATCAACACCCTATATCAGGTGTGCATAATTATTAGGCAACTTCCTTTCCTTTGGCAAAATGGGTCAAAAGAAGGACTTGACAGGCTCAGAAAAGTCAAAAATAGTGAGATATCTTGCAGAGGGATACAGCACTCTTAAAATTGCAAAGCTTCTGAAGCGTGATCATCGAACAATCAAGCGTTTCATTCAAAATAGTCAACAGGGTCGCAAGAAGCGTGTGGAAAAACCAAGGCGCAAAATAACTGCCCATGAACTGAGAAAAGTCAAGTGTGCAGCTGCCAAGATGCCACTTGCCACCAGTTTGGCCATATTTCAGAGCTGCAACATCACTGGAGTGCCCAAAAGCACAAGGTGTGCAATACTCAGAGACATGGCCAAGGTAAGAAAGGCTGAAAGACGACCACCACTGAACAAGACACACAAGCTGAAACGTCAAGACTGGGCCAAGAAATATCTCAAGACTGATTTTTCTAAGGTTTTATGGACTGATGAAATGAGAGTGAGTCTTGATGGACCAGATGGATGGGCCCGTGGCTGGATTGGTAAAGGGCAGAGAGCTCCAGTCCGACTCAGGCGCCAGCAAGGTGGAGGTGGAGTACTGGTTTGGGCTGGTATCATCAAAGATGAGCTTGTGGGGCCTTTTCGGGTTGAGGATGGAGTCAAGCTCAACTCCCAGTCCTACTGCCAGTTTCTGGAAGACACCTTCTTCAAGCAGTGGTACAGGAAGAAGTCTGCATCCTTCAAGAAAAACATGATTTTCATGCAGGACAATGCTCCATCACACGCGTCCAAGTACTCCACAGCGTGGCTGGCAAGAAAGGGTATAAAAGAAGAAAATCTAATGACATGGCCTCCTTGTTCACCTGATCTGAACCCCATTGAGAACCTGTGGTCCATCATCAAATGTGAGATTTACAAGGAGGGAAAACAGTACACCTCTCTGAACAGTGTCTGGGAGGCTGTGGTTGCTGCTGCACGCAATGTTGATGGTGAACAGATCAAAACACTGACAGAATCCATGGATGGCAGGCTTTTGAGTGTCCTTGCAAAGAAAGGTGGCTATATTGGTCACTGATTTGTTTTTGTTTTGTTTTTGAATGTCAGAAATGTATATTTGTGAATGTTGAGATGTTATATTGGTTTCACTGGTAAAAATAAATAATTGAAATGGGTATATATTTGTTTTTTGTTAAGTTACCTAATAATTATGCACAGTAATAGTCACCTGCACACACAGATATCCCCCTAAAATAGCTATAACTAAAAACAAACTAAAAACTACTTCCAAAACTATTCAGCTTTGATATTAATGAGTTTTTTGGGTTCATTGAGAACATGGTTGTTGTTCAGTAATAAAATTAATCCTCAAAAATACAACTTGCCTAATAATTCTGCACTCCCTGTATATATAATTTGTTTCCCCCTATCTTAAACCTTTTTTTATTTATAATATATAATATAACATTTATTTTAGTATCTTAATAAAAAGTCTAAATATGTTTTAGGAATTTACTCTGTGTTCTTCTAGATGTTAGTGACATTGCATATCTGTAAACTGTTCTCTCTTGACCTGTTTTCAAGCTCGTCTGGTCTGTCAGTTGTCCAATAGTAGCTTGCTGATTCATGATACCTTGTTTAATAATATTAATCACAACATCTGCTTCTTTGAATCTCTGGGTCATATGTCTTTTTAATAGTTCTGAAAGTGCTCTTTGATTTCTATTTTTACCATACAACAAATCAATTGTGATTATTTTTGTTGGTCTGTTGAGTGTAGTTTACTCATGTACCTTTTTAGAAAATGAATGGTTTTCAGCCAGAATCAATGGTGACCTTTTTCAATTCAGATTTTTTTTTTTTTTTGAAAGTTGAGAGGCCAGAAATGTTGATTAATTTTGATAGAGTAGGTTTAAAGCATAACATGATATATTTCCACTTTTTTAAAAAAATATTAACAGTATTATGTGTGAATACCCCTTCTGTGTACGCAAATTTCCATAATATCGTGTCATAGCAGAAGTGACTGTGAGTTAAAACTGATCTTGATAATTTAATATAAGTGGTCATCTTTCTAGGAATTATTTAGCTTCCTAGGGCACTTATTTGTGATAGTGTTGCAGATGCTCTGAGCGGAGAATCATCTCTATGCAATATATTTCCCTAGGAAATAGCCCACTACCTCTATTGCAGAGACATTTATCTGTTTGCAAATATATCTATTGGATGATAATTAGAAATGCTTCATGATAAATGCAAGGGGCTCAGACCTTCTTATGTTATGCCATTTAGAGCAGCAAGCATTCAGTAGTTTTATACATAAAGGATAAGGTTGTACCTGCAGATTTATAAAGTGACATAAAGGTACAAAAAGAAAATGTTTTAAAGCAGTTTTATTGTTAACATATAGCTTTAAGTTTATCCCCTGCAAACTGGTTAAACACATATTTCAAAGAAGCTCCAGAGCAGCAATGTGCTACTGGGGCCTAGGTAAAGATTTCTTCAGCGCAATTGAATGCTCACCAGGATAGTGCGGCGTGAGAGCACTGGTTAACTGTTTTGCAAAACAAATATATATATATATAATATTTTTTTATTTTTCCTTTGGCGATATAACTCTTTCTTTTGTGTAGATCTTTAAATTCTTCCAAAAATCCAATTGAAAATCCTTCAATACCGCTGTTTTTTTAAGTTTTTTTTTGTGGCTGTAAATAGCTGCATTTAATTTGTGTACACTTTTTATAGTTTAAATGTGTCGAGCTATGTTTTCAATTTTTTTAACTCCTTAAAGTTGCATGTCCTTAAAGGGATAGGAAAGTCACAATTAAACTTACATGATTCAGATAGAGCATGTCATTTTACAGCTCTTTTTATATTCACTTATGCAGGCCCATTTATCAAAGGGCTTGCGGACCTGATCCGACACTGCGGATCAGGTCCGCAAGACCTCGCTAAATGCGGAGAGCAATACGCTCTCCGCATTTAACATTGCACCAGCAGCTCACAAGAGCTGCTGGTGCAACGCCGCCCCCTGCTGACTCGCGGCCAATCGGCCGCCAGCAGGGAGCTGTCAATCAACCCGATCGTATTCGATCGGGTTGATGTCTGGCGATTCCTGTCCGCCTGTTCAGAGCAGGCGGACAGGGTTATGGAGCAGCGGTCTTTAGACCGCTGCTTCATAAGTTGTGTTTCTGGCGAGCTTCCATACGGAGCTTGATAAATGGGCCTGTTATTGTCAAATGGGCTTTGTTCACTTAGTAACGCATGTTGAAAAAGAATATGCACATGTCCTATACTAGTGGGAGCTAGCTTCTGATTGGTGCCTGTATACATTTGTCTCTTGTGATTGGCTAACTTGATGTATTCAGCTAGTTGCCAATGTTCCTTCAGCAAATGATAGCAAGAGAATAAAGCAAATTTGATTATAGAAGTAAAATGGAAAGTTGTTCAAAATTGTATGTCCTATCCAAATCACAAAAGAAAAAATGTGGGTTTTCCTCTCCCTTTTAATGGATTTTTAGATCTGTAATAGAGCAGGTCTCACTGAAAGATTGCAATTAATACAGTTATAACATTTTGCAGTTAACATATTTATACCTCCACAAACTTTGCAATCCATAAGTAAACATTGTGATTATTATATTTAATGTATGTACAAGTTTTATTTACTATATTTACTATAATGGTTCTTTAAACCAGAAGCAGCTATGGGAGAGAATAGATGATACAACCCCTAAAGAAACGCAAGTTGTAAAATAGAGCAGGTTATTCCTGAAATGAACTCTTATAGAGGTATAGTACATAACCAACTTCAGACACCAGCACTTCAGATTCATTAAACTTCTTGCTGCGCACATCTGAATGTGGTGCATAATGTCAGATATCTAGTGGGAGACCATACTTGTTTGCTCTGCTGCAGTTATTCTTTTTACCTCTAGGGTAAATGTGTCATTTGTTTTGAAGGAAAATAATATCACGCCAGGAGGCATTCAGCAATAACGCGGTCTTGTTGCTGTCAGCGAAGGCCGCGCTATTTAACCCCTTACTGTGAAAACGGCTGCTGACATACAGGGATTGTCGACTGTCGTTAACGGGTTAAACAAGAAAAATTTGCTTATTAAAATGGGAAGAACATAACGTTGGGAAAAGGGCCTGCAAACAACCAAGAAATGCTTTTTGAAACATGCAAAGTGTGTTTTCAAAAAGCCCAAGGTGCAAAATAAAAAAATAAAGATTCATTTGACAAACAAGTGAAGATGTGACTGTGTTCCGGTTGATTGGAATACCAGTGTCCTTTATTTCTCATGCCATGTACAGGGTGAGTCATGGATTTAAAAAGTGATAAAAAGATAAATGTATTCTTGTAAGATAGTTGAATATTTTAAAGTGGGGTTTGAATTTAAAAACACCACAAAAAACATGCAGTAAACTTTTTAAGATTATTCTAATTGGTTCAAATTGGACCCCACTGTGCTTGAGCATTATCACAATGGGACCATTTACAGATGATCATTATATTTAAAAAGCCTTCTTCCGCTAACCCTGTCCCATGACTTGCATACGCAGGCCATCTTCTGCTTTTTGTAGACCTAAAACACAAAATTGTTACATTGTTTTGATGACCAGGAATAAGTGACATCCCCAGGCTTTGTGTCCCCAAAGGCTCTTTATCTAGAGTATATTAAGTGTCCAGATATGCTAATTCAGTTCAAGTAATATGTGAGGTGCTAAAGGCTATACAGGAAGAGTATTTTTGGAACTACTTAACAGAAAGGTTATGATTAATGTTTGTGAGTATACAATAGGACCATAGTCACTTCATCCTTATAAATATGTAGTCATACAGCCAAGCAATGGCATGTTGTAAATCTCTCCCAGCACATCCTGTCCCTTTCAGAATTAGCCTCTATAGGTCACAGTTTCCTCATAACATACAAAACAGAGACAGGAGCCATAGACTCACATTGATCACTTATATATTAACCAGAGAGGGCTACATTGCTTTGTCTAGTCAATATTACATCCTTTATGTTCTCAGCTGTTGTGGACAAAAAGTGTGTCGGTCAGTGGAAACAGTATGTGTGTATAAAAGGATTTCAAAATGGAGAATGCCGTACTTGTAATAAAGAAGTAGCAGCTTTACTATAAGTAAAATAAATACTTTATAGGAATGAAGGTAGCATCCTACACGTTTGGAACGTATATAGAGAAAAAATCTTTTATATATACTTTCAATACATTTATTATTATTAGTTAGCTGATGCAAATATATAATGTGTTAGTTATAAAGGGACATTCTAATGAAAAAATAAACTGCTGTTTTTTTTTAGAGACCTAACCCCTGCTAAGATAGGAAGGGAACTGATAAAAAAGAAACTGCTATAATGAAGTAGTGCAGTTTATTTATTAGAATGTCCCTTTAAGTCTCAATGCACTGAATAAAATGCGTACACAAACTATGTTAAAGGGACAGTCTACTTGAAAATGTTTGTTGTTTAAAAAAGATATATAATCCCTTTATTACCTATTCCCCAGTTTTACATAGCCAACATGGATATATTAATACTTTTTTTTACCTCTGTACCTTGTATCTAAGCCTCTGCAGGCTGCCCCCTTATCAGTGCTATTTACAAACTTTAAATTTAGCCAATTAGTGCTGGCTCATGCGTACCTCCACTTAAGTGAGCAAATTGTTATATATGGCACACATGAACTAGCACTGTCTTGCTGTGAAAAGCTAATAAAATGCACTGAGATAAATGTGACCTGCAGGGGTTTGAAAAGGGCAGAGATTTACAGCTTTAGAAGTTATAAAGTATATTAATATAACAATGTTGGTTGTGCAAAGCTTTGGAATGGGTAGTAAAAGCGTTATCTATCTTTGTAAACAATAAAAAGAATCAAGAAGTAGACTGTCCCTTTAAGGCTTCTTGAAATGTTCACTAATGTATAAGTACATTTTGATTTCTGCTTTCCCTCCCCCATAACCTTTAAAATTCAGTTTTAAACCTTTGTCGCTTAAAGTGAAGGTAAAGTGTTTGCAATTTGAAGACCTCATTAGATTTGCTAATATTACCTTAAGTTAATCGCTAAGTTATTTTCTCAATTGATTTTATATTTCTCCAAATATATATATAAATATATATATATATATGTAAATCTGTACCATTACTATGACTCCTCCCAAACCCTATTTCCTGTTTTTTTTTGTCTCTGACGTATAGAGCAGTCCCACCCGCTCTATACGTCTCTCAAAAGCGCGTCTGCGATGCTCAGTTGAACTGCACATGCGCTAATTGGCAATCTCACTCTATTATGCGCATGTGTTAAGCGGCGAACTGATTCTCAAATGCTGATAATTCTGATCTTTGATTTTAATGTGAAAGTTAAGTGCTGTGCTTGTCCGTATCAGAGCGTTCTGTAAGCAGCCAATGACGTAGTGTTGCAATTCATAAACACCAACCAATGCACATGCACGAAACGGGAGCGAGCATGGATTCCTAGCAAGAAATACCACATGTGCATAAGAGCAAGAGGGCGGATGACGTTGAGTGGTGGCTGCCTAACGGCCAGATTTTAAATTTGTTAAAAAAAAAAGGGGGTTGATTTACTCAAGCTTCAGAAAATGTTTTACAATGGCAATAACTTTACTTACAAGCCAAATTAGACAAATCGATGAATGAGTCATATTTATTTGGAAGATATTACTATATAAGAGATTGAAAACAAGGTAAGTTTACCTTAACTTTAATGAATAGGCCTTAAACGTAAAGGCTTTTTTTCTTTTTCCCTTTTATACGGTGACTATGAGGAGTGCACCTAAATCAAAGACTTTTCCTTAGTAGAATAGTAAGCATTTAATGTCAGGAACAGGATGGAATTTTCACATTTGAGTGATATTTTAAAATCTGGTATTTTCAAAAGTTACTGGCCTATGTGTATTTGTATATATCCTGTATATCCATTTACAGGCTCATTCAACCTACGATCCAGCCAGCCCCTCCAGTGCTTATAATCTTGCTCATACAGACCTCCAAACTGTACTCCGTGTATGTCTCAACATGGGAGGCCATTATACAGAGAAGGAAGTGTATTATTACTATTGCTTATTACTAAGGTTACCGTAGGGGGGAGAGCCCAAAAATGTTTTAGCATCAGGGCCCTTTGTTGAGCAGGTTCGTGATATACAAGATATGGTGCACATTAACAGATCAGTGATATCAAACTTTGAATTTTGCCCTTTTTTTTCTCTTGATATATATATATAATTTAGTTCATTTTATTGTATGATCAAATAACTTTAAGATCCATGTAAAGGTACATAAAGACTTTAATCATGTCAGACTTAGTGCTTGCTATTTCTGGCCTTCCTCTTTGATTTACTGGCACTTAAAAATATAATCATGTTACCCAATTACATTCCAGCCCTAATTTTCCATTTTACTTTGTATATTTAAACACTTTCTCTAGCTGTGTTTTAAAGCTCACTCATAAGCCTATATCCATCTGGCCATACATCACAATTGTCAAACATTTTGTAGTCTGCCCATGCCCACCCAGATCCCCAAACATCACCTAAATCACCTACTACACTGCTCAAACAATCACTGTGTAGAATGTAGCATAGTAAGGCCACTGAAGTCTGGAGTATGCACTTCTAATTATTGTGGGAACTGGAAAAAATCATATTCAGAGTTAATTTGCAGTTAAAGGGGTAATCTATTTTATCTGTGTATGTATATATATATATATATATATATATAAACTACACATAATTTTACAAGGAATTTATTATGTGCTTTTAGGTCCCTTTAATTTGATTCATGCATTTTTTATTACATCAACTGTGCCCAAGCAGACATATCAGGTGGTTTTCATATAGCCCAAACCTTGCACCATCAGCAGGAAGCTGATCACTTTCCTGCTAGTTAGTTTGCTCCAGTTCTTCCTTCCAAACAGTATGAATCATTAGCAATTCAGTGGGAAGTGACAAAACCCTAACAATTCTATCATTTCAATAGAGCTAATGGCAGACAAGGCACTGACCAGGTTAATTTTTAATATGTATTATAGTCATGAAACATTATCACACAATAACAGTACATTAAAACATAAACGGACATTAAACTACTGTGTACAACTACAGTGGAGTTAATACTCATCATGTTAGTGGTATTCTGCCCGTGCCTGCAGCTTTATTCAAAACTATTCTATTATTTTAACCCTTCACAAGTGCTGGTTATTAAAGCACTGCATTTTCACACTGGGTGTCGCCATCTTGGAATTTAAAGGGACATGATACCCAAATGTTGAAGCACTTGAAAGTGATGCAGCATAGCTGTAAAAAGCGGACTAGAAAATATCATGTGAACATCTCTATGTAAAAAAGGAAGACATTTACCACAAATTTTCTTAAGTATTCACACCCTAGTGTAATCAGGATGCTAGTCCCAGGACTTGCAAGGGAGTGTGCATCTGGCATGTGCAGGCACAGTCATGTTATTTTCATATTCAGACAAAATTGGAATCCACATGGATGCATTTCAGTTTTGAATATAAGCATTTTTATAATATACATGTGTTGGCAAAAATGCTTCTAATAAAAGCTATAGCTGTTTCAAAAGCGTATTTATGTATGCACCATGCACCAGCATTTTAAGCACAGCACTTGCTCAGAGAACCCAGGGTGCTTGTGTCATTTGATAATGACTCAATTTATTAATTGCTGACATGATTCAAGCCCCACTGGTGATCAGCTACAGTATTTAAAATGATGGTGCACTGAGAATATCTAGCTATGCTTCACATGCAGCGAAAAATGTTAATACTAAAACAGTGATAACTTTAACTAGAAGCATTTTTGCCAATACACCTATATTACAAATATTGTTCTATTCACAGATGTAATAAATCTATGTGTATTTAAATTTTGACCGGAATGTCCCTTTAAGGAAGTCTACTATGAAGTCTTGTGAGATTTCAGTGAAATCTCATGAGATCACAGCAAAGCAATGCATGACCTCAGCACTGCTGATGCTGATTGGCTATTTCTTTTCTACTTGCAGCTGAAGTATAATTGTTCACAGAGCACTTACGCTGGTGAGCTGAAGAAATTATGAGGTAAAATATTTTCCATTTTTACATAGAGATGTTCAAGTGAATTATGTCAGCGTTTTACAATTATGCTGCATTACTTTCAAGTAATTTTGCATATAAATATTACTTCCCTTTAAGTATTCTTGTCCCCTTTGACAGAAGTGGTGCACATTCACAGATCAGTGATATCAAACTTTGAATTTTGCCCTTTATTGCTCTTGAAACTCATTATAGACTACTTTGTTAACATGGAAATTTGCTAAGATATAATCTGCTGTTTTGAGTGGTTGCTGGTCTATATAGATATATTATATAAATAAATAAAGATAACCATTTCCCCATTTTTGTTTCTTCAGCATATTCACAATGAGCCGAAGAGTTGTGCGCCAAAGTAAATTCCGACACATTTTTGGACAGCCTGTTAAAGCCGACCAAATGTATGAAGACATCCGTGTGTCTAAGGTGACATGGGACAGCTCTTTTTGTGCGGTCAATCCCAAGTTTTTGGCTATTATTGTGGAGTCCAGTGGTGGAGGAGCTTTTATAGTGTTGCCACTAGCCAAGGTAAGTTGTTAGAGATGAAGGCAAAATAGTATAAACTTCAGTAGGAATTCAAAAGCCTATATACTGTATATATTTTGGCATAGTCAAAAATATGAGTTTTAAAGATCTCTTTTTTAAGTATGGATATAGAGTATAGAATACAAAACAACCTTTCTGCCCTTAGCTTCACACCACAGTTACATTTTTGTCCAGTTAAAGGAACATTGTACACTAGATTTTTCTTTGCATACATATTTTGTAGATAATCAATTTATGTAGACCATCTGGGAGTGTTTTTGTAACAATGTATAGTTTTACTTTTTTATTATTGTGCCGATTTTTAGATTCCTAACCAAGCCCCAAAGTATTAGATGTAGACTGAAGTCTACAGATTCCTGCTTGCTCCTGTTTGTGTAATGGGTCTTTTCATATGCAGGGGAGTGGGAAGAGGGGAGTGTCTGCTATTCCTGCTTTCTCAGCCCCTTTCAGTGGGGTTCCCAGCTTAACCTCATCAGCAGTGCTAAACTGTGATCTTCTATGTAAGTTTTTAAAAGGTTTAATACTGGATTTTTAGATCAGTGTCTGTGCGTAATTCTTCTTTATAGTAGTGTCTATTACATACACTTATAAGAAAATCGGTGTATACTGTCCCTTTAATTGGGACTTATAATTGTCTATTGTGTATATGGCTGGGGTCAGGTTTCTGGCCAGCTCTCTTTCAGAACATGAGCACAGAATATAGCACTTGTTTATAAAGACAGTCCATTTAAATGGGTTGTGTTTGCATACAAAAAATATTTCATATACAAAAAAGGAAAGAAGCAGTTTCCAATACATTTAATACTGTGCAGATTGTACATCAAATCACTGGAAACACATTAGAGGGAAAATCATTTTACAGCACATTGTCTCTTTAAATAAATTGTTTAATCACTAGCTGTTTTATATGTAATAATACATTATCACCTTTTGTATTTATTTATTTACATTTTAGAGTTATAGTGGCCTATACCACTTAAAGGGACACTGAACCCAAATTTTTTCTTTGGTGATTCAGATAGAGCATGACATTTTAAGCAACTTTCTAATTTACCCCTATTATCAAATTTTCTTCATTCTCTTGGTATCTTTATTTGAAATGCAAGAATTTAAGTTTAGATGCTGGCCCATTTTTGGTGAACAACCTGGGTTGTTCTTGCTGATTGGTGGATAAATTCATCCACCAATAGAAAAGTGCTATCCAGAGTTCTGAACCAAACAAAAAGCTTAGATGCCTTCTTTTTCAAATAAAGATAGCAAGAGAACGAAGACAAATTGATAATAGGAGTAAATTAGAAAGTTGCTTAAAATTGCATGCTCTATCTGAATCACGAAAGAAGAAATTTGGGTTCAGTGTCCCTTTAAGTCAAAATAAAACTTATATGATTCAGATATGCAATTTGAAACAACTTTTCAATTTGTTTCTATTATCTAATTTGCTTCTTTCTCTTGGTATCATTTGTTAAAAAGTATACCTAGGTAGGCTTAGGAGAAGCAATTCACTACTGGGTGCTAAATGCTGATTGGTGGCTACACATATATGCCTCTTGTCATTGTCTCACCCAATATGTTTATGCTCCTTCAGCAAAGAAGACCAAGAGAATTAAGCAAATTTGATAATAGAAGTGTCATGAGATGCAGGACATATGCAGGACACAGCAATGATGGTACAACTCTATTTTATTACAGAGCATAGCAATTCACATCTAGTCAGGTTGATTGTACTAAACTAACTGCGACACAGACACCGGACCTCAGCCCCACCCCCAAACTAGTGACATCACATCCTGCTCTCATCACATCTTCCCCTTTTTCAAAGGCGAAGCATACGTTTGCATATAACAAATAACAAGGTATACGAACAGAGTAGACAACAACATTTTGTTTCGAACATTATATAAACAAATCGGTTAGAAAATATAAACAAATAAATTACATCCTGACTTGGACATCGGAGTAGACTACCCTAGTCCACAGTGACCATGGGATTATTCTGCCCATACTTCCGGTCACTGTTCTAGCTAAAGTCAGTCCCTATATCGGGCCGGAAGTTTCACCACTCTTCCGCTTGATGTAACTTTGCATGAACTGTCCTTTGATACAGAAGATGGTGAATTAGAGTCTGCTGGAGGCAAAGATATATCCCCGCTGTGATCTTGCTGAGGGGAAGGCACCTCTCTTAGAACAGGGGACCCCACCGGCGGTGGTACTGAGGCATCCAGTTCCAGGCTCTCAGGTACAGGCTGAAGATGTCTTCGGTTACGGCGTGTAACCGTCCCTCCCTCCGTAAGGACTGTGTAAGACCTTGGTTCTGGAGAGCGGCCCACTACCGTAGCAGACGTCTTCCATTTCTTCTCATCATCCAGTTTAATTCTGACACTTTGGCCCGCTTTCAGTTCCTGTAAAGGCCTGACAGAATGTCTCCTGTCGTAGAAGAAACGATAACCCTTTTTGGCCTCTTCATCCCTCCTAAGGACTTCGTCCCGAGGAACAGGGCCAGGCGGCTTGAAGACACCCACTGAGGGTAAAGTGGTGCGAATCTGGCGTCCTAGCATCAGCTGTGCCGGGCTAAACCCGGTGGCTTGAATGGGCGTCGCCCTGTATGACAAGAGGGCTAGGTACGGCTCAGATTGCTTTAGAATGAATTTTGTTGTTTGAACTGCCCTTTCAGCCATTCCGTTGGCCTGCGGATAATGTGGACTTGACGTGGAATGTACAAAATCATACTCCCTGCTGAAAGCACTCTTTTTGTGCGGTCAATCCCAAGTTTTTGGCTATTATTGTGGAGTCCAGTGGTGGAGGAGCTTTTATAGTGTTGCCACTAGCCAATGTAAGTTAGAGATGAAGGCAAAATAGTATAAACTTCAGAAGGAATTCAAAAGCCTATATACTGTATATATTTTGGCATATTCAAAAATATGAGTTTTAAAGATCTCTTTTTTTTTTAAGTATGGATATAGAGTATAGAATACAAAACAACCTTTCTGCCCTTAGCTTCACACCACAGTTACATTTTTGTCCAGTTAAAGGAACATTGTACACTAGATTTTTCTTTGCATACATATTTTGTAGATAATCAATTTATATAGACCATCTGGGAGTGTTTTTGTAACAATGTATAGTTTTACTTTTTTATTATTGTGCCGATTTTTAGATTCCTAACCAAGCCCCAAAGTATTAGATGTAGACTGAAGTCTACAGATTCCTGCTTGCTCCTGTTTGTGTAATGGGTCTTTTCATATGCAGGGGAGTGGGAAGAGGGGAGTGTCTGCTATTCCTGCTTTCTCAGCCCCTTTCAGTGGGGTTCCCAGCTTAACCTCATCAGCAATGCTAAACTGGGATCTTTTATGTAAGTTTTTAAAAGGTTTAATACTAGATTTTTAGATCGTTGTCTGTGCGTAATTCTTCTTTATAGTAGTGTCTATTACATACACTTATAAGAAAATCGGTGTATACTGTCCCTTTAATTGGGACTTATAATTGTCTATTGTGTATATGGCTGGGGTCAGGTTTCTGGCCAGCTCTCATTCAGAACATGAGCACAGAATATAGCACTTGTTTATAAAGACAGTCCATTTAAATGGGTTGTGTTTGCACACAAAAAATATTTCATATACTAAAAAGGAAAGAAGCAGTTTCCAATACATTTAATACTGTGCAGATTGTACATCAAATCACTGGAAACACATTAGAGGGAAAATCATTTTACAGCACATTGTCTCTTTAAATAAATTGTTTAATCACTAGCTGTTTTATATGTAATAATACATTATCACCTTTTGTATTTATTTATTTACATTTTAGAGTTATAGTGGCCTATACCACTTAAAGGGACACTGAACCCAATTTTTTTCTTTGGTGATTCAGATAGAGCATGACATTTTAAGCAACTTTCTAATTTACCCCTATTATCAAATTTTCTTCATTCTCTTGGTATCTTTATTTGAAATGCAAGAATTTAAGTTTAGATGCTGGCCCATTTTTGGTGAACAACCTGGGTTGTTCTTGCTGATTGGTGGATAAATTCATCCACCAATAGAAAAGTGCTATCCAGAGTGCTGAACCAAACAAAAAGCTTAGATGCCTTCTTTTTCAAATAAAGATAGCAAGAGAACGAAGACAAATTGATAATAGGAGTAAATTAGAAAGTTGCTTAAAATTGCATGCTCTATCTGAATCATGAAAGAAAAAAATTGAGTTCAGTGTCCCTTTAAGTCAAAATAAAACTTATATGATTCAGATATGCAATTTGAAACAATGTTTCAATTGGCTTCTATTATCTAATTTGCTTCTTTCTCTTGGTATCATTTGTTAAAAAGTATACCTAGGTAGGCTTAGGAGAAGCAATTCACTACTGGGTGCTAAATGCTGATTGGTGGCTACACATATATGCCTCTTGTCATTGTCTCACCCAATACGTTTATGCTCCTTCAGCAAAGAAGACCAAGAGAATTAAATTGTATGTTCTACCTAAATCATAGACCTGTTGGGTCTCTATGTGCTTTTTAATAAACAGAGTGTTGTTGTCAGGCCGAGCATTCCCTATTATGTACTGGCTATTACAAAGACTGCAATATTATGACTACCTCCTAAGGTCTGTGTCACTGACCTAAACACATAGAAAGCAGCAGACTGGTGCAGAGAGGAAGGAACTGTCACTCATTGCACCATACTGTAGTCCAAGCAACCTCTCTCTCTTAATTTGTGTCACTTGACCCAGAGTGAGATGAGACGCGTCACTGAAATAGATTCTTCTCTTTCCAATAAGCAGTCTCCTGTCTATGAGAAATGTCTTGTGATCCCTGTAATCATGCTGTAATCTATTGGTCAAATGACTGACTAGACATGCTTCTGATAAATTAGACCCGTTCACTATTTAAATGGACAAGGACATTTTTTTTTAATGTATTACAACAACTTTTGTTGGGTTTTCTAAAGCAACATTTTATTTTATGTTTTTTGAGTGTTGCCTGTGGGAGTTGTCCTTATCGGCAAATGAATAACTGATATATGAGTATCGGTTGTGCACAAGCAAATAGAAACAAAGTTAATTTAAAGGGACATTAAACACTTTTAACTAGTTCATTCTGCTCTACATGTAAATAGACATGTTCTTTTTAGAATTTTGCTTAATTGTGCAAAGAGCTTGATACCCCAGGTATGGCATTTTAAACAACTTTCTAATTTACTCCTATTATCAATTTGCTTCATTCTCTTTGTATCCTTTTGTTAAAGAGTAACCCTAGTTGTGTGCACGTCATTTTCTATCTGGCAGCAGTATTTGCAACAATGTTTATTGTGATGTTATACATATATACAAACATTGCTGCCATAGAATGCTAGATATACAAGATCTTAAAAAAAACACTTAACCCAAATTTTTTTCTTTTGTGATTCAGATAGAGCATGCAATTTTAAGCAACTTTCTAATTTACTCCTATTATCATTTTTTCTTCATTCTCTTGCTATCTTTATTTGAAAAAGGCATCAAAGCTTTTTTTTTTTTTTTTTTTGGTTCAGCACTCTGAACAGCACTTTTTTTTATTGGTGGATGAATTTATCCCCCAAACAGCAAGAACAACCCAGGTTGTTCACCAAAAATGGGCCGGCATCTAAACTTACATTCGTGAATTTCAAATAAAGCTACCAAGAGAATGAAGAAATATTGATAATAGGAGTAAATTAGAAAGTTGCTTAAAATGTCATGCTGTATCTGAATCACAAAATAAAAAAATTGTGTTCAGTGTCCCTTTAAGCTCATATCAGCCTGCTGAGCCTGTTTAACAAAGGATACAAAGGAAACAAAGCAAATTTTATAATACAAGTGAAATGGAAAGTTGTTAAAAAATGTATGCTCTATCTGAATCACAAAATAAAAAAATGTATGCTCTATCTGAATCACAAAATAAAAAAATGTATGCTCTATCTGAATCACAAAATAAAAAAATGTATGCTCTATCTGAATCACAAAATAAAAAAATGTATGCTCTATCTGAATCACAAAATAAAAAAATGTATGCTCTATCTGAATCACAAAATAAAAAAATGTATGCTCTATCTGAATCACAAAATAAAAAAATGTATGCTCTATCTGAATCACAAAATAAAAAAATGTATGCTCTATCTGAATCACAAAATAAAAAAATGTATGCTCTATCTGAATCATGAGATTTTCATTTTGACTTTACTGTCCCTTTTTTTGCATGTTTTGGGCACAAAGTTTGTGCTTTAGTATCAAGATAACTGAATACACTCTATTAGGATTAATATTAAAACATTTCTGGTAAAACAACCTGCACAGACAATGTCTGCCTTTCAGATAATTCAATAAACCAAGTGTCATTATCAAATCAAAATAATTTAAAGGGAGATGAAACCCAAAATGTTTCTTTCATGATTCAGATAGATGATACCATTATAAACTATTTTTAAATTTACTTCTATTATCAATTTTGCTTTGTTCTCTTGGTATTCTTTATTGAAGGAGCAGCAATGCACTACTGGGTGCTACCTAAACACGTCAGGTGAGCCAATGACAAGAGGCATATATGTGCAGCCACCAATCAGCAGCTAGCTTCCAGTAATACTGTGCTGCTACTGAGCCTACCTAGGTATTATTTTCAATAAAGGATAACAAGAGAACAAAGCAAATCAGATAGTAGAAGTAAATTGAAAAGTTGTTTAAAATTACATGCTCTATCTGAATCCAAAAAGAAACATTTTGGGTTTCACTTCCCTTTAACCAACGTACTCTCAGGAGAAATGGTAAAAAGGTCAGCACTAGCAACTCAAATAATTTCTCTGCTGTAAGGGCATGCGTTTAATTACATCTTTTATTAATTAGTGTTGTCGTGCTGAAGAAATGTTCAGTGTATATTATAATTAATAATAAATTGTGTGCTCGAAATTGCTAAAGCGTGCGCACGATTTGTTAACTCGTGATTGCTAAATCGTGTGCATGACTTTGCTAAATTCTGCGCAAAATGTATTTAATTTATTTACCAAATCATGAGTATGAAGAGAGAACATTTCTCAAGAAGTGGCAATTCTGGGGCTCCATAAAGAATAGAGAATTGATGGGGAATGAAGCAGAGAGAGAGAAAGGTGAGAGAACAAGACATGGAATCTGCAATAGAAAGAATTGTAAGAATTAAAGGGAAGAGAAGGAAAGAACAAATCATAGACTGCTAGATGGCATAAGCAAACTGGTCTACCCTAGTTGACCTCGGCAATGGAAAAAGTCAGGTTTGTTCTCCAAACAAAATGTTTAACTGAGATCACACAGTCTAATTATACACTGCGTGCTAAATTAAACTCAATTTAAATTGCAGACATTTTTTTAATTTTGCTTACTAAAAAAAACAGTTGCAGTGAGCTTTCATTGTTAGTTTTGCTCACTTTTCCTATATTTTCCTTGGAAAAATATGTAAAGATATGTAGGTGTGTATGTATATGTATATGTGTGTATATATATATATATATATATATATATATATACACTGTATATATATATATGTGTGTGTGTGTGTGTGAGTACAAAATCCCTTAAAGCCCTCTTATGCATGACACATGTAGAAATAGCACAGCCTCAACTGACCCTTTGCGACTGCATTGCGTCTTGTGTACTGGACGGTTGTTTTAATAATTGATTACATGCCATCAGTAGCATTAATTGCCACTATAAATATAAGTACCACATATAATAATGATGCTCATTTATACATAGTCAAAAGTCAGTCACATGAGCTTTGCATAACTGTTTGATCAGCATCTTTCCAAGGTCAGAATGGTCACAGTGATTATTTGTGTGTATTTTATGACATGCATCTAAATCCTACAGTCAGGCTTTTATTTAGGCTAATGCTAACTAGGCTTATTCCAAGGACCTTTGAAAGGGACACAGAGCCGGTGCAAGGGTTTTTGGCTACACAGTCGAAGATACATTCTGTCGTGCCCCCCCAAAGCCCCCCTCCCGAAGAAATGATATACCCTACATTAAGCATCTATAGATAACTACTTTATCTACATATGATGTGTTAATCTGATTTATTATAACTATAATAGCTATGATGGTTAATATCTGTATGACATAATGTACCAAAGTGGTTGCTTTGCACAACATAGCAAGTTAGTGGTAGCTCTGCATAATGAAACAAATTGTGGTGAAAACATATAAAACACACAAACCTTGAGGCAGGATGACCTCTTTTCTTTTTCACCATTATACCTAGACTGATAATAGCATGTCTAACAGGAAAATGTATCAAACTGCAGACGGACAAGTTCTCAAGCACAGAACCTGTTCATCTGCAATAACCAAACGTAAGATTGCAGAAGAGCTCTGTTGTTCAATCCTGCTCTTGGCTAACTAATTATGTAAGAGCAGGGCCTGTCAATCAAGTTTGAAGGGATTTATCTCTGCCCTCTAGGATAAGAAGTAGAGAGAAGCTTATTAAATTTGTGGTTGCAGACTCATTCTTTTTAGCCTGAAGTTCTCAAAAACTGCAAATGCATATTGATAAAAGTTCCCATAAGTATAAATGTTTCAAGCCCTATAATACATTACATAAACTTACAGTGGACTGCTGGAAAGTGTTAGTGAAAGTGTTTTGACAAGTGTTACTGTATAGTGATTATAATACACATTTATACACTAATAAAAAGAACACTCTGCACTGTATGATAATGCAAGTTATCTATACACTATTAAACATACTGCACTGTATAATTAATGCAGGGAACCGATACATTGATAACCTATATGCTGCACTCAATGGAGGCTCTTTCATAGGGGTAGAAGGGACGGTGCCCCACTAGTTTTGTGTGGGAATACACTAATAAGCGCTCTCAAATTCGCAATAGCACATTCTCGGCACAGAAAAAAAAGCCCACTTACTGGTTCATGCGATCCACTTCCTAGAATTTCCCAGGATCACACAAACCCATAAGAGGGCTGGGCTTTTTTCCAGGCTAAGAATGTGCTATAAGGAGTTAGTGTTTCCAGCACTTCAGTCAGTGCTTTTCTACAGCAGCTAGGTAAGCCTGCTAAATCATTTACACTTGCACAGCTTCATCTATATATGTTCTATGAAAGAGAGGCCCTCCTTTTTAATTTAAGTAGATTTGTGTGTATTGTATGTTTAGAGCAAAGACAATTGTTTTTGTGAAGCAGGTGAGCTTAACTGGAAAAAAAACAACTTTGCTTTTTGTTATCCTCTGCAAAATGTGTCACGTTGTTTGTTTCTGTATTGATCTCTTGAGTTCTGACCAGATTGAAGCTATAAAGAAATTCAGGCAATATTCCAGTCCTGCCACTGTCTTCTAGCATGCAGTGTAGATGTTTATCTCTCCCTGTAATAGCCATTCATATCAGCAGTGGGAAATGTCACATGCCAGGCATCACCCAAGGTCAATGTCACCCAAAGGAAGATCCATGGCATTTGTCCTTCTTCATCTGATCTGAGCTTTCTAAACAACTAATAAGATGTAAGTGCACTGCAGCACCCTGCTCTATTTATGTATTATTTAAAACAAAAGAAGAACTAGAGTACACTGGTTCAGTTGGGCAGAGCCATCGGAGGTGTGGGATTTTATTTAAAGGGACATTCAAAAATGAAACTTTCATGATTCAGATAGAGCATTCAATTTTAAACAACTTTCCAATTTCTTTCATTAACAAAATGTGCAGACTTTTTATATTTACACTCTTTGAGTCACAAGCTCCTACTGAGCATGTGCAAGAATTCACAGAATATACATATATCCATTTGTGATTGGCTAATGACTGTCACATGATACACTGGAAATAGACATAACTAAAAAAATATATACTACTATTGTAAGTGCTATTGCATTGACTTTTTATCATTCATTTGTTGATTCTGTAAATCTACTGTATTTACTGGTCCTTTAAAGGAGTGGGGTATTGCCCCTCCATTTTCAAAATTCACCATCCGCCACTAGCTACACTGTATAAGTATAATGATGTTGATAGTTTATACACTAAAAAGCAGAACAGGCTGCCGTGTATAATGATGATAGTTGCCTATACACTGTCATGCACTAAATTTGCCCCCCCCCCCCCCCGTTATGGACGCTCTTAGGCAGTTGCTTAATCTTCCTCTATTGTAGTACTGGCCCTTAGGGGGCACCACAATTAACTACAACAGAGCCTCGTCACTTTTTGCATAAAGAGAATCCTTTTAACCAAGCCTGCATTTAATATGGTTGGAAAGTCATGGTGACAGTTAATAGGCAGTGGTGGACTCTTGTGCAAGATCACCATATGTGATACTCATTGTTTGCTAACTGTACAAGTTGAAAGAGTGATTTGAATATCAAACTCTATAGAGGAGTATTTGTATCTTCCCAAGTGAAACTTCACATGAAATACCAGACACTGCAGCCCTATTATGCCAGCTACATGTCAGTGTGTCACCTGAAGTTCATAGCCATTATAGCTCACAATATGGCATCTGTATTTCCAACTTCTAGACAGATTCATGGCCCCTTCAGGCAGTCCAGTCCATGCTTTGCCAGATACATAAGTGATTGACACCAGATTAGATGTATTGTCCCTGCAGCTTCTGTTACACCCGCTTTATTTCGAAGTGAGTGAATAAACCAGATTCTTAGTCCCTGCAACCTCCATAATGTCAGCTATACCCAAAATGGGTTGTGTATGACTTGTGCAGTTCACATTATGCCAGCAGTATGCTCAAGTGTGAGCACAAATTAGATGTTTGGCTTTGTAGCCCTGATCATGCCAGTTTCATTCCCAAACAAGATCCCAACCTGACGCTTGCAGCCCGTTACCTTCTGTTGCTGGTGATGCTGGTTCTCTGTTTATAGACTAGAAGTGGGAAGGTGTTGAGAGTGCTTTGGCTGGTTCTGCTCCTGTTACTATGGAGAACATAGGGTTACTTTGACAGTTCCTTAGGAGATCAGCAGATACCCTTATTATAGGGATAATATACATTATTACATGCAAAAGAGTTTTTATTTTTGTGGCTATATACTGTAGATGGTAATTATGTCCACCTGGCCTTAAACTACAGAGAGATGTTATTATTGTGCCCTCACAGCAATGACTCCTTAACGTAAAGCAGCTGCAAGCTGAAACTGTTAAAGGCCCCTGTTGTTTGTCTATTATAACCCTTAATTGTGCACGCTGACAACAAGGGGGCAATCAATTAAAGCAGAATAAAAGGAGCAGAAGGGAGGGGAAGTGAAAACTGAAATGGGTTAGGACAGAAATACGCTTCTTGTTACAGCCTTTATAGCAGATTTACATATATATCTATCATTAAGATTTCCTATAAATAAATGCACTTCACTCTCTGTAGTGCTTCTGTCTCTCTTTTCCCTTGGTGCTTTTATTCTCTGCCTTACTGGTGCTTATCTGCCACCATTCTTTTTCCCAGTCTCCTTCCTTGTTGCTCATTCTATCTCTTTGCTTCCTTCAGCTTTTTAAAGTTCCATGAATGTTACCCTCTTAAAAAACAATTCTCCATCCAGATTCCACAAACTACTGAAGTTGGGATTCCCCTAGAATTACTTAGCAACATTATAGTATTCCCTAAAAAATACACTCTGCTGATACTTTTGTGTTCATTTTTGATATTCAAATTTGTATGTTTTATTGACTACGTTGTAACTTTATTAAGCTGCATTCACAGCTTTTAATGCTTTGTGGATGAGACTCACTTATGCCACAAATTTAAGATGCAGGAACTGCTTCTTTTGACTCTCCGCCACCTCTGAGGTAGCAAGAAATATCACTGAAACTCGCTTGTTCAGAGTGAGTAACATGCCTTGCTCTTGCACAATTGGTTGCACTAAAACTGGGGATGTCATTGCACAAGAAACCTTTTGTGCAATGTTAAATTTCTCCACACAATACAACATGGCAAGTGACAGTTGCAGACTGATAGAATCTCTACTCGCAAACCTGTCTGTCTGCAATCATGATAAATGTTGCCTTATATGTAGGCAAGACTTTATTGTTTGTTAATGGCTTACATCTTTTTTTATTGCCTTGTGTGAGTGCAAGCATTAGTCTTATGTTATTTATTCTTATGTTTTATTCATCTTGGTAATTGTAGTTTTTATTGGTATTCTGAACATTAGTTACAAGTGTTAAGAATACTGAGGGAAAGGGTAAAAGACAGGTTCAAGAGATGACAGAAAAAGCAAAATGCACTTATATCCGTAAACATGTCCCTTGCAAGAACATTAAACACAATATATATATATATATAGTCAATAAAAAATGAGATAAGGGGCAGTCTCCAGAGGCTTAGATACAAGGTAATCAAAGAGGTAAAAAGCATATTAATAAAATAGTGTTTGTTTTTTATAAAGATAGATAATCCCTTTATTACCAATTCCCCAGTTATGCATAACCAACATTTTAAAGTAGACTGTCCCTTTAAGGTTTGGTGAAATTTAACCATCCAACATTCTACACAGTGATTGGCTAACTGCAAGTCTACATAAATCTGTTCGTAAGTGGCTACAGCCAGTGACATGAATTACAACTGCTACTGAAAATGTACAGAAAATTATTATTAAATTGTATTTATATTTCATTTTGATGCAATCCTTATTTAATGCAATGTTTAACTGCTGATATACCATAGCACACACACACAATATATATATATATATATATATATATATATATATATATATATATATATATATATTAATAAAAATTATGGTGGAGATAAAAGCTTGAGATTAAAAACCTCCATGTCTGAAAAGTAAGTCAATAATAATAAAAAAAAATTTGCATAGGAAATTAGCACAACTAGGCAATTATCTCTGCTTGCTTTTCCCCAGTAAAATACCATATACATTGTTACCAATGCTCAAGAGGATTCTGGGTAAGATATGCAAATAAGATATGCAAAATCTCAGACTTTTTGCTTCAAATACTGTTTTAACACAGTGATCCCTTAATAGAGTTAATACAGCAAATACAGAAATCACTGCTAGACAGCCTGTTTTGTTCTTATTAGAACTCTTCAGGGTTAAATAAAAAATCATTAACATTTTGGTGGAGATAAAAGTTTGAGATTAAAAACCTCCATGTCTCAAAAGTAAGTCAATAAAAAAACAAAAAAACATTTCATAGGAAATTAGCACATGTAGGCAAGTTTTTGCATATCTAATTTGCCTATCTTACCCAGAATCCTCTTGTGCATTAGTAACAATGTATATGGTGTTTTACTGGGGAAAAGCAAGCGGGCATACGTGCCTAGATGTGCTAATTTCCTATGCAATTTTTTTTTTTATTGACTTACTTTTGAGACAGTTTTTAACTGCCACCATAATTTTAATTTTTAGTAAAGCATCAAAATGAAATATAAATATAATTTAATAATAATTTTCTGTACATTTTCAGTAGCAGTTGTAATTCATGTCACTGTCTGTAGCCAGCTACGAACAAATTTAAGTAGATTTGTAGTTAGCCAACCACTGTGTAGAATGTTGGATGGTAAAATTTCACCAAACTTTAAAGGGACAGTCTACTTTAAAATGTTGGTTATGCATAACTGGGGAATTGGTAATAAAGGGATTATCTATCTTTATTAAAAAACAAACACTATTTTATTAATATGCTTTTTACCTCTTTGATTACCTTGTATCTAAGCCTCTGCAGACTGCCCCTTATCTCCATTCTTTTGACAGACTTGCATTTTTAGCCAATCAGTGCTATCTCATAAATAACTCCACAGGAGTGAGCACAATGATATCTATATGACACACATTAATTAGCGCTGTCTAACTGTGAAAAACTGTCAAAATGCACTGACATAAGAGGTGGCCTTTGAGGGTTTAGAAATCATTTTGAGCCTACCTAGGTTTAGCTTTCGACAAAGAATACCCAGGGAACAAAGCAAATTTGATGATAAAAGAAAATTGTAAAGTTGTTTAAAATTGCATGCCCTATCTGAACCATGAAAGTTTAATTTTGACAAGACTGTCCTTTTAAGGCACTTTTTTCCCTTTTGCTTCAGTCAGCAGTACAGATAGAAGCAGTATGGCTCACTCTATTGATCAATAGCAGATCCTACTACTGCATTCCTGATTAAGGCTCTTTTTTTTGCAGAATAAGATTGTCTCATAAAGGAACATTTGTGTTTTATATATGTATTTTATATCACTGATTAAACACTACATTAAAAATGATCTGTGTATAAAGTAAATGTTGACATCATTTATACTTTAACTACGTTTTGCAAATCGGTAGCAGCTAAGGTAAACACCACTTGAAAAGCCTGGTGATAGCCATGCCACTGCATTTTGTTGCTCTTCAGTAAGGGGGACATGTAGATGAGCGTTTGCTCTGAGCTACCCAATCACTGTGTAGAATGTTGCAAAATTAAATTTCACCATACATTGAGTCAGTTTTTTTTTGTAGTTTTAACAGGTTGTCTGCCCCATAAAGAAACAGCAGAGCCCCCTCCATCGTTTACTGTTACTGTTCACAAGCTGTATTAAAGTGAGACAGGACATATTTGTGTTGTTGAGTACCAAAACCCGTACATCAGTGCAGCCTCTAAAGAAGGGGATGCAGGAGAGCGCTCTCTGCTGGTTTTCCATGGGGTAAGCAATATGGCATCTTATAGGCTGAACTATCCTCCAAAACAACACAGAAAATAAATGCTACATGGTATGGGCACCTATTGCAGCTAAGTAACCAGGTACACACAGGGTATTAAAGGCAATGTTATTATGGGCTTTGAAAGGTCCCGATGAAACAGACTAATTACATGAATTGCAATGTAACTAATAGGGTTTAGTGTCACTTTAGTGTCCCTTTAAGTATGATTGAGGCATTCTAATCTCTCTGGCAGAGTGCAACAAGCAGATTTTCAGAGGTAGTTTATAACAAAAGCAGGAAAAATCATGAATGTATACTGCAGTTCTACTTAATTATCCCTCAGTATTTTGTTGGAATTTATACATGATTGTAAGGCTTCCTTGCTCTTTTGATATAAAAAATAGTTACTTGGGTTAAAATAAAACAGATATGGCACTGCAAATTGGTAAAACTACACGTCTCATCAGTCCTTTATAAAACCACTAGGGTAATACATTATTTAATCTCTTTTATTGTTCAGCTTCCATTTGGTGCCATTTTGCAAATCATAGCTACAAAATGGATTTTCTTTTTTTGTATAAAGGGTCAGCCATTTAGGTTTCCAAGGAAACATTTAACTGACTGAAACAAGAACAGATATTTGTGTATAACACGTTGCTTTTAGCTTTATTTATACTATAGAAGATATTTTTCCTTTTGCTCTGTATTCAAAATTGTGCTAATGCTTTTCTAAAATAAACTATTTTAGCAATCTGTGCACAAGTTAACAGTTTCCTTTTAAATTGATGCACGTTACAGTGGTTAATTAGCATAAAGGGAAAAATTATGATGGTTTGTATATTTGTGCCAAAAAAGTTGCAAATCAATTTGTGTCAAACCTCCAGTAAGAATCTGCACTAAATTGCTGATTTGCTAATATAAAATGTGGATTATTTTGTGCCAAATGTACTTTGAATTGTGGCCGCATTGTATGATAAATTTGGACAAGTGATTTGATTATTTATTTCGCGATTCCTTAAACATTAAGATGATATACTATATAATTAGATTAATAGACGATCTTATGAAAGGTTTAACTAAGACTTTTAATTTTAAGAAAGCAAAATTCAACGATTTAAGGAAATCATTAAATAACATAAATTGGGACAAAGTATTCTCTAATAAAAATATAGAGGATAAATGGATAACATTTAAAACTTTGTTAAATAAATATACATAACAACAAATACCATATGGTTATAAAAATAAAAAATCCAAGCCAATGGCCTCTTGTTATCAAGCCGTCAACCGCAAATACCCTGGAATTCTGCAGCGTATTTGTGGCGAGGCTGATTCGCCATAGTTATCAAGCCCTACATTCCGGCAAAAGTAGAATTTAGTGACGTAACATACGATCCGCCGGACTCAGTCCGACACAGATCGATGGTTACTTCACTACAGATGTTCCGAACGCAAATTCGGCACAATCTGACTACTTTTGGTAGTTATCAAATACCTACCAGGTACTCTCGCCACTATTCCTGGCCAGCGTACCTGGTTTTCAATCCGCCGCCCTGGAGGCGGCGAATGCCATAGGAATCAATGGGAGTCTGACAGCAGTGAGAGCTCATGTTCGCTGCTGCCCAATATCCCATTGATTTCTATGGGAACGTCTGCACCTAACACCCTAACATGTACCCCTAGTCTAAACACCCCAAATCTGCCCCCCTACACCGTCGCCACCTACTTTATACTTATTAACCCCTAAACCGCCGCTCCCGGACCCCGCCGCCACTATAATAAACTTATTAACCCCTAAACCGCCGCTCCCAGACCCCGCCGCAACTAAATAAATATATTAACCCCTAAACCGCCACTCCCAGACCCCGCCGCAACTAAATAAATATATTAACCCCTAAACGTCCGCTCCCGGACCCCGCCGCCACCTACATTACATTTATTAACCCCTATCCTGTCCCCCCTACACCGCCGCCACCTACAGTACATTGATTAACCCCTAATCTAACCCCCTACACCGCCGCCAATATATTAAATGAATTAACCCCAAAACCTAAGTCTAACCCTAACACCCCCCTAACTTAAATATTATTTAAATTATTCTAAATAAATATTCCTATAATTAAATAAATTATTCCTATTTAAAACTAAATACTTACCTATAAAATAAACCCTAAGATAGCTACAATATAATTAATAATTACATTATAGCTATTTTAGGGTTTATTTTTATTTTACAGGCAACTTTGTATTTATTTTAACTAGGTACAATAGCTATTAAATAATTATTAACTATTTAATAGCTACCTAGCTAAAATAACTTCAAAATTACCTGTAAAATAAAGCCTAACCTAAGTTACAAATACACCCTTAAAAGGGCCTTTTGCGGGGCATTGCCCCAAAGTATTTTACCTGTAAAAAAAAAGAAATACAATACCCCCCCCCCAACATTACAACCCACCACCGAAACACCCCTACACTACCCCATTGAAGATTACATCAGCCAATCGGATTTTTCCTACCTTAATTCCGATTTATTTAGTTACGGCGGGGTCCGGGAGCGGCGGTTTAGGGGTTAATAAGTATAAAGTAGGTGGTGGTGGTGTAGGGGGGCAGATTAGGGGTTAATAGGTATAATGTAGGTGGCGGCGGGGTCCGGGAGCGGCAGTTTAGGGGTTAATATATTTATTATAGTTGTGGCGGGGTCCAGGAGCGGCGGTTTAGGGGTAATGACTTTATTTAGGTGCGGGGGGCTCCGGGAGCGGCGGTTTATGGGGTAAAACAGTATAGTTAGTGTGGGTGCTTAGTGACAGGCTAGCAAGAAAGCTGCGAAGAAGCCGATGAGCAGCGAGATCGATGACTGTCAGTTAACAACAGTCCGCTACTCATCGCACCGTACTTGGTGCGCGGCTTCTTGACAGCTTTCTTGATAACTTTGGCGAACGTATGCAGGTCCGTGGCGGCGATGGTAGGCGAGCTTAGGCGAGCGTATTGGGCCAGCAAATGCAGGTAAGTAGACGGCTTGATACATAGAGGCCAATATGTCTAAATAAAAATGTGTTAAGAGAAATGAGTAAAAAACGTAAGGGAATTAAATTATACAAAGAAAATAGTACAGACTCAACATACCATGTATAAGGAATGTAACAATGCATGCAAAAAAAGCAATCAAATTATTCAAAAGGAAAAAATATTTGCAAAGGATTTTAAGTCTAACCCTTAAAGGTTCTTTAAGTACATAATAGCAAAAAAATCTATGAAGGACAATATAGGTACATTAAAATGTGTAGAGGGTAGCATGATTAATAGTGACAGGGAGAAGGCTGAGGTACTAAACCGGTTCTTTTCTTCAGTATTCACAAGAGAGGAACCAATGGAGGATACTTTGGAACAAACTAGAACATGCCAGCACATACCATTAACTGGGTTATGTATAGAGGGTATCAGGAAAAAACTGAATAATATTAAGGTAAATAAAACTCCAGGCCCAGATGGAATTCACCCAAGTGTGTTAAGGGAATTTAGCACTGTTATAGACAAACCTCTACTCTTAATTTTTCAAGATTATCCTCAGGCATGGTCCCCCGGGATTGGCGTAAAGCTGATGTGGTGCCACTCTTCAAAAAGGGAAGCAGGGATGATCCAGGAAACTATAGACCAGTTAGTCTGACATCAGTAGTGGAGAAGATATTTGAAGGGATTATAAAGGATTATATTGATGAGCATATTCGTGTAAACAAGATTATGAGTTCAAATCAGCATGGTTTTATGAGCAATAGATCATGTCAAACTAATCTAATTAGATTCTATGAGGAAGTAAGTAAAAATATAGATAAAGGGGAATCAGTTGATGTGATATACTTAGATTTTGCAAAGGCGTTTGGATACAGTGCCACATGAGAGATTAATGCACAAAATTAAGGGACTGGGAATAGCTGAAAATGTTAGCTCATGGATAAATAACGGGATAAAATATAGGAAGCAATGAGTAGTAGTGAATGGATCATACTCAGTTTGGAAAAAGATAATAAGTGGAGTCCCCCAGGGATCAGTACTGGGCCCTGTTCTTTTTAATATTTTTATTAATGACTTGGAGCAAGGATTAAATAGCGACATCTCTATTTTTGCAGATGATACGAAGTTAAGTAAGGTCATTAGGTCAGAGCAGGATGAACTTTCGTTACAAAGGGGTCTGCAAAAATTAGAAGTATGGGCAGGTAAATGGAAAATTAGATTTAATACAGGAAAATGCAAGGTTCTACATTTTGGAAGTAAAAATAAGCAGGCAATTTATTATTTAAATGGGACTAGACTTAGCAAAACAGAGGAGGAAAGGGATTTGGGAGTAGTAATAGATAACAAGCTAAAGATGGGTGCACAATGCAGGGCAGCAGCTACAAAGGCCAATAAGATACTAGCATGTATTAAAATAGGCATTGATTCAAGGGAGGAAAGCATAATTCTGTCACTATATAAATCCCTGGTAAGACCTCACCTTGAGTATGGAGTGCAGTTCTGGGGAACGATCGCAAAAAAATATACTGCAGAACTAGAAAAAGTTGAGAGAAGGGCCACAAAGCTAATAAGGGGAATGGAGAATTTAAGCTATGAGGAGAGCTAGCCAAACTGTGTCTGTTTTCTTTAGAAAAAAGGCGCTCGTGAGGTGACATGATTACTTTATATAAATATGTTCAAGGCCCATATAAAGAGATGGCAGAAGCTCTGTTTATTCCAAGAAAATTGTTTGTGACAAGAGGTCACAATTTAAGGTTGGAGGAAAGGAGATTTAATCTCCTGCAACGGAAACGTTTTTTCACTGTAAGAGCAATAAAATTGTGGAACGCATTACCAAAGGAGGTAGTGAATGCTAATACCCTAGATACATTTAAAAATTGTTTGGATACATTTCTGTCTAGAAACAAAATTCTTGGATATGATTGCTTGTATTAAATGGGTCATCTATTAGTGGGATTATTTAAGCTTAACTGGAGCTTTTTGAAGGGTATTTTATATTTGTATAGGTTGAACTCGATGGACTTCAGTCTTTTTTCAACCTCATCTACTATGTTATGACACACAAAGTCTAATATATGATTATATGTATGTTATTTGTAATTAAAGTGCCATGTTACAGAGCTTGTGTCCTGGCAGCAAGAGGTTCCAAATATTATCTATGAGAGCTTAAATGGACTCCTGGTTCAGCCTAAAACACTGATCTACATTTAACCCCAGAATTCATAGGAACTCTCCTTCTCCCTCTTTCTAGTTCTTCTATGACAGGTAAAATTAGCAAATTCATAAATCTACTATATATGAATATGACATATGAAATAGTCAAATCTGTGTCCCTTTTTGGGGAAAGAAAGTTAAAAGTTGGGTGAAATTTACCCAAAAATGGAATGTTTAAAGCACAAAAAAAAAAATATATGTAATTTAAGAAAGATTTTCTGTAGTATAATTTCATTATTTATTTTAAACCTAAATTGAGGGATTTGGCATTCTTGTTGAACTTCATAAGCCAGTCATAATTTTATCATTGGAAATAACATAACCGAAAAAGAATATAGAAACCCTACATGCTAAAGAATGAGAAAGGCTGCACAATTAGTCCACTCACTTTATTACAAAAATATATATAGAGATCAAAGGAATAAAAGGTAATAGTTGTAAAACATCATGAATATGTCTACTCAGGTATGTAGATAAGTCTGCACACTCTGATATACAACCAGGTGGCGCCAACGAACTATAAAGTAATATTTTCCACAAATTTCTTAGAGGCATATCCTGATAACTCCCAGGCACACTCCGGATCAAATAGACCTCATAATGCGTCACCAAAAGTAGTAATGTTCATACTGACATTTTATACCTTTATATACACAAGGAGCTTCATCTGAGTAATTAAGCAACATAGTCAGGACCGTCTTTAACACAGGGCAAAAGGGGCAGCTGCCCAGGGCCCAGTCTCTGTTGAGGGGCCCAAGAGTCCTTAAAAAATGGTTCATACCAGACTGCTGATGTGACATGGGGAACACACACATTCAGTACTAATACTGTCACAGTCAAAAGTACTCTGCTTATATATTTTTTTTTTTTAAAAACTGCCAGACCGTGCCGGTGTGATGTGACATGCCAAGCTATTGCCATGTGCTGTTTTAGATGTGCACTGTACAGCACTGAATGCAAAGCCCTAACTCGGCATCCAGCCATTCCCACTGCATCAGAAAATGTCCTACTGGGGTTACCACTGTTACCAGGTAACTGCTCTGGTGGTGGGGATTGTTTCTGGGTAGGGCTGACTGTAGGTGCATACAGCAGAAAGCTGGAGCATGAGGATTTGAGCATCTGTGCAGCTGCATACACTGCTCTCTTCAGTCTTGAGGCTGTATGACACATCTCTCACTGTATCCATGCAGCCTTGGGCAGACAGCATCCAGTCTGTTGGTCCCCTTAGCCCTGCTCTTTCTGCTGTGGCCCTAAGATCAACTAACTGAAGTTTTTTATCGGAACAGTGCTTTGTAGAAAGGTGTCAGTGGGAAGAATAAGTGAGTGCACACACGCCCCTCCCCATGCAGCATTGTCTAGTGCAGGGTGAGAGGGAACTTGTTCCTAGCAAAGAAGTGACATGTGCTGCTGTGGCTGATGTATAGTGTCATGCTGATACTTCACACATTAATGTAAGGTTTATTTTTATAGTTTTTGTTTTCTCAGATTTTACAGCTTCCCATAGTAGTTCTGCTGTTTCAGTCAGTAAACTTATATTTGTCTGCACCTACATGCTTCCTCCTCAGTCTTTAACTTGCTTTGCTCCTGTTGGCTGCCCTAAATCTCTTTAACCAGCTAAACTCACACCAGAATCACATTCAAAAGAATATTAAATTAATCCACAGTGGAGGAATTTATATATTTATTTACTTATTAATACTGCTTAGGTCCAGTTTCACATATTGCAATTTATTTCATTTTTTTTAAAATGATTAGCCCAGCAGTGATGATTCACTGCTGGGCTAATAATTTTGAAAACAATTATAAAATAAATTGATTTAGTTGTTTTTTGGGATGTTGGGGTGGAGAGCGAAATTGCATGGGGTGGGGGGGGGTGGGGGGGACCAAGAAATTTTTTGCCCAGGGTCCAGTCAATATTAAAGACGGCCCTGAACATAGTACAGCTCATATGTTACTGGTCAGACACTTTCAATTTAAAGGTGAAGGTACTGTAGCTACTTAGCTCAGACGAGGTAAGCGGTACCTTGTAACTGGCAAGCTCAATACCAGCTCCAGCAGAGAAGCATCTCACTTAAAATACACTCCATACAACGTGCTCACTCAGCTTAAACTGATAGCTACTGTTCATTAATTGCTGCAGCACCTCTAAGCTTAGGAACCTCCGGCATCTTGCACATTGGTTTATGCTGGGTAAAGTTAGTATCAGTTCAGCAGTTAACCTTCCAGCCAGTCGTATTAGTGGGTGAACAATCCAACGCTTGATGGAATTAAAGCTTCACAGTGATAGGAAGAGCCTTTATTGAAGGATCAAAAAGCAATATTTCTATGAACCCTAGGCCCCTACTAGCCATTCATCCATGTAGTAACTTTACTGACACTTCCCGTTTTAAAACCCAAACAGTCGTAAAGGATTGTTAGGCCAGCTATCACGATCTGTATTTATACTGAAAATCTAGATAAAGTGATATTCTGCCCTTTCACGGAAGGTTTCTGTCCTTTCTGATCTTGTCTTAGGACACCTGTGTTACCATTTGACTGGTGTACTGCCCCAGTCAAACTACCCACTTGCCACTCTTGGCTGCTGGGACGGGTGCTTGGGTTTAGAAGCCAGAGCTCTTTGGATCTCACCCCTCCTCACCGGGTAAGTATTAAAAACGAGTATTGGTATTTCACTGGCAGCTTCCCTTGCCCACAGGGGGCAAGAACCTCCCACTTATATGTGTCCATAATTGGCCTCAGCAGAAGAGATAAGGCAGTAACAAGCCTTATCTACTACAATAACATGTGTAGCTTGGTTCCTTCAAGTAAGGAAACTGGTGGGTTTAGGAGAGTTTTGCAATTGAAAAGTTCTTTATGTCACATTTTGTATTCTCCTTAATCTATTATTTTATAGTTGTTTTTTTAGTAAAATATTAAATGCGCTGTAAAAGGTAGAGAAAAGATGGGACTTTATCACTTATAAGTCATAGCTTTTGACTGCCTCTTCTTGCATATTTGTCTCCATAGATTTACTGAGTTGAAGACTGATTTTTATTTAGCTAGTGTTTATTCAACAAATGAATCTGCAAGACTATACAATATATTGTTTTTTTACCAAATGAGGAAGAAAATATTTATATTCTATTTTAAAGCAAAGATAATACCTGCAAAGCCAACATGTTTATATTGTTCGTCAGTATGACTTCTTTATTGACAAAACCAACCTTTTAAATCATTTTCTACAGTGTACCCTGTTCTACATATTAGTATAGTTTATTGGTAAGGTTTGGATATTTTTGTAATCTTAAAAAAAGAAAAAAAAAAAAACACTTGAGACAGACAACTTTGTGCACATTGAGAATTCTGCTTATCATAACTGGCAATACATTGTCTTATGCTAGAACAGCTACTGTTGTTTTTAACCACATACATTTTTATCAGTCTAACTAGAATCTATAAATCACATACTACAGTGATCACATATCTGTCGCTAAACATTCACTGGGGTTAACCCTGTGTAAGTGAAGTGGATTTAGCAGCAAATGGGAATAAATATTAAACTGGTTTATAGGAATAAATTCCCCTTTTGGAATCCTAGTCTTTATTTGGAGCTAGACTTTGGCACCTTATATCTACAGGCTCACAGTTCATGTCCTTGACCTGCACCATCCCTCCCTGAGCTATGCGTTCCCTTCCACTAGGAGAGGAATTGTGAGGGTCTCTGCAGAAGTGTATGGACGGCAGCAGTTGTCTGCTGATTTCGTAGTTCCAATAAGCATGAGCTCATACAGCAAACAATAGGAATGTCTCAGGAAGTGCTGAGAGGGCCATTAGAATGCTCAGATTTTCCAGCGCGTCGGATTGTCGAGATTGTTTTTCTCAATTTAATGTTTCTAGGGCACCACCCTCCCAGCCTCCTATATGTCCTAAAACATTTTCCGTGAATAGTGACACTTCTGCCTTCCTCTTTCCTCTTCAGTCCTGTTATTCATTTGACCCTCACTGCCCTGGTTCTCATATTTCATCGGCCATATTTATAATACAATTCCAGTGATTAAACAATTACATATTTATATTATTGGTTACTGGAGTTCCTAATATTCTTTTCAATAGCATGTAAAAAACTATGCAACATTTTTTGTACACTAATTTAAAGATAAAATAGGCTAACACAGACTATATGATAAATGATTTTACCTAATCATCTTCCTGAAAAAAGTCTTCTAGAATTGTATCCCTGGCTACTATTTATTATTATTATTATTATTATTATTATTATAATACATTTAGCTATATAATTCAAAACCCCTCTCCTGGCACCTGATAGAATGTGTAGACGGCTCTTCTATTTTCCAACTGGCTTCTAGGTTTGATATATATTTGCCAAGCTCTAAGTGATTAAGCTGTCACTATATATTATTAATGTTAATTGCTATACATTGTTGTATGTCACTTTCTTAAAGGGACAGTCTATTTGAAAATTGTTATTGTTTAAAAAGACGGTTAAGCAAAACTTGTAAATGGGTAATAAATATCTAACACTGTTATATTAATATATTTTTTACCTCTATGTTTACCTGTATCTAAGCCTCTGCTTAGATGCACTGAGACTGCCCCTTATCTCAGTGCTTTTTAAAAACTTGCATTTAGCCAATTTGTGCTGGTTCCTGCATAACTATTATCATTCCACAGAAGCAAGCACAATGTTATCTATATAGCACACATGAACTAGCACTGTCTAGCACAGTCTGGCTGTAAAAAGCAAATAAAAGTCACTGAGATAAGGGACAGCCTGCATGGGCTTAGAAAAAGGCAAATGTAGAGGTTATAAAGTATATTAATATAGCAATATTGGTTATGTAAAGCTGGGGAATGGGTAGTAAAGGCGTTACCTATCTTTTTAAACAATACAATAAAATCAAGTTTACTGTCCCTTTAATTACATTAAAGTTATAGTGAGTGCTTATACTAAAGGGCCATTCTAATGTAAAAATAATTTCACATTACTAATACTGATACAAATTTATTACGCGTTTGATGCCCACAAGGGAGTTAAAAATATAGTTAAAGTCCATTTTAGAAGCCTCTAGTATTGCAGCTCCCAAGTAAAACATGGCTGTTGAGCCAATCAGGTGTATCAGTCACACGAAGCTGCCAATCACTGTCAGTTTCCTGCTTGTAAGCTGTAGTGTTCTTACTTATGTATCGTAAATATTACATGATTTACAGAATGTTTCTTTCATTATTTGAAATAATGGTCTGTTCAGCTGTAATATGTAAATAAATGTTATGCTTATGTTAATTTCTTGTTTTTCTGCTTTCTCCACTACTAGTTGCTTCTAACCTGTTGATGACCTAATGATATTAATGCCATCTTTGAGTTTGAATGGAACTAATTAAACTAATTAAATACAACTGATTTAAAGTGAATGTCCATTTTAGCAGCCTTTATTTTGGGTAATGATTTATCAACATATAACAACCTAAACCACAAATTTTTTTTTAACCCCTTAAGGACCAGCGACGTACCCTGTATGTCACTGGCCTTTTTTTGCGACTTGATTGTTTTATAGCACGGTCTTGCCACCAGCGTTGAGACTGCTCTATTCCACAAAGCCTGCTGGAGGGAGGGCATTAATAGTGTGTTCTTGCTAGACTTGTGCTATTATGTCCTGAAAAAACCATTAACGACCAGTGACATACAGGGTACATTGTGGTCATTAAGGGGTTAAATAAATTAATAGTTTTAGTTATATTTTATTAGCCAAGAATTGATCTGTTCGCACCCGGACTCCTCCT
Source organism: Bombina bombina (assembly GCF_027579735.1). Classification (NCBI taxonomy): domain Eukaryota; kingdom Metazoa; phylum Chordata; class Amphibia; order Anura; family Bombinatoridae; genus Bombina; species Bombina bombina. The sequence goes on from NC_069501.1 coordinate 219,055,935, forward strand.
ACTCGTGACTTCCTGTATCTGAAAAAAAATACTTACTCTGTGCACGCGTTTACGTCGGCTTCTCTCAATCTTTCCAGAAGCTCTAAATAAATCATATAGAGCATGCACATTGCGTGGACGCGCATCGCTTCTGAGGCTGAAAATGTCTCCTAACGCATGCGCAGGAGAAGCGTATGACATTACAAAAAAGGGGTTGAACGCCCCAGGGGGAAACATTGATTTGTAATCCCTGTTGTCAATCAAAAGTGGGACAAAATGGCGGGCGGAGGAATCAATGCATAGAATAAACATATATCAAGGTAAATTTATACCTTAAGAAATAATAAATAACAAAACGATGAATTAAAGTCACCCTTATTTTTGATGAGTAATAATATGACGATAAGCAATAAGGGTGACTTTGCATTCACTTTAAGCACAACAAATCGTTATAAGGGAGGGGAAAGGCAAAACGTTGTACACAGGAGAAATTAATAAAATATTAAAACTTATTTTGCATTAAATGCAGAAGCTTTTTAAAATAAGTGTGTATAGAAATTCAGTTGGGTGTGACGGCACCACGTAAATAGGATAATATACTATATTAATACTAATATTAGCTGTGCACTAGCAAATATTTAGATACAGTATTACAAAAAAGTGTACCAATTACACCACTGTATAATCTTCCCCAAGCCGTTACAAATTTCACAATTTTCTTACAATTTTTTATATACTTTAGCAATACAATTTTTCCCAGCGTATGTTTGTGTAAATGGTTTAATTATTCATTTTGTAAGATTTTTAAATTACCATTTTCATTGTGCACTTTTGGAATGTATGCATCTCCTTCCCATACGAAAATGACTTTTGAGCATTCTTATAGAATCTCACCAGCCCAGAGACCCTTTTAGAATTGTGCCCTTAGACCGTAATAGGTGTGAATAGTTTAGTCCATAACAATGTTCAAACGTAAGGAATGTGTTTTTAAATTCTTCTAAATAAACTTGGCATTTGTATTCTTATAGATCAATCATTCTCCCGAAAATACACAGTTCCGTAACTTGTTAAAGCTACTGTGATTCACTCTTCCATAACAGCATCAAGACTTAAAACGATATCCATGTAATCAAAACAGTCTATGCTATTTGTCACTGCACACAATAATCATTACAAAGCTGCGTTACTTAACTTGCGTGTAATGGAATGTCAGAGTTCGTAGGTGATCACAGGCTAATGGAACTTCAGAACTCCATCGGAGATGGTAGCCATAAGTATATAACTTCTCTTAGTTTATAGGGCTTGTAATGTGTATGTGTGCATTACTAGTACTGCAGTATACATGTTCACTGGCTGAAAGGGACAACTAATTAAGATGTATAGCTGCAATACAAATGAATATACCATCTTTTAAATGCAACAAATAAGATTTTTGTTTCCCAAATTTAAATTTATCTAAATGGTTTAGCATTTTCCCCTGCAATTAACTGCACGTTGACATGTACTAGTACGTAATTAAATATAGTTTGATTATTTTAGATTTTGGAGCACTACCTATATTTTAAAAAAATGTTCAATGTCATGTTTTATGTCTTTGAAGGGAGTTAATGTATGTATTTTTCTTCTTGCACAGACAGGACGTGTGGATAAAAATCATCCTACAGTCAGTGGTCATACAGCTCCGGTGTTAGACATTGATTGGTGTCCCCATAATGATAACGTCATTGCCAGTGCTTCTGATGATACCACTATTATGGTAAGTTATAAGCGCTTTCTATAAAAATACTAACTTTTTCACCAGATCGCATGTGTTCAGATGGTTAGAGAAGCTGAGAGTAAATTAGATACATACAGACTGTAGACTAGGCTGGTTACAAATAGTGGTAATAGCCACTGTGTCTTTATTTACATTATACTCACACTTATGCAAATTCCTTAAAATAAAATTAGATCATTATCACATTTTTAGTTGAAAAGTCCATAACAAAATTGATACTATTAACGGACCACTAAATGCAGTAGAATTGCATAATCAATAAGTGCATAAGTAAAAGACAATGCAAGAGCACTTATTCTAAATTTCAAATAAGCAGTAGATTTCTATAATTTTCTGGCCTCCTGTACCATGTGACAGATATTAGCCAATCACAAACTAGTATATATATACCCCGTGAGCTTGTGCACATGCTCAGTAGGAGCTTGGTCCAAGAAAGTGTGTATGTTGGAGAGTGTCTAAAAAATGCATGCTCTTTCTAAATCATAAAAGTTTATTTTGACTTGAGTATCCCTTTAATGAATTTACCTGTATATACGTCTGAAGTTTACACAGCTTGCAACTACTCTTTTTAGCAGCAATTACTGATGTTTGTTTTTTACCCATTGGTGCTGAGGGCCAGATGTGGCCTTTAGAACATAGTTTGAGCGACCCTGCTTTAGATAGACTTGAATACATATGGCTGTTGCTGGCCCCTGTTCTTTCCCTCGTGAAGCTAACAATGGCTTCTGTTTCACTTTCATTTTCTCACTGAGGTGGTGATCACACCCACTAGTTTCTGTGTATCCAGTGACAATGAGTGACATAGAGGGAAAGAGTTAGAGAGACAAAGAGACACTCACAGACAGAGAGAAACAGACATATACAGAACTAGAGATAGACAGGAACACTCGGCATCAGACAGACTCAGAGTCTGACCAGGCACATGCTCACAGACACACACAGACTTTTTGTTTTTAACTTTAAGAACTTTTTATTCAGAGATCCCTTAGAATAGTAGCATCTGCGAAAAACCAATGGGGAACAGCAACTTAATGCTAAGAAATAAACAAGAGCCATAGAAGGAGTTGCAGTAACGTTTTCACATGACATGGGAGTGTCAGAGGCAAATGTGTAGTGTGATAAGGATGTTATGTTATTATTTTAAAGCCAAGACTTAATGGCAGTTATGGGAGATAACAAGCTATCTAACAATTCTTAGAAGTGCTCACTAATGTACAGTGTGCATATGGTAGAAAATTAGAAGATACAAATAATTTCTGTATACATTTCCTATGATGAGTTAAAAGCTTAACTGTGACTTTCTACTATTCTTTACATAATATATATGCTGGTCAAGCCAAAGAAGCTCTAGAAACAGCCAGTCACGCAACCTCTGTTTCAGTGACCAGAAATAAAACAGGGGCCCTGTGCCTTAACTTATAATGCATTTGTTTAGTTGGTTAATATCAGACATAGGTTTCCAAAATGTTACAGGAGTTCATCCTGACATAAAGCCATTTCAACATAAAAATGCTTCAGAGGCTATTTACAGCAGTATTCCCTCTTGAGCATTCTGAAGTATGTACTAAACAGTGATGTAAAACTGGGCAGTTCCTAAACGTCTTAATATGTTCCTATGCTGACCTAGACGTTTATTAAGATAAAGACCATTTCTAGAGGAGTGGGTATATGGGTAATGCAGATTGTCTATTAAAGGGACACTGAACCCAATTTTTTTCTTTTGTGATTGAGATAGAGCAGGCAATTTTAAGCAACTTTCTAATTTACTCCTATTATCAATTTTTCTTCGTTCTCTTGCTATCTTTATTTGAAAAAGATGGCATCTATGCTATTTTTTTTGGTTCTGAACACTGGAAAACACTTTTATTGGTGGATGAATTTATCCACCAATCAGCAAGAACAACCCAGGTTGTTCACCAAAATGGGCCGGCATCTATACTTACATTCTTGCATTTCAAATAAATATACCAAGAAAATGAAGAAAATTTGATAATAGGAGTAAATTAGAAAGTTGCTTAAAATTGCATGCTCTATCTGAATCACAAAAGACATCTTTTTGGGTTCAGTGTCGCTTTAATCTATTACTATCTGTACCAGTTTCTGGACCTGCTATTTACAATACTCTACTGAACCATGCCATAGTGTAGTATAAAGTATCATACTCTAAATGAAAGAAAAGGAGTAGTGACACTGTGCCCTCATATACAGTATTCTGATTGGGAGTGGATCTTACTTATATATAGAATATGCAGCCATGTGCCTGCTCTGCAGTCTGAATCTCACACTGTTTTGCTGCTGCAGTTTGTTCTAATTATATCACAGTCACTAAAAGGAGGAGGGACGGGGAAGCAGCTAATCAGATACTAAAAACAGATGCAGGCGTGTGACATGTCGGGAGATTCCAACAAGCTGTTATCCAGCCATCAGCAAGCTGATCTGTAATTTTTTTATGAGTCAGGAAAAGTGGCGTCTTTTGTTCAGTTTATGAGAATTGCCATTGGATGAAAGCCAACGGAATACAATAAGAACAAACTTTATGCCAACCTATTTTTGCATGGCATTTATTGATGCTTCAAAGCACTTCTCAGACTAGAAGAGTACTAGGAGATATAGCCAATACAATTAGTTTTATTTAAAGAAAGATTTCTAATTACCACCACTTGTGCTTTAGGATATTGTTGTGTTAAAGTTACACTACATTAATTCTTTCAAGTAATGTTAATTGAATATATATATATATATATAAAATTCCAGGCAGAATATGGCACTCACAAATCTTTGACCGGGGTGCTGCAGCAAGCTAAGCATACACAACAAAAAGAAGCAGGAACTCACCGGTATTTAAATAAAGGGTATCTTTTAATCCTACGTTTCGGAGTATTACCTCCTTCCTCAGACATAACCTATATTTATATATACTAGTAATAGACTACACTCATACAACTGGATGTACATCCCATGTTCTAGGCAATACTCTCATACTCAGCAACACAGCATTCCCTAGAACAGACTGGGTGCAAAATCCACTTTGGATTCTTGGGACACTAAAGTCAAAATTTAAAGAGACATGAAACCCCCAAAAAACTTTCATAATTTAGGTAGTACAAACAATTTTAAACAGCTTTCCAATTCACTTCTATTATTTATTTTGCTTCGGTCTCTTGTTATCCTTTGGTGAAATGTTTATCTAGGTAAGCTCAGGAACAACAAAGAACCTAGGTTCTAGCTGCTGATTGGTGGCTGCATATACAGTATATACCGATTGTCATTGGCTCACCCATGTGTTCAGTTAGAAACCAGTAGCGCATTGCTGCTCCTTCAAAAAATGATAACAAGAGAATGAAGCAAATTTGATAATAGAAGTAAACTGCAAAGTTGTTTAAAATTGTACAGGGAGTGCAGAATTATTAGGCAAATGAGTATTTTGACCACATCATCCTCTTTATGCATGTTGTCTTACTCCAAGCTGTATAGGCTCCAAAGCCTACTACCAATTAAGCATATTAGGTGATGTGCATCTCTGTAATGAGAAGGGGTGTGGTCTAATTACATCAACACCCTATATCAGGTGTGCATAATTATTAGGCAACTTCCTTTCCTTTGGCAAAATGGGTCAAAAGAAGGACTTGACAGGCTCAGAAAAGTAAAAAATAGTGAGATATCTTGCAGAGGGATGCAGCACTCTTAAAATTGCAAAGTTTCTGAAGCGTGATCATCGAACAATCAAGCGTTTCATTCAAAATAGTCAACAGGGTCGCAAGAAGCGTGTGGAAAAACCAAGGCGCAAAATAACTGCCCAGGAACTGAGAAAAGTAAAGCGTGCAGCTGCCAAGATGCCACTTGCCACCAGTTTGGCCATATTTCAGAGCTGCAACATCACTGGAGTGCCCAAAAGCACAAGGTGTGCAATACTCAGAGACATGGCCAAGGTAAGAAAGGCTGAAAGACGACCACCACTGAACAAGACACACAAGCTGAAACGTCAAGACTGGGCCAAGAAATATCTCAAGACTGATTTTTCTAAGGTTTTATGGACTGATGAAATGAGAGTGAGTCTTGATGGGCCAGATGGATGGGCCCGTGGCTGGATTGGTAAAGGGCAGAGAGCTCCAGTCCGACTCAGACGCCAGCAAGGTAGAGGTGGATTACTGGTTTGGGCTGGTATCATCAAAGATGAGCTTGTGGGGCCTTTTCGGGTTGAGGATGGAGTCAAGCTCAACTCCCAGTTTCTGGAAGACACCTTCTTCAAGCAGTGGTACAGGAAGAAGTCTGCATCCTTCAAGAAAAACATGATTTTCATGCAGGACAATGCTCCATCACACGCGTCCAAGTACTCCACAGCGTGGCTGGCAAGAAAGGGTATAAAAGAAGAAAATCTAATGACATGGCCTCCTTGTTCACCTGATCTCAACCCCATTGAGAACCTGTGGTCCATCATCAAATGTGAGATTTACAAGGAGGGAAAACAGTACACCTCTCTGAACAGTGTCTAAGAGGCTGTGGTTGCTGCTGCACGCAATGTTGATGGTGAACAGATCAAAACACTGACAGAATCCATGGATGGCAGGCTTTTGAGTGTCCTTGCAAAGAAAGGTGGCTATATTGGTCACTGATTTGTTTTTGTTTTGTTTTTGAATGTCAGAAATGTATATTTGTGAATGTTGAGATGTTATATTGGTTTCACTGGTAAAAATAAATAATTGAAATGGGTATATATTTGTTTTTTGTTAAGTTGCCTAATAATTATGCACAGTAATAGTCACCTGCACACACAAATATCCCCCTAAAATAGCTAAAACTAAAAACAAACTAAAAACTACTTCCAATTAATGAGTTTTTTGGGTTCATTGAGAACATGGTTGTTGTTCAATAATAAAATGAATCCTCAAAAATACAACTTGCCTAATAATTTTGCACTCCCTGTATGTTCTACCTAAATCATGAAAGACAATTTTTGGGTTTCATGCCCCTTTCGAGTTTTATAATTCAGATAAAGCATTCAGTTTAAAAACCCTTTCTAATATACTATCATTACCAAAACGTGCAGATTCTTTTTACTGAGCATGTGCAAATATATATATATACGTATATGCATTTTGTGATTGGCTGATAGCTGTCACATGGTACAGGGCCAGAAAATATTCTACTGCTCATTTCAAATTCAATGTAAGTGCTATTGCATTATATTTTTATTGTGTATTTGTCAATTATTCAATTCTACTGTATTTGTTGGTCGTTAAACCACAAACATACATAATAACCTGCAAAATAAATTACCTGCCACTCACATAAAAAAAGAGCAAATACTTTCAAATGTGAAAGGGAGGAATTAGTTACAACAATTGGTCAAGAGATAAGCCCAAATGGCAGGGAACCTCCAGTGATTGGGTTCTATCCTCAGCCTTTCTTTTTAATAGTGTTTGCTTAATATACCTGCAAGTATGCTCTGCTCTAGCAAAACTTTGATGTATTTTTATATTCTATATAAGGTTCTATCTCTGCATACAAAAGTTAATGTTCCTCCTTTGTATGGTCCGTGTTGCTGTAGAAATGATTTCTTTCCTTGGTAACGAACCATTACAAATGTTAGTAATAGATGTGTAAATGTAGCTGGGACCTCAGGAGCAGGACACCTTGTGCAATATATCATGCATGTACTGGTTGGAAGCCCAGATTCCTTTTTTTAGAGACGTGAATATATACACATTGTAGCCTGAAGTCTCTAAGCTCTGTGGAAGATTCTCATTTGCAGTTATTCAAATGCATTTTGACCCTATATATATGTAATTCAAGAGGAAGTTATTTTTTTGTTTAGTTTTTTAAATATGTTAAGTTTAAAGGCAGGAAAGGACTAACAACCCATGGGGCACAGTGGAAAAAGCGGTGGTTCCTTTAAGTACCTTTTATTATTATTATCATTTATTTGTATAGCGCCGCCAAATTCCGTAGCGCTGGGTACAATGATAGGGGTATACAATGACAAAGATTTGTGATACAATACAAAACATAACAAGACTAAACAAATCTAGCACAGGAGGAAGAGGGCCCTGCTCCGGAGAGCTCACAGTCTATAGGTTTAGGGTGCAGAGACATAAGGTCGGGGTAGCTTGTTACATCGGTTGTATTTGCAGCAGTGAGTCAGGCAGTTCATGTACATGTATTAGCTTGGTTCGGATGCGGGATGGAGGAGAGATGGTAAGCCTCTCTGAATAGGTGGGTTTTCAAGGATCTTCTGAAGCTATACAAGATTGGAGACAGTCTGATGGAGCGGGGTAGAGAGTTCCAGAGGACAGGAGCAGCACGTGCGAAGTCTTGGAGGCGGGAGTGGGATGTAGAGATAACAGGAGTGTAGAGACGTAGGTCAGAGGTTGATCGAAGATGACGGGATGGGGAGTATTTCAGGATGAGAGAGGAAATATAGTTGGGAGTTAGACTGTTGAGTGCTTTGTAGGTTAGGGCTAATACTTTAAATTGTATTCTGGAGTGTATGGGGAGCCAGTGTAGAGACTGGCAGAGCGGAGCAGCTGATGTAGATCGTCGACTTAGGTGGATGAGTCTAGCAGAAGCATTCATAATAGATTGGAGGGAGGAGAGGCGGTGTTTTGGAAGGCCATTTAAGAGTAGATTGCAATAATCAATGCGTGACAGGATGAGGGAATGAATAAGTATTTTTGTATTTTTTTGAGTAAGGAAGGGACGAATTCTGGAAATGTTGCGTAGGTGTGAATGGCAGGATTTGGTAAGCGTTTGTATATGTGGAATGAATGTGAGTTCTGAGTCTAGTGTGACCCCAAGGAAGCGGACCTGGGGTGAGGTGTTGAGAATAGAGTCTCCAACCATCAGAGAAATGTCAGGTGTCAGATGTCTCGAAGAGGGGGGAATAAGAAGCAGCTCAGTTTTGGAGAGATTGAGTTGGAGGTAGTGTGAAGACATCCAAGAGAAAATTGCAGAGAGGCAGTCAGAAATCTGGTTGAGTAAAGAGGGAGAGATATCAGGAGAGGAAATATAGATTTGGGTATAATCAGCATATAGGTGGTACTGGAATCCAAAGGAGGCTATACGTTTTCCAAGGCAGGATTTATAAAGAAAGAAAAGCAAGGGACCCAAGACAGAGCCTTGCGGTACTCCAAGTGAGAGAGGCATAGGATCACAAGATATGTTGTTAAAGGAAACTGAAAACGAGCGGTTTGAAAGATATGATGCAAACCAGGAGAGGGCTGTGTCTCGGATGCCAAATGAATGTAGTATTTTTAGGAGGAGAGGATGGTCAACTGTGTCAAAAGCTGCGGACAGGTCAAGAAGAATTAGTAAGGAGTAATGGCCTTTTGCTTTGGCTGATAGCAGGTCATTTGTTACTTTAGCAAGAGCGGTTTCTGTTGAGTGTTTAGGGCGGAAACCAGATTGTAGTGGATCAAGTAAGGAGTTAGTTGTGAGAAATTGAGTTAGCCGATTATAGACTAGTCGTTCCAATAATTTTGAAGCAAAGGGAAGTAAGGAGACCGGTCGATAGTTAGAAGGCGTGGAGGGGTCAAGCAAGGGCTTTTTTAGGATTGGTATGATTGACGCATGCTTGAATGTGTCAGGAAATGTGCCAGCAGTGAGGGATTGGTTAAAGAGATGAGTTAGGGTAGGGGTTAGTGAAGCAGAGAGAGAGGGAATAAGTCGTGAAGGAATAGGGTCAAGTGGGCAGGTTGTGAGATGAGCCGAGGATAGGAGTGCAGAGACTTCTTCCTCTGTTACAGGAGGGAAATAGCATAGATTTTTGTTAATAGAAGGGGTGGGTAGGATCGCTGGGTTTGCGGGGTGCGAGGTGCAGATCTCTTTTCTAATGGTGTCAATTTTATTTTTGAAGTGATCAGCAATAATTTGAGCAGTGAGGTTGGTAGTGGGCGGGGGGGCAGGCGGACGTAGAAGGGAGTTAAAGGTTGAGAACAGTTTTCTGGGGTTGGATGCGTGAGATGACACGAGGGAGGAGAAATAGACTTGTTTTGCCAGGCTGAGTGCAGAGTTGTAGGACTTAAAGGTGAATTTATAATGTTGTAAATCAGCAAAGGTGCGTGATTTCCTCCACTGCCGTTCAGCGGCCCGTGAGCATCGCTGAAGATATCTGGTCTGTTTAGTGTGCCACGGTTGCCGTCGAGTGATTGATGTACGTCGAAGAGTGGAGGGTGCAGTTTTGTCAAGTGTTGATTTTAGTGCCGAATTATACTGTAGAGTCACGAGGTTTGGACAAGAGAGGGATGAAATGTCAGAGAGCAGAGGACTCAGTTGAGTGGAAAAGTCTGTGAGATCCAAGTCATTTAAATTCCTGTGAGGTAGCAGTTTTTTGGGGGCTTGCAAAGATGTAGCAGGTAGAGTGAGAGAGAAAGTTAATAGATGGTGGTCAGAGAGAGGAAAGGGGAAGTTAAGTGAGTTGGAAACAGCACAGAGATTTGTGAAGACCAGGTCTATGGAGTTGCCTTCACAATGTGTTGGAGATGTTGTCCACTGGAACAGGCCCAAAGAGGTGGTAAGGGATAGAAGTTTAGAGGCAGCAGGCGTGTTAGGCTTATCAAGGGGTATGTTGAAGTCCCCTAAGATGAGAGAAGGGACATTAGAAGAGAGAAAATGTGGAAGCAAGGCTTCAAAGTGGTCCAGAAATTGTGATGCTGGGCCAGGGGGCCGATAGATAACTGCAACACGAAGAGCTATAGGGGAGAAGAGGCGGATAGCGTGAACTTCAAAAGATGAGAAGGAAAGAGAGGGGGGTGAAGGAATGCAGTGAAAGGTACTGTGTGGAGACAGGAGAATTCCTACCTTTAGGGCCATTCAAAGATAACCGCCAGCAAACCGCATGTGTACAATAGCAGTGTATCCTCATTGACATCTGACAGTGACTATGTTTTAATGGTCAGATTGGTGTAAAAACTAAACTTGTGTTTCCGTTTCACATTAAGGGGTTGCTTGATAGATCAGTTTCCCCCTGTATACAAGACACTATTACAGTCTCTTTGATTTCTCTATTAAATAATATTTAGGTTATATACATATATATATATCTTATAAAAAATGATTTAACATTTAATTTGATGCATAACTTGCATGATGTCCCTACCATAGTATGTATATATGATGTGTACACTAGAAAACATAGGTGACATAATGCTTCAGTCATTATACCAGCTGTGTTTAACAAAGTAAGAATCACACATTGTACAGTGTCCCTTAAAGGCACGTAAAAGTGCAAAAAAGAAAGGGCTCTAATATTTTAGAGTATTTTATTATTGCACCATTTCTTGCATTTAACGATATGCACACAATCCATGCAAATACACTTACACATAATATTCAATTGGATTTTCATCATATTAATCATATAGGGACATTTAAAGTAATATGCTATTTATGCATCAGAAAGTAATCACTGCATTACAAAGTAGCTGCATACAGTTAAAGGGATAGGAAAGTAAAAATTAAAGTTGAATTATTCTGATAGAGCATGTAATTTTAAGACACTTTTAATTCACTTCTATTTTCAAATGTGCTTCGTTCTCCTGGTATCCCTTGTTGAAAAATAATACGCACATTATCTCAGGGTTGAGGCGATATTCGCCTCCATCAATCACTTTGTTTACCCAATGTACACTTTTTGTTTAAGTATGTAAAACAATGCCATTTATTATGATAGGAAGTTGCGACTTACACTATGTGCACTTTATTTTGAAAATAAAACCGGTATTTAAAAAAAGAATACACACATTATCTACACTAGTGGGAGCTAGCTGCTGATTGGTGTCCGTACACATTTGTCTCTTGTGATTGGCTGCCAATGTTGCTTTAGCAAAGGATAACAAGACTTAAGCACATTTTGATAATAGCTGTTTAAAATTGTATCTCCTATCCAAATCATGAAAGAAAATGTTGGGGTTTCCTGTCCCTTTAATGAATGTTTTAAAAACGATTAAAACTAATTTTGCATTAGTTTACAGTTAAGGGACATATCCCTGAAAAATAGCCTATTGAGTATTGTTTATCTTATGTCTATTGCTGTAACAAGTTATGAGGGTCAGACATCTGAATTACACCGAATGTACTTCACCCTTTGTGGGGAGTGGAAGCAAATAAATGTTTTGATATAAATTACAGAAAGAGCAGGCAAAATAAATAGATTGTTAGTGGTCTGTTACTTTAAGTGCATTTGAGATATATAATTAACAAGACAATGTTTGAACATGGATTTTACAGAATATGAATTTGAAAAGCCACACTCTGCACACCACCCTTTACTATAGCAATGATTAGAAGAAAAACAAAATAAAAACAATGATATCTTATAAAAGGTATGAAAACCACAGCTTAATCAAAACAGAGTACTTTCCAAATAATTGGACTAGAAATTAATTATGGATCGGTACCAAGGGTGAGTAATGTGCGTTTGACCATACAAGGAATGTGATGGTGATTATATCAGATATCCTCAGCACTAAAGAACTTATTAGTAAATGTTTTATATACACCACTTAATACAGGAATTTAAGTAAATTGGCACATGCTTGTGATTGTTGTAAAACTGTCAGATGAGTGAAATAGATCACCTGTTGCTCACTCTCTCATTACAATGCTAGGGGTATAAAGGGAGAACACTATTTAATTGTGCATAGTTCAGATAGAAAAAGAGCATTCTTGCCTCTTGTATCCTCAGAATCCAGCCGTGCCTCATGATCTCATAGCAAACAGTGTGTCCATTATTGTCATGGATTCTTGCTTATAGAAAACAATGTGGATGGCTTATTCCTTTAGCCTAAGGCCTGCAGTTTAGCCACTTGTGTTAGTACAGTACATAAAACCCAAACAAAATAATAATAATAAAAAAATAGGAAACTTATATGAAAGACCACTGGCTTCATAATAAGCATTATATGGCTTACAAATGATTTATTTGTTTTACAACAGTCATACTGACTACTTAATAATACTTTTGTTGTTGATTTTTACATCAAACTACAATTTAAAGATATTTATTTCATTGTCTTATTGAGGCATAATGTCTGTGTAGTTGGCTAGATTACCTCTGTAATAGGTAATAGATTTTTCTTCCTGATATATCCTTCCTTTGCTTGAGCCAGTTCAGTTTTGGCCATTCTGAAATATGAAGGCCTAGATTACGAGTTGTGCGTTAGCCTTAAAAAGCAGCGTTAAGAGGTCCTAACGCTGCTTTTTAACGCCCGCTGGTATTATGAGTCTTGAAGGTACAGGTGTACCGCTCACTTTTTTGGCCAACTTTTTTGGCCAAACTCGGAAGTACAGCAAATCCACTTACGTCAATTGCGTATCCTATATTTTCAATGGGACTTGTATAGCGCCGGTATTAAGAGTCTGACCAAAAGTGAGCGGTAAACCCTCTCCTGTGAAGCCTGGTACCGAATTTAAAAGTCAGTAGTTAAGAGTTTTACACTACAACGCCGTAGCATAAAACTCTTAACTAAAGTGCTAAAAAGTACACTAACACCCATAAACTATCTATTAACCCCTAAACCGAGGCCCCCCCCACATCACAAACACTAAAATAAATATTTTAACCCCTAATCTGCCAAACCGGACATCGCTGCCACTATAATAAATATATTAACCCCTAAACCGCCGCACTCCCGCATCGCAAACACTATTTAAATATTATTAACCCCTAATCTGCCGGCCCTAACATCGCCGCCACCTACATAGATTTATTAACCCCTAATCTGCCGCCCCCAACGTTGCTGCCACTATAATAAAGTTATTAACCCCTAAACCTAAGTCTAACCCTAACACTCCCTAACTTAAATATAATTTAAATAAATCTGAATAAAATTACTATAATTAACTAAATTATTCCTATTTAAAACTAAATACTTACCTATAAAATAAACCCTAAGATAGCTACAATATAACTAATAGTTACATTGTAGCTAGCTTAGGGTTTATTTTTATTTTACAGGCAACTTTGTATTTATTTTAACTATGTACAATAGTTATTAAATAGTTATTAACTATTTAATAACTACCTAGTTAAAATAAAGACAAATTTACCTGTCAAATAAAACCTAAAAATAAAACCAGAAAATAATAAAGAAATAACAAGATTTTACACCTAATCTAATCCCCCTAACAAAATTAAAAAAATAAAAAAAAGCCCTACCCTACACTAAATTACAAATAGGCCTTAAAAGGGCCTTTTGTGGGGCATTGCCCCAAAGTAATCAGCTCTTTTACCTGAAAAAAAAATTACAATTCCCCCCCCAACATTAAAACCCACCACCCACACAACCAACCCTACTCTAAAACCCACCCAATCCCCCCTTAAAAAAACCTATTTACAGAAAAAAATAAAGAAATTACAAGATTTTTAAAGGGACAGTCAAGTATAAATTAAACTTTCATTATTCAGATAGGACTTTTAATTTTAATCAACTTTCCAATTTACTTTTATCATCAAATTTGCTTTTTTCTCTTGGTATTCTTAGTTTAAACTAAACCTAGGTAGGCTCATATGCTAATTTCTAAGCCTTTGAGGGTTGCCTCTTATCACATGCTTTTTAAATCTCTTTTCAACACAAAGAGACAGAAAGTACACGTGGGCTATATAGATAACACTGTGTTCAGGCACAGAAAGTTATTTAAGATCTAGCACAATACAATGCTAAATTTAAGACAATACATGATAAACAGTCACAGTCATGTGATCAGGGGGCTGGCAGAAGGTTCCTAGATACAAGGTAATCACAAAGGTAAAAAGTACATTAATATAACTGTGTTGGTTATGCAAAACTGGGGAATGAGTAATAAAGGGACTATCTATCTTTTAAAACAATAACAATTTTATGGTTGACTGTCCCTTTAAACTAATTACACCTAATCTAATCCCCCTAACAAAATAAAAAAGACCCCCCCAAAATAAAAAAAAAGCCCTACCCTACACTAAATTACAAATAGCCCTTAAAAGGGCCTTTTGCGGGCATTGCCCCAAAGTAATCAGCTCTTTTAACTGAAAAAAAATTACAATTCCCCCCCAACATTAAAACCCACCACCCACACAACCAACATTACTCTAAAATCCACCCAATCCCCCCTTAAAAAAACCTAACACTAACCCCCTGAAGATCACCTTACCGGGAGACGTCTTCACCCAACCGAGACAAAGTCCTCAACGAAGCCGGGAGAAGTCTTCATCCAAGCCGGGCGAAGTGGTCCTCCAGACGGGCAGAAGTCTTCATCCAGACGGCATCTTCTATCTTCATCCATCCAGCGTGGAGCGGGTCCATTTTCAAGACATCCGACGCAGAGCATCCTCTTCAAATGATGGCTAAACACAGAATGAATGTTCCTTTAAATGACGTCATCCAAGATGGCGTCCCTTCAATTCTGATTGGCTGATAGAATTCTATCAGCCAATCGGAATTAAGGTAGAAAAAATCCTATTGGCTGATGCAATCAGCCAATAGGATTGAAGTTCAATCCTATTGGTTGATCCAATCAGCCAATAGGATTGAGCTGGCATTCTATTGGCTGTTCCAATCAGCCAATAAAATGCCAGTTCAATCCTATTGGCTGATTGTATCAGCCAATAGGATTTTTTCTACCTTAATTCCGATTGGCTGATAGAATTCTATCAGCCAATCGGAATTGAAGGGATGCCATCTTGGATGACGTCATTTAAAGGAACCTTCATTCTGTCTTTAGCCGGGGAAAGAAGAGGATGCTCCACGTCGGGTGTCTTGAAGATGGACCCACTCCGCGCCGGATGGATGAAGATAGAATATGCCGTCTGGATGAAGACTTCTGCCCGTCTGGAGGACTCCTTCGCCCGGCTTGGATGAAGACTTCTCCCAGCTTTGTTGAGGACTTTGGCCCGGTTGGGTGAAGATTCTCCCGGTAAGGTGATCTTCAATGGGTTAGTGTTAGGTTTTTTTAAGGGGGGATTGGGTGGGTTTTAGAGTAGGGTTGGTTGTGTGGGTGGTGGGTTTTAATGTTGGGGGGGAATTGTAATTTTTTTTTCAGTTAAAAAAGCTGATTACTTTGGGGCAATGCCCGTAAAAGGCCCTTTTAAGGGCTATTTGTAATTTAGTGTAGGGTAGGGCTTTTTTATTTTGGGGGGTCTTTTTTTATTTTGTTAGGGGGATTAGATTAGGTGTAATTAGTTTAAAAAACTTGTAATTTCTTTATTTTTTCTGTAACTTAGTGTTTGTTTTTTTTTGTACTTTAGATGATTTTATTTAATTGTAATTAATTGTATTTAATTTAGGTAATTAATTTAATTGTAGTGTAGTGTTAGGTGTAATTGTAACTTAGGTTAGGTTTTATTTGACAGGTAAATTTGTCTTTATTTTAACTAGGTAGTTATTAAATAGTTAATAACTATTTAATAACTATTGTACATAGTTAAAATAAATACAAAGTTGCCTGTAAAATAGAAATAAACCCTAAGCTAGCTACAATGTAACTATTAGTTATATTGTAGCTAGCTTAGGGTTTATTTTATAGGTAAGTGTTTAGTTTTAAATAGGAATTATTTAGTTAATTGTAGTAATTTTATTTCGATTTATTTAAATTATATTTAAGTTAGGGGGGTTAGGGTTAAACTTAGGTTTATGGGTTAATAACTTTATTATAGTTGTGGCGACGTTGTGGGCGACAGATTAGGGGTTAATAAATGTAGTTAGGTTGCGGCGACATTGGGGGCGGCAGATTAGGGGTTAATAAATATAATGTAGGTGTCGGCGATCTTGGGGGCAGCAGATTAGGGGTTCATAAGTATAATGTAGGTGGCGGCGGAGTCCGGAGCAGAAGATTAGTGGTTAATAATTATAATATAGGTGTCGGCGATGTCGGGGCGGCAGATTAGGGGTTAATAAGTGTAAGATTAGCAGTATTTAGACTCGGGGTTCATGTTAGGGTGTTAGGTGTAGACATAACTTTTATTTCCCTATAGGAATCAATGGGGCTGCGTTAGGAGCTTTACACTGCTGTTTTGCAGGTGTTAGGTTTTTTTTTCATCTGGCTCTCCCCCATTGATTTCTATGGGGAAATCGTGCACGAGCACGTTCAGCCAGCTCACCGCTAATGTAAGCAGCGCTGGTATTGAGGTGAGATGTGGTGCAAAATTTTGCTCTTCGCTTACTTTTTTGCGGTTAAAGCGGGTTTGTAAAAACCCGTAATACCAGCGCTGTCTGTAAGTGAGCGGTGAGCATAAACTGCTCGTTAGCACCGCACAGCTTCTTAAGCAAAACTCGTAATCTAGGCGGAAATGTGGTAGGTGACCTGGAGTTGTGCACTGCTGCAGGATAATTGTGTTATTTTGCATAAAGATATATAGCTTAACCCATCCAGAGCCACTCTACCGCTAAGTATAACTACGCTACCGCTAAGTAGAGCCACGCTACCGCTAAGTAGAGCCACGCTGCCGCTAAGTATAAATATTCTACCGCTAAGTATAACTACACCACCACTAAGTAGAGCCACGCTACCGCTAAGTATAAATATTCTACCGCTAAGTAGAGCCACGCTACCGCTAAGTAGAGCCACGCTACTGCTAAGTATAACTACGCTACCGCTAAGTAGAGCTACGTTAATACTAAGGCCACGCTCCTGCTTAGTAGAGCCACGCTACCGGACCCCTGCCTTATCACATACAAGCACCACTGAACAACTATTAGTTTTATCCTTGGCATTTCCAGACTGTTATCTATACAATTTGATCCTGCAGGAGCCAACAAGGATAGTGTTTAGGGTTCTATCTTCATTGTGTGCTGTCTTCTGTATCATGTACATATGTCTATGGGAAAGTTACCTAAATGATGAAACTAAACTGTGTCATACATAAATGACGATTGCACTGTAATGCAGACATAACTGATGAGAAGAAACATTATGCATTTAAAGGGATATAAAGGTCCAGGAAGAAAACACACTAACACATTGGTATTGAACTGTTGCTTTGATATAAGTTTGTGTTTAACCCATGCAATAGTTTAAACACACAGTTAAACTCAGATCCAGGGCAGCAATATACTACTGGGACCATGCTGAGCACATCTGCTGAACCAACAACAGACATATGAGTGTAGCCATCAGTCATTAGCTCCCAGAGTGCGCTGTTGCTCCTGAGCCTACCTAAGTATGGTTTTCAACCAACAAAGGATACCAAGAAAACTGTAAAATTGATAATAGGAATACACTGAAAAGTATCTTAAAATTTCTTCTGAAATATGAAGGGTTTATTTTCAGTTTCATGTTCCTTTAAGGTTATTAAAATGTTTAAATAATACATATACAATAGTTTTGTGTGCAACCAAAGATATATTGTTTGTAAATATATGCACATTCTTGCTTCTTGCTCAGTACTTTTTTCCCTGTATCAGGTTTGGCAGATACCAGACTATACACCAGTGCGATCGATAACAGAACCCATTGTGACGCTGGAGGGTCACTCAAAGCGCGTGGGGATCATCAAATGGCACCCGTCTGCTCGTAACGTATTACTCAGTGCAGGTAATGTGCTTGAGTGTAAAATCAGCAATTGTATATTCACGTTTGAGATTACAGTTCATGTAAGATATTTTTATTTTAGGTAATTAAGTATTTCTCTCAGTGAGGGAAAGCAAGTCTGACTTTAGATCTATAATATTATATAGTGCTGTTGGGAATTTGCCTT
The DNA here is from genome assembly GCF_027579735.1 of Bombina bombina. Taxonomy (NCBI): domain Eukaryota; kingdom Metazoa; phylum Chordata; class Amphibia; order Anura; family Bombinatoridae; genus Bombina; species Bombina bombina. The sequence continues at coordinate 219,074,357 of NC_069501.1, forward strand.
GAAATCAGCACGCAGGGACACACTGAGCATGTCATTTTAACACTAGCCACCCTGCAATACTTTGTGTTTAACCCTTGCAAAGGGGTTAAACACATAGGTAAAATACCACCCCAGAGCCACACAGGACTTCTTATCCAGAGAAGACATGGTCCTTAACCATCAAGCAGTGGTAATTACCGGTGCTGCTGATTTAGTGATCATCAGTTTTCTATCAGGACCAGCGGTGCACTGTGTTTAATTCATTTGCACTAGCACAATAGCACAATAGCATTGCAGGATTTTTAGTATTTAAATGAAATGGTCTAACAGCAGGTCATTTTTTCACTATAATGAAACACTTTCAGATTATAATATAAAGTGTTTGGACAAAATCATGCATTTTTTGGAGGGCCCTTTATGGATTCTTCCATCAGGGCCCTGAGGTTTCTAGTTACGCTTCTGCACTGACCCTACCCACCATATAAACTGCCCTCTTCATTTTCAAACAGTCTATTACTTAACTGCAAGAGGATAAATAGCTCGGCGCTCTTACTGTTGACAGACTAAGGCCATTTGTCACTGCTAACTTATGCTAATAAAGGGACATTACTTGATGGTTTTTCCTATGTTCAGTTATTAGAAAGAGAATGTAGAAGAGGACAGTGATCCTAAAAACAAGATAGATTACATAACGGAAATAAGTGGTGCTTTTTAAATACTTTAAGGTACTCTTAGAGGTCGTTTGTATCCATAATTTTCACTTCATAAATAGTGTCAGTCCTTAAATGAAAAAAGTTTATAAAGTATTAATGCACAGCTGGCTTGCAAATTTAGTATTGAGGATCAGAAAATAGTTCAAACGTTAAGATTTATGCTAATAGATTGATATGAATTTGCATTGAATTATTTAAGTTAATAAGTTCAATTTGATGTAGTATTCACTTATTTTGATATATGACTAATGAATAGTTTTGGGTACTAGCCTGCCCAGACAGAGTGGCTGACTACTTGCAGAAGATTAAAATTAACCAAAATAATGTTCTCTAAAAATTAAATTAACTTACACTAGAGAGAGTCCATTGCATTTATTTAGTGTTAACATAAACATTGTGTTAAATTAGTGAATGTAGAAGTTTAATCATTAAAGGAATTAAAATGTTTTTTTGGCACAAAAAAACACAAATAAATCTCTATTGAACATACTTTTCCTTAGTAAGGTAATTTATAATGAGGCCCATGACAAACAATTAATATATTCATTTTTGTAATTTTCATAGCCACATATCAATACTTACAGAAGTTTTGTGTTTAAAAGGGTGAACAAATGTGCACTGTACATTATTTTGCAAAGAAGGTTTGCTTCTAATTGCCTTTTACCTGTGTCTGTGAGACATGAACAGACTGTAGTCCTCTATGACATGTCCTTATAAAATGGAAAACTCCAATAGCAGATCAATTGTTAGATAGTTTATGAGAGCAAACATGCTATACTCAGTCAGAGCTTTTAGGGCATAGCAAGGCAGCTATTCTTTAAATATTTTATTTGTTCAGCGCTCAAACGGGAAGGTTCTAAACTTATAAAGAGACTTGCAGCTCATTTTGGTCATGGTTTAAGGACATGTGTAGTGTACTGTAGATCAATGCTTCTTAAAGTTGGGGTCCTTTAAACAATTTTTGTCACCACAAGATTTGATAATGTACTGTGAATGTGTGTATGCTTTCTGCGGTGTGTTGTGTGTGTATTTATGATTGTGTGTGAGTTTTTGTATGAGTGACTTTTTACATATTTTGCTCAATGTGAGGTAGGCACATAACTAATTTTGTACCTCTTCAAATGTGTCTAACCATTAGTAACAAGCAATGGTTTTGAAAGTTGTGTGGTATATCTATGTATAAAAAACTATCAATGTATACCTATATGACAAGGTTTTTGTTTTTTACTGTGTTATAATAATGAGGTTTGTGAAAACCATTTTCCATTGCAAAAAGGGGTGAAGAAAGTTTAAAAAACTCATTTCAGTAGAGACTTTATTTCTGACAATGTGAGGTAGGCACATAACTAATTTTGTACCTCTTCAAATGTGTCTAACCATTAGTAACAAGCAATGGTTTTGAAAGTTGTGTGGTATATCTATGTATAAAAAACTATCAATGTATACCTATATGACAAGGTTTTTGTTTTTTACTGTGTTATAATAATGAGGTTTGTGAAAACCATTTTCCATTGCAAAAAGGGGTGAAGAAAGTTTAAAAAACTAATTTCAGTAGAGACTTTATTTCTGACACATTTAACTTGTGATGGACTGCAAACAGGGCAATCTTTAATATTTACTGGACCCTGGGCAAAAAAATTATTGGGCCCCCACCCCATGCAATTTCGCTCTCCACCCCAACATCCCAAAAAACAACTAAATCAATTTTTTTTTTTAATTATTTGCCCAGCTGTGTATCATCCACTGCTGGACTAATCATTTAAAAAATGAAATAAATTGCAATATGTGAAACTGGACCTAAGCAGTACTAATAAGTAAATAAATATATAAATTCCTCCACTGTGGGTTCATTTAATATTCTTTTGAATGTGATTCTGGTGTGAGGCTAGCTGGTTAAAGAGATTTAGGGCAGCCAACAGGAGCAAAGCAAGGTAAAGACTGAGGAGGAAGCATGGAGGTGCAGACAAATATAAGTTAAATATAAGTACTGACTGGAACAGCAGAACTACTATGGGAAACTAAAATCTGAGACAGAGAGAAAACAAAAACTATAAAAATAAACCTTACATTAATGTGTGAAGTATCAGCATGACACTATTACATCAGCCACAGCAGCACGTCACTTCTTTGCTAGGAACAAGTTCCCTGTCACCCTGCATGGGGAGGGGGCGTGTGTGCACTCACTTATCCTTCCCACTGACACCTTTCTACAAAGCACTGTTCCCCTAACAAACTTCAGTTAGTAGATCTTCGGGTCACAGCAGAAAGAGCAGGGCTAAGGGGACCAGCAGACTGGATGCTGTCTGCCCAAGGCTGCATGGCTACAGTGTGAGATGAGTCACACAGTCTCAAGACTGAAGAGAGCAGTGTATGCAGCTGCACAGATGCTCAAAACCTCACGTGCCTGCTGCTCCAGCTTTTTGCTGCATGCGCCTACAGTCAGCCCTACCCAGAAACAATCCCCACCACCAGAGCAGTTACCTGGTAACAGTGGTAACCCCAGTAGGACCTTTTCTGATGCAGTTGGAATGGCTGAATGCTGAGTTAGGGCTCTGCATTCAGTGCTGCACAGTGCACATCTAAAACAGCACATGGCACTAGCTTGGAATGTCACATGACACTGGAACGGTCTTGCACAGTTTTTCACAAATAAATATAAGCAGAGAACTTTTGACCATGACAGTATTAGGACTGAATGTGTGTGTTCCCCATGTCACATCAGCAGTCCTATGAATCAAAAGTTGTTGTTTTTTAGGACTCTTGGGCCCCTCAACAGAGACTGGGCCCTGGGCAGCTGCCCCTTTTGCCCTGTGTTAAAGACGGCCCTGACTGCAAAGTAAGAGAACTACAGTTTAGGTAACAGATAACCTAGAATACAAGAGATTACTGTTTTTGAGAATTTACTGCTCGCTGTACCTGCTTGTAGTTTACTGAGAAAAGCAGTAAAAAGACTTATATATACATACTGTATATAGACATAACTAAAGCATAATATCTTTATTCTGTTTAGTTGTACTCCTGGGTATTTTTGGAGATTGAAGCTGTATAAATATCTAATCTAAGATATATATTTTCATTAGACACAAAAAATGTTTAACTTTAAAATACCACTTATCTCAAGTACATCAAATTTGAAATCAATCTATTTTACATAAATAAATTTGCAAGGATTCTTAGGCCAGATTCCCTTTAACACACTAAATTGATAGCTTTCTTATGGAGAGGGAGATTATTTTAAAGTCTGATGTAGAGATAGCATTGTCCACTAGAGGGTGCAAGAGCATAAAGATCCTTTATTATTTATGATATCATTGTTTTGAAAGCATTTTATTTTTTACGACTTTATGGTAAAGATATATTTTGTGTTTACAAGAGAGAGGGTTGACATCACCTTGGTCAATTAGAAATAAAACTGAAACTGAACAAAGCTTTAAACAGCTATAAATTCAAAATAACTGTGCTCCGCTCTATATTTAAGAGGGTTTGCGGTTTGATGCAATGACCTACGGGATACTAGGGAGAGTTGTATTCAGCTAGCCTTACTAGGGCTGTGCTTCTGTAGTTAAAGGGACAGTCTACTCCAGATTTTTTATTTTTGAAATAGATAGATAATCCCTTTAATACCCATTCCCCATTTTTGCAGAACCAACACGGTTATATTAATACACTTTTTACCTCTGTGATTAGCTTTTATCTAAGCCTCTGCAGACTGCCCCCTTATTTCAGTTCTTTTGACAGACTTGCATTTTAGCCAGTCAGTTCCCTCTCATAACTAACTACATGGGCGTGAACACAATGTTATCTATATGGCACACATTAACTAACGCCCTCTAGCTGTGAAAAACTGTCAGATGCATTCAGATAAGAGTCAGCCTTCAAGGGTTTAGAAATTAGTATATGAGCCTACATAGGTTTAGCTTTCAACAAAGAATACCAAGAGAACAAAGCAAATTTGATGATAAAAGTAAATTGGAAAGTTGTTTAAAATGACATGCCAGATTTGAATAATTAAAGGGACAGTCTACACCAGAACTTTTATTGTTTAAAAAGGTAGATAATCCCTTAATTACCGATTCTCCAGTTTTGCATAACCAACACAGTTATATTAATGCAGTTTTTACCTCTGTGATTACCTTGTATCTAAGCCTCTGCAGACTGCTGCCTTATATCAGTGCTTTTGACAGACATGCAGTTTAGCCAATCAGTGCAGACTCCTAAATAACTCCACGGGAGTGAGCACAATGTTATCTATACGGCGCACGAACTAGTACTGTCTAACTGTGAAAAACTTTCAAAATACTCTTAGCTAAGGGGCGGTTTTCAACGGTTTAGAAAAGTTTAATTTTGACTAGACTGTCTCTTTAAAGTTGAATTTTGACTAGGCTGTCCCTTTAAGTAAATGTTTTGGTTTTATAGGATAGCAGTGTCGATTGGGCTCCTGTTCCATTTTCAAGCTTAAAAATATTGAATTTAAAAAAGCACAACAAATGTGTGTTTACTGCAGTTACTTGTTATACTGCCTCTTCCCTTACTGCACTCTCATTTTTACTAACTGCTTTTCTTATGTCCAGTGAATTAGAATATTCAGTCTTTATGTCCTGTTTGTCTAACTCCAGAGTCTAGGAGGAAGTATTTGGTAAAAGTTTTAAGATATCCTTATGTAGTTCAGCTGGTTCAGTTAGCGCCCCAGTCCTTTTAATTTGACTCATCAGTTTACAGTAAAGGCTATAACTTTAAAGGGAAATAAGGGTTTAAAAATCAAACAAAAACTTTCTGTTTATCAATAACTTCTGGTTAAGGTGACACCAGGTGTGGACTTGATGTGCTACATTTAAACCTTTATCATTTACAAGGTGCTTAGGAAAATATAACAGGGGGCTATTAGTAAAAAATATTTTTATAGTGATTTTGAAGAGTTGATTTTTTAATTTGATGTTAATTTAAAAAGCAGTTCTGTTCCCAAACTTCAAGGAGAACAGTGGGAACTACATCTTCCCTTGTTGATGTGAACTACAACATTAGGAACCAGATATTGCAACAAATGTTTTAAACCTTCTTAATTTATGACATAAGGAATCCTTTACAATGGTCCATCGCATGGTTGTCTAGGAGACGAGCATCTCTTTAGTAAGGCACTTATTTCACAAATGATAAAAAAAAACACTTTATAAAAACATAACGTAGTTTGTTATAATCTTGTATATTGCTCTCTATTGGAAAAACCAAGTACTGCACCTATATGAGTGTGTGCATCAGATGTTTGTTGTGTATTTCCTATACTTGCTGATGGTATACTTGCTGATGCTGATGGTATACTTGCTGATGCTGAAGGTATACTTGCTGATGCTGATGGTATACTTGCTGATGCTGATGGTATACTTGCTGATGGAATTCTTCACCTCTACTCTTTCCCTTCTTGATGACTTCTGTTTCTGTTACTAGGTAGTGATAATGTAATCATTATCTGGAATGTGGGCACCGGAGAGGCTGTTATTTCGTTAGATGAGCTTCACACTGACCTCATTTACAGTGTCTGCTGGAATTATAATGGAAGCCTCTTCACTACCACTTGCAAGGACAAGAAGGTGCGGGTCATCGATCCTCGGAAGCAAGAAATAGTTGCAGTAAGTGACTGTTCATCCAGCTCTACCTCCTCTTAAGCTTTCTGTTTTGTCCATCTTCAACTTTTTTTGCCTGAAAGGAATCTACCGGAAGGTTGCAAGTAGTTTATTTAACCACCATTTAATAACATTTTCATGATCTAGCAATATTTTGAAATTGTGACTTACCTTAAAGTCATCTCTGAATCAATGAAAGGGTTTTTGTCAGGGCTAAACTAAATATACATGAATTTAAACCGAATGGCTTATTTCTTAGGAATGATGTTATCTCAGATACTTGCAATAACCCATGTAATCCACTGTAGATTCCTTCCAAGACTTTGTTTCTGTTCTCCATTAAAAAAAAAAAAAAAAAGTCTACATCACGTCAACAATCTAGAATCACAACATGTTTAGCTCTGGCTTTTTTTTTTTAATATGTCCGTGACACCTCAATGGGCCAGATGGTCAAAAACTTGCTATCAAGGAGAGAGATCACTCAAACTCTCTGGGCAGCGTGTGTGGTTTGTGCATTGTATTGTAATATATGTGTCTCCTTCACATGCAGGAGGCTGCATAGCTAAGAAAAACAACTTTTAAGCTGAAATTTTCCATTTCTATATGTTTTTTAGGGACCCTATAGTGTTCATGAGACATATTTAATAATCTCACCAGAGCCAAACATTTTGTGTTTTGTTTATTTTTTAATAGCTAAAATCACACTGTTATATGTATGAACCATAAAACGTTTATATTCTTCATATATGAACAACTGTTCCCATTGAAATAAGTCCTTATAAAGATATTGCATTTCTTGGTTAATTGGCATGCTGCAAGTGTTATGGTTCTGTATGTCATGGAATATGATGCATGCCTTGCATGAATATGGAGTTAATTGCTTCCCAAACTACCTGCTATGGAATTCTAGTGCTCTGTTTGGTTATGGGGATCCAAAAGATATCGACAAAGGTTTCATCTGACAGAAACTGATGAAGAAGGCACAAAACAGCAGATGTAGTTACATTGTTTTGGTGCTGAGAATGGACTTCTGTGTCTAGAGGAAAATTAATTTATTTTTCACTGTGAATGGGAAATTACAGGGTCCTTATAAAGGATGTTTGCTTCCTTAGTACTGTAGTGTTTTTAATGTATCTGAGTGTTCCAAGTCTGAATTAATGGACAAGACTGGTTTAGTTCATATACCGTCAACACATACAGTGTTATTACAGCGATGATGTAATCTGGAAGAACTGTAAACTGATTACAGGTCAGTGTCTTGTTTCAGCAGTTTAAGTGATTATATGGACATTTGTTGTAGGCTATGATTTGTCTCGTAGCAGAGGAAATTGCCAGTGCTTCACCGTAACAGCTGAGCTTCGTTAATGGTCTAAAGAGCAATTTGCTGAGAATTCTTTATGTATTATAGCTTTCAAGGCCTGATTTGTGTTTGATGTATAATAAGTAATTGAAGAGGCCTATGGACATTATAGGAATTTTCTACTTTAATAACAAAAACTCCATCCTCAAAGGAAATGTTCTACCACCTAAATTAATTTCTTTTAGAGCAGACTTTTTTTATATTAGTTTTGTATGTGGTCAGTTAACATTTCCAGCGAAACCTGTCTGATCTAAAGCTGTACCTGCCATAAATAGTTACCCCCCTAGAGGAACTGTGTAACACCTCTAGAGGAACTATGTAACAACCTTACTACTAGTCTGTTTTTGTACCCTCTAAATCTCTCTCTGAGGCTACAATGTTTCAAATGCATTTGATGTCATTAAAATATGGCTCTATTGTTCACAATTGCAGATTTGGGCACACTCACATAGCTCGGGTGCCATGAGTTAGCCCTACCTATGTTAATTATATCAAAACTTCCAATAGAAACTTAGCTAATCCAAAAAGTGTTAGATTTACATATGAAATAACACAGAGGGAATTTGTTACAAAATCAGTAGGGTTTTCCACCATCCACCATCACCAACTGTTTTTTCTGATCACTTATTAAAAGTAGTAAAATATTGCAATCAGTGATACTTATTTTTCAAGAATACATTATTTAAAGGGATACTAGACCCAATTTTTTCTTTCATGATTCAGATAGAGCATGCAATTTTAAGCAACTTTCTAATTTACTCCTATTATCAATTTTTCTTTGTTCTCATGTTACCCTGATTTGAAAAAGCAGTAATAAAAGGTTAGGGGCTGGCCCATTTTTAGTTCAGCACCTTGGTAGAGCTGCTGATTGGTTTGCTACATTTAGCCACAAATCAGCAAGTGCTACCCATGTGCTGAACAAAAAATGGTCCGGCTCTAAAGCTTACAGTACTGCTTTTTCAAATCAAGATAGCATGATAACAAAAAAAAAAATTGATAATAGGAGTAAATTATAAAGGTGCTTAAAATCTCATGCTCTATCTGAATCATGAAAGAAAAAAATTGGGTTTAGTATCCCTTTAACACTGACTTAAATAAATATTTATCTTTTAAAAATAACACCCTGTTATAATTCTATCTGCTTGTGCTTCTACTAGTGCTCCTGCAAGTTCCCCTGTTAGGTCCTTTAAAGAAGGACATTAGTTGAAATACTTTTTGTGATCATGTCACATAAGCTTAATGTAGTAATTCAAAGACAAGTTGTTCTCCTGAGTGCTAAAAAACATTTACAGAGCCTAATTGCAATGAAGCTGAATATATTTACGGGTGCAGTACAACTCCCTGAAGAGACCAAGCAGACCTGAAGTTACCAAACCATCAGAAGACCAATATATCAACCTAACTTTATTATGGAATAAAACAGCATCTGCATCTACAATGTAAGCACAGTTGAACCACGGCTTTGTAAGTGTAAATGACTGGCAAAGTATGGCCTTCAGGGAAGACTGGAAAACATTGTGTTTACTGATGAATCAAAGTTGTCACAGAGTTCATGTGAGGAGACCGCAGCATGAGAAGATAAAGCCTCAGTATGCAAAACCTACAAATAAATATGGTGCAGGAAATATTTAGATGTGAGGATACTTTGCCTATTCTGGACTTGGCTTTATGACAAGTCCTGGTGGGACTATGGGACCCAGGCAACACTTAACAGGGGCAGCACATGGGGAGAATATGGTTGCCTGAAATAATATAAATGTGCCAAAGTATCTTGTATATATCTATGCATCTCATTTTGTCTTTAGGATGCAGTGCAATGGTTTGGTTTATACTGTAGTGGAAAGAGAGTTGGGGGCGTAATTTTATTCTTGGGCCCAGGCAGCACATTATCAGTGCAGTTCTTTGAGCCAGCCCTGGACCTGTGATAAGTAGTACACAAGTTTAAGGCAGAAAGGACAGCATGTAAGCCAGAATAGAGGGGTACTTATTAAGGACAACACTATTCTGTAAATGCATGCTGTCTCTTCTGGCTTAAAGGGACACTGTACTTAAAAAAATTCTTTCGTGATTCAGATTGAGCATGAAATTTTAAGCAACTTTCTAATTTACTCCTATTATCAAATTTTCTTCATTCTCTTGGTATCTTTATTTGAAATGCAAGAATGTAAGTTTAGATGCCGGCCCATTTTTGGTGAACAACCTGGGTTGTCCTTGCTGATTGGTGGATAAATTCATCCACCAATAAAAAAGTGCTGTCCAGAGTACTGAAACCAAAAAAAAGATGCCTTCTTTTTCAAATAATGATAGAAAGAGAAAGAAGAAAAAATGATAATAGGAGTAAATTAGAAAGTTGCTTAAAATTGCATGCTCTTTCTGAATTACAAAAGAAAAAAATCTGGGTACAGTGTCCCTTTAAACATGTGTGGCAGAAGATACATTTTCCAGCAGGGACAAGAATCCTAAATACAAATCAAAGTTGTACCGGGTCTACCTGAAGCCCAAGGAAGAGCAAACGTGCTAATTTCCAATTTTGGATTGTCCTCCAAAATCACAAGACCTCAACCCCACTTAACATCCTCGAGAGCCTTTGAAAAGGGAAACGAGACACTCTGTGATGCTCTAGAGGAGTGCTGGAATAATGTGGATTATAAATTGTACACACAGTTTTAATCTTGATGCCCAACAGAGTTAAAGGGACATGAAAACCTCTTTTCAATTTACCTCTATTATCACATTTTCTTTGTTCTCTTGTTATCCTTTGTTGAAAAGCAGGAAAGTAAGCTCAAGAGCATGCACGTGTCTGCAGCACTATATGGCAGCAGTTTTGCAAGAATATTATCCGTTTGCAAGAGCACTAGATGGCCGAATTATTCCCTGCTAGGCATGTGCAAAGAATAATGAGCACTAAGAGATTGGGATAACAGAAGTAAATTGGATTTTTTTTAAACTTATATGCTCTCTCTGAATCATGAAAGAAAAATGTTGGGGTTCTTATCCTTTAAAGAAAGTTTATTTAAGGTCAATATACCAAATATTGTTTTTATTATTATTTTCTGTACTAACACACATATATTTTTTACTTTTATTAGCGGAAATTATATATTTTTGTTTAGGAAATACTGTATATTTTGTCAATCAAATTAGTTTTTCAGAAATGCTGAAATAAAAGTGGATTGGGGTTAGTAGACTTTTGGGCCATTCTATGGCCCCTATTTAACAAAGGTCTGTCGGACCTGAAACGACAGTGCGGATCAGGTCTGACAGACCTCGCTGAATGCGGAGAACAATACACTCTCCGTATTTTGCATTGCACCAGCAGCTCTCGTGAGCTGCTGGTGCAACGCCGCCCCCTGCAGATTCGCGGTCAATCAGCCGCCAGCAGGGGGGTGTCAATCAACCCAATCGTACTTGATCGGGTTGAATTGCGGCGTTGTCTATCTGCCTGCTCAGAGCAGGCGGACAGGTTTATGGAGGAGCAGTCTTTAGACCGCTGCTTTATAACTGGTGTTTCTGGAGAAGTCTGAAGACTCGCCAGAAACACGGGCCCTCAAGCTCTATCCGGAGCTCGATAAATGGGCCCCTAAATATTCATTATACAATATAAAACACCCATTACATTCTTATGATGCTTTTAAGCATTATTGTATCTAAAGCTCACCAGATATCTCTGTTTTACTTAAGCATCATGTGACTAATACAAGCTGAAGTAAACATTTAGTTAAGGAACCAGTTAAACAAATTATATTTATTCAGCACATACCAAACTACAACATTAATCAGAAATCAGAGACAACTGTAACAGTTTTCACAGTATGATCTTTTCCAAGTTACACAAAGTAAACCTAAACATAATAGCAGAAGATCACAATTAAATGATTCCCGCTCCTTTCACGTTAAATCAACTGTATTGCATATTAATAAATATCATTAATTAAAGGGATATTTTATGTCCCTTTATTACCTGCATTTTAAAAGAGCAACATGCAAATTAAATATTTTAAAACAATTTTAAACTGCCACTTTGTTAGCAAAATCTGCCTTGTATTATAGTCCAGCCCTTAGATTCTAGAATAGCTTTTCTATTTTTGTTGTGGCCTATTAAGGACAGACATACATTATCTCCTGCACTGATTAAGCAATCACTGTCTAGAATGTTGAAGGGTTCACTCCAGCCTTCTTGGGGCAGTGTAAAGACAACAGTTTTCAGAATTCAATTACAGGAAAAGTGGGCATAGTAATGTTGTACTTTGCAATATTGTTTTACTATGTGTAACTGAATGTTTTCTGTGAAATTGATTTAATGTCCCTTTAAGTTCAACCGACCAAACATAGATTGGCGCTTGTTGTTGCTTTTAATTTGAACAAAAAGTGCAGATATTATTGTTGTTATTTTATTTCTCTTCATAATAGTTGTTTGCTTTCCATTAAGCATAACTGAGGTGTGTATATCTCACCAGTGTGACACTAACCTGTGTGCATGTTTGTGTTTTCACTTGCTGTGGTCAACCTAATCTGCTAACCAAACAAACTAGGAGAAAAGCAGGGCACATGAAGGTACCCGTCCAATCAGATCCATCTTTACGTCTGACGGCAAAATCTTTACCACCGGTTTCAGCAAGATGAGCGAGCGGCAGCTGGCGCTGTGGGATCCGGTATGAGAAGGTGTTTTGCATGTTTATTTTATTACCATTTGGCCCTCTTTACTGAATATGTGCACTGGCTTCCATAGGGTTGCAAGGTTACCAATCTGACAACGCAAACTTAAAGCAATTGCCCGTACCTGGTTCTGAAGGGTTTTATGACAGATCCATTGACTCTTAAAGTAAATAAAGATATTACTATCATTCTTCATGCCCAGTAACTGCTGACCATTCCTTCCATTTAAAATAACTCATTAAGTGGTAATCACGCAGTTATATTGTTTCCCAGAATCTCCTGCACTTGAGTTTGGAGCACTGAGGGTGGCTTCAGATAGAGAACCATGACACATGATGGTCTCACCAGAGAGCATGTTTCTCCTTTAGGTTATTTAGCCTTGCCTGTACATAAAGGGAAATAATGATAATAATATAGCTGGTACTAAGTGTGGCACCATGTTGTTTTGGTATATTAAGCAATTCATCAAACAGTTTAATTTCATTGCTCACTGCACTTCTCTCAGACATTGAAACACAATGCTCTAAATGCATTTTCACATATAACGACAATTTTATTTAATAAAAAAACCCCAGTTAAAACACATTTGTTCTATTAAAGGTATTAGCCATGAGGTACCAGACTGTTGGCCCCTGATTTACAGCATTAACAAACTCTTACATATCCTGCCATTTTATTTACTTATTACATACAGTTTTAAATTGAAAAACAAATTGGGAGATCACTTGATTAAACTTATTAGATACAAAATTGGGTTTAAAACCAGTTTAAGTATATGTGTTCCTATTTTGCAAAGCAATGAACATTCACTCCTTTTTTCATGCAGTTTCTCTAAGCAGAGGAAGGAAATGTTGACCCCTCAGTGTTACTGGAACCTTGTGTAAATAAACAACAAACATTAAAGTCTCTTCAGAACTATTTCTGACCAGCAGTTCTGGGGTTAATAGAAGGCCTTCTGAACTCTCCAGCAGGGGTCACCTTGGTAACTATAGCTGCAAAGTCTTGGGAGCCAGTGACACACTGTCCTACGCTTTGTGCCAGGACAGAAAAGCTTTTGTGTTTATAATCATGTTATGACCAATTTGTTTTCAACCCCCACCCTTACAGGAGAAAATGACCCCCCACGAGGGGATGAGACCTATGAGAGCCATCTTTACCAGAGATGGAAATATCTTTACTACAGGCTTTACACGGATGAGTCAGAGAGAGCTGGGCTTATGGGACCCGGTAATGGCAGACATGTTAAGTCCAGGTTATTTGTGTATTATTGTCACAGTTTCCAAAGCACAAAGCCAAGATTTGTACCCTCCTTGTCAAGAAGTTCTTCAACAAGGGCATGAAAGTATCACAGAGATAACAGATTCTAACTGGCCTATTTAAGGGCGTGCCAGCAGTTCAGTGCTGTAATGATAGGAATCAATATATAGAACGGATAAACTGTGGATGAACTGATATTAAATATCTGGATGTTGCCAGCAAATAACTGATCTCTATCTAGGGTGTGAGTGTAAAAATGTTGGAATATCAACCTAGGGATAAATATTTATGGCAGTCTGCTGTAAAGATAGTAAATATAGCATTTACATCATAGATTCAGTGCTCTAGGAATCTGTTTCCAAATCTCCCTTCCCCTGGGTATGATAAAAATACAGAGCATTGCATCATAACACATCTGATAAACTAAACATAATTAGAAGATTATCCAAAGAACGCTGCAATAAATACTAGTTAAATACAGAAAGATTGTTTTGTTTCTGAATGATCTTGTCCAATTTTTAAACAGACGTGAAAGTCAAATTTAAACGTTCTTGGGTCAAATAAAGAATTTAAAAAAGCAGAATGTGCAAATCTTGAGCACTGTATTATGTTTTTAGCAATTTTACTTTCTCCAACATTGGTGTGTCCGGTCCACGGCGTCATCCATAACTTGTGGGAATATCTCTTCCCCAACAGGAAATGGCAAAGTGTACATCAAAAGCTGTCCATATAGTCCCTCCTAGGCTCCGCCCACCCCAGTCATTCTCTTTGCCGTTGCACAGGCAACATCTCCACAGAGATGGTTAAGAGTATGTGGTGTTTAGTTGTAGTTTTTTATTCTACTATCAAGAGTTTGTTATTTTGAAATGGTGCTGGTATGTACTATTTACTCTGAAACAGAAAAAGATGAAGAGTTCTGTTTATGAGAGGAATATGATTTTAGCAGCAGTAACTAAAATTGTTTGCTGTTTCCACATAGGACTGTTGAGATGAATTAACTTCAGTTGGGGGAAACAGCAGACTTTTCTGCTTAAGGTATGACTAGCCATATTTCTAACAAGACTGTGTAATGCTGGAAGGCTGTCATTTCCCCTCATGGGGACCGGTAAGCCATTTTCTTAGTCTCAAACAGAATAAAGGGCTTAATATGGTCTATAAAACTGGTAGACACTTTTATGGGCAAGATCGATTGCTTTATTTGGGCATTTTATTCAGATTGAGGTTGAATTTCACACTTATAAACTTTGGGGACGTTTTTTAACGTCAGGCACTGGTTTAGACACCTTTTCAGTCAGGAAGGGCCTTCACTGTAGTAGGCTGAGCCTCATTTTCGCGCCATTACTGCGCAGTTACTTTTGAGAGCAGGACATGCAGCTGCATGTGTGTGGATCTGAAAGTAGTTGAAAAGGTTCCTAGAAGGCTTCATCTGGTATCGTATTCCCCCCTGGGTTTGGTAAAGTCGCAGCAAAGGCTGTAGCTGGGACTGTAGAGGGGTTAAACCTGTAACCGGCTCCGGTTTCTTCATTTTAAGGGTTAAAGCTCTGAAAATTTGGGTGCAATACTTTGAATGCTTTAAGACACTGTGGTGAAAATTTGGTAAAATTTGAACAATTCCTTCATTGTTTTTCACATATTCAGTAATAAAGTGTGCCCTGTTTAAAATTTAAAGAGACAGTAACGGTTTTAATTAAAACGTTTTTTTTTGTACTTTATTGACAAGTTTAAGCCTGTTTAACATGTCTGTACCTTCAGATAAGCTATGTTCTGTATGTATGGAAGCCAATGTGTCTCCCCCTTCCAAATTGTGTGATAATTGTGCCATAGCGTCCAAACAAAGTAAGGACAGTACTGCCACAGATAGTAAGGTTGCCCAAGATGATTCATCAGATGAGGAGAGTAAAGATAGTTCTGCTTCATCTCACTCTGTGTCTACACCAGTTTTGCCCACGCAGGAGTCGCCTAGTACTTCTAGCGCGCCAATGCTTGTTACTATGCAACAATTGGCGACACTAATGGATAAATCCATAGCTAATTTTTTATCCAAAATGCCTGAATTTCAGAGAAAGCGCGATTGCTCTGTTTTAAACACTGTAGAGCAGGAGGGCGCTGATGATAATTGTTCTGTCATTCCCTCACACCACTCTGAAGGGGCCATGAGGGAGGTTTTGTCAGATGGGGAAATTTCAGATTCAGGTAGAATTTCTCAACAGGCAGAACCTGATGTTGTGACATTTAAATTTAAATTAGAGCACCTCCGCGCACTGCTTAAGGAGGTTTTATCTACTCTGGATGATTGTGACAACCTGGTCATTCCAGAAAAATTGTGTAAGATGGACAAGTTCCTAGAGGTTCCGGTGCACCCCGACGCTTTTCCTATACCCAAGCGGGTGGCGGACATAGTGAACAAGGAGTGGTAGAAGCCCGGCATACCTTTTGTTCCCCCTCCTATATTTAAGAAATTATTTCCTATGCTCGACCCCAGAAAGGACTTATAGCAGACAGTCCCTAAGGTCGAGGGGGCAGTTTCTACATTAAACAAGCGCACTACTATTCCTATCGAGGATAATTGTGCTTTCAAAGATCCTATGGATAAAAAATTGGAAGGTTTGCTTAAAAAGATTTTTGTACAGCAAGGTTACCTTCTACAACCCATTTTGTGCATTGTTCCTGTCACTACAGCAGCGTGGTTCTGGTTCGAGGAACTAGAAAAGTCGCTCAGTAGAGAGACTCCATATGAGGAGGTTATGGACAGAGTTCATGCACTTAAGTTGGCTAATTCCTTTATTTTAGATGCCGCTTTGCAGTTAGCTAGATTAGCGGCGAAAAATTCTGGGTTTGCAATTGTGGCGCGCAGAGCGCTCTGGCTAAAGTCTTGGTCAGCGGATGTATCTTCCAAGACAAAATTGCTTAATATCCCCTTCAAGGGTAAAACCCTTTTTGGACCAGAGTTGAAAGAGATTATCTCAGACATCACTGGGGGTAAAGGCCATACCCTCCCACAAGATAGGCCATTCAAGGCCAAGAATAAGTCTAATTTTCGTTCCTTTCGCAATTTCCGGAACGGACCGACATCCAACTCTGCAGCCTCTAGACAAGAGGGTAATGCTTCGCAGACCAAACCAGCTTGGAAACCGATGCAAGGCTGGAACAAGGGTAAACAGGCCAAGAAGCCTGCTGCTGCTACCAAAACAGCATGAAGGAGCAGCCCCCGATCCGGGACCGGATCTAGTAGGGGGCAGACTCTCTCTCTTCGCTCAGGCTTGGGCAAGAGATGTTCAGGATCCCTGGGCACTAGAAATAGTTTCTCAGGGTTATCTTCTGGAATTCAAGGAACTACCCCCAAGGGGAAGGTTTCACATGTCTCACTTATCTTTAAACCAAATAAAGAGACAGGCATTTTTACATTGTGTAGAAGGCCTGTTAAAAATGGGAGTGATACACCCAGTTCCAATTGTGGAACAAGGACTGGGTTTTTACTCAAATCTGTTTGTAGTTCCCAAAAAAGAGGGAACCTTCAGACCAATTCTAGATTTAAAGATTCTAAACAAATTTCTCAAAGTACCATCGTTCAAAATGGAAACTATCCAAACGATCTTACCCTCAATCCAGGAGGGTCAATTTATGATTACCGTGGATTTAAAGGATGCGTATCTACATATTCCTATCCACAAAGATCATCACCAGTTCCTAAGGTTCGCCTTTCTGGACAAACATTACCAGTTTGTGGCTCTCCCATTCAGACTAGCCACGGCTCCAAGGATTTTCACAAAGGTACTCGGAGCCCTTCTAGCGGTTCTAAGACCAAGGGGCATTGCAGTGGCACCTTACTTGGACGACATTCTGATACAAGCGTCGTCTCTTTCAAAGACAAAGGCTCACACAGACATCGTTCTGGCCTTTCTCAGATCTCACGGCTGGAAGGTGAACATAGAAAAGAGTTCCCTGTCTCCGTCGACAAGAGTCCCCTTCTTGGGGACAATAATAGATTCGTTAGAAATGAAGATTTTCCTGACAGATGTCAGAAAGTTAAAGCTTCTAAACGCTTGTCAGGTTCTTCACTCTGTTCCTCGACCTTCCATAGCTCAGTGCATGGAAGTAGTAGGATTGATGGTTGCAGCAATGGACATAGTTCCTTTTGCGTGAATTCATCTAAGACCATTACAACTGTGCATGCTCAAACAGTGGAATGGGGACTATACAGACTTGTCTCCAGTGATCCAAGTAGATCAGGAGACCAGAGACTCACTACGTTGGTGGCTAACCCAGGATCATCTGTCCCAGGGAATGAGCTTCCGCAGACCAGAGTGGGTTATCGCCACGACCGACGCCAGTCTAGTGGGCTGGGGCGCGGTCTGGGACTCCCTAAAGGCTCAGGGTCTATGGTCTCGGGAGGAATCTCTTCTTCCGATAAACATTCTGGAACTGAGAGCGATATTCAATACTCTCAAAGCTTGGCCTCAGCTAGCAAAGGCCAGATTCATAAGATTCCAATCAGACAACATGACGACAGTTGCTTACATCAACCATCAGGGGGGAACAAGGAGTTCCCTGGCGATGAGAGAAGTGACCAAGATCATAAAATGGGCGGAGGATCACTCCTGCCACCTATCTGCGATCCACATCCCAGGAGTGGAAAACTGGGAGGCGGATTATCTGAGTCGTCAGACATTCCACCCGGGGGAGTGGGAACTCCACCCGGAGATATTTGCCCAGTTGACACAATTATGGGGCATTCCAGACATGGATCTGATGGCGTCTCGTCAGAACTTCAAAGTTCCTTGCTATGGGTCCAGATCCAGGGATCCCAGGGCGACTCTAGTGGATGCATTAGTTGCGCCTTGGACCTTCAACCTAGCTTACGTTTTTCCACCGTTTCCTCTCATTCCCAGGCTGGTAGCCAGGATCAAACAGGAGAGGGCCTCAGTGATTTTGATAGCTCCTGCGTGGCCACGCAGGACTTGGTATGCAGACCTGGTGAATATGTCATCGGCTCCACCATGGAAGCTACCTTTGAGACAAGATCTTCTGGTACAGGGTCCATTCGAACATCCAAATCTAGTCTCTCTCCAGCTGACGGCTTGGAAATTGAACGCTTGATTTTATCAAAGCGTGGGTTTTCGGATTCTGTGATAGATACTCTGGTACAAGCCAGAAAACCTGTAACTAGAAAGATTTACCATAAAATATGGAAAAGATATATCTGTTGGTGTGAATCCAAGGGATTCTCATGGAGTAAGATCAAAATTCCCAGGATCCTTTCCTTCCTACAAGAGGGTTTGGATAAGGGATTATCAGCGAGTTCTCTAAAGGGACAGATTTCTGCTTTATCTGTCTTGTTACACAAACGACTGGCGGCTGTGCCAGATGTTCAAGCCTTTGTTCAGGCTTTGGTCAGGATCAAGCCTGTTTACAGGCCGTTGACTCCTCCCTGGAGTTTAAATTTAGTTCTTTCAGTTCTCCAAGGGGTTCCGTTTGAACCTTTACATTCCATAGATATTAAGTTGTTATCTTGGAAAGTTTTGTTTTTAGTTGCTATCTCTTCTGCTAGAAGAGTTTCTGAGTTATCTGCTCTACAGTGTACTCCGCCCTATCTGGTGTTCCATGCAGATAAGGTCGTTTTGCGTACAAAACCTGGTTTTCTTCCAAAGGTTGTTTCCAACAAGAATATTAACCAGGAAATAGTTGTACCTTTTTTGTGTCCGAATCCAGTTTCAAAGAAGGAACGTTTGTTACACAATTTAGATGTAGTCCGTGCTTTAAAGTTTTATCTAGAAGCAACAAAGGATTTCAGACAAACATCTTCTTTGTTTGTTGTCTATTCTGGTAAAAGGAGAGGTCAAAAAGCTACTGCTACCTCTCTTTCCTTTTGGCTGAAAAGCATCATCCGATTGGCTTATGAGACTGCCGGACGGCAGCCTCCTGAAAGAGTCACAGCTCACTCTACTAGGGCTGTAGCTTCCACATGGGCCTTCAAGAACGAGGCTTCTGTTGATCAGATATGCAAGGCAGCAACTTGGTCTTCCCTGCACACTTTTGCCAAATTCTACAAATTTGATACTTTTGCTTCTTCGGAGGCTATTTTTGGGAGAAAGGTTTTGCAAGCCGTGGTGCCTTTCGTTTAGGTAACCTGATTGGCTCCCTCCCTTCATCCGTGTCCTAAAGCTTTGGTATTGGTTCCCACAAGTTATGGATGACGCCGTGGACCGGACACACCAATGTTGGAGAAAACAGAATTTATGCTTACCTGATAAATTACTTTCTCCAACGGTGTGTCCGGTCCACGGCCCGCCCTGGTTTTTTAATCAGGTTTGTTAAATTTATTTCTTTAACTACAGTCACCACGGCACCCTATAGTTTCTCCTGTTTTTTCTCCTGTCCGACGGTCAAATGACTGGGGTGGGCGGAGCCTAGGAGGGACTATATGGACAGCTTTTGCTGTACTCTTTGCCATTTCCTGTTGGGGAAGAGATATTCCCACAAGTTATGGATGACGCCGTGGACCGGACACACCGTTGGAGAAAGTAATTTATCAGGAAAGCATAAATTCTGTTTTTTTGTTGTCAACACTGCTGCTGTATAGTGCTCAGTGTACGTGCACACTCCTAAGCTTACCTAGGAATGCCAGTCAACAAAGCATACAAAAAGAACAAATTTATTTTGCTCATTAAAGTAAATTGATTTTTTAAATTGTATGCTCTATCTGATTCATAAAACTTTATTTGTAACTCTCATGCCCTTTTAAAGTACCATAATCCAGCTAATAGACAGTTTTGCTAAAAAAAAATATAAAATCAGATCCTGGTATCTTGTTGAATGGGTTAGTATACAAAGCCTCCATATTGGCCTCTAGTTATTAAGGTCTGTCAGACCTGATCCGACAGTGCGGATCAGGTCCGACAGACCTCACTGAATATGGCGAGCAATACGCTCGCCGTATTCAGCATTGTGAGCTGCTGGTGCAACGCCACCCCCTGCAGACTCGCGGCCAATAGGCCGCCAGCAGGGGGGTGTCAATCAACCCGATCAGGTTGATTTCCAGCGATGTCTGTCTGCCTGCTCACAGTGCTCAGAGCAGGCGGACAGGTTATGGAGGCTAGCCAGAAACACAGGGCATCAAGCTCCATTAGAAGCTTGATACATATGCCCCATTGCCTCTTTACTACAGTGTAAATCAGGAACCCCAAAAGATAAGTACTTTGGATAGTGGTAGATACTGTGACAATAATGCTACAAGGCTTGGAGGTGGTTTGCTGTGTTATAGCATGATGTGTGGTGAGGTGACAAGGTTTATACAGATAATCTTGTTTGTACTGATCATTTAAATGACATACTCTAAAGAAGAAACAAAACCATAGCTATGGGTATCATAATGCAAACTAACACAATACCTCCTATTATTATTATTATTATCGGTTATTTGTAGAGCGCCAACAGATTCCGCAGCGCTAAAGGGCAATGTTATAATCTTTTACATAAAAAGGCTGAAACTAAAAAAGAAAGATGAGAACACGCAGTAACAGTTTTGCACTGTTACTTTGTTGTACATTTTGTAAAATTAAATAAGTCATAAGACATTTATGTCACTTTTTAATGTAGTCAGAAAACTAGAATGTTACGATTCGGTTTTACTTATTCCAATTTAAAACTATGCTTTACCAGCTAGCACCACTTGTCATAAACCTAAACCATTAATATGCACAGTTATTACATTCTAAATACATACTAGATAATCTATACATTTTAATTTTGGTTGATGATAGAATGTTAAACTAGTACTAAATATAACCTGAAAAGTACTCAGACGTATTAAATGATGTGTACGCTTCTTTTCTATTGTATGTAAAAAAGGTTCCTGCAGGCTACGCTATTTTAAATTTAAAACAAAACAAAAAAACTATTAGCTGCCTTATATGTCTAAAAGCAGCTATAGACCATACATAAATTAATACATTTGATTTTCTGGTTTTCAATAAAACGTTATTTATGGACACTGAAGTTTATACTTCATATAATTTTTGTGTTCTGCTAATTATAATTCGTCTTTTTTTTTTTCTTTCCACAAGCATTTAAAAATGTAAAAATCATTCTTACCTTGTGGTAGCACAGAAACAGGAAGCAGGCCTGGTTTGGTCCCTGGGCTGTAGTTTGTCTACCCCTCCACTAGAGTGACGCACAATTTTATTTTTTTATCATCGCGCGCCCAGTTACTTATTACAGTTAGCAAGTAAAACTTTTGCTCTCTTGTGCTCGCATCCTCATGCAGATAAAAAGACTTTGTGAAGTTGCGAAAGCAGGATCATATCCCCCCTATAGACTTTAATGGAGCCTCATTTAAAAAAAAAAAAATAGCTTCCAGCTCGCGCAAACAGGAGCTCAGTTTTGCAATGAGATGTGTATGTATGTATGTATAGAAATAAATGCATATATATTTATGTACAGACATATATTTATTCATGTGTTCCTATGGATCCCTAATGTAAAAGCACGTTTGGCCTGTTTTTTTTATAACTCCTGACATCTCATATCTTTGAGCCCTTATAACTGTTTATTGCATTTTTAAAAAAATTTTTTTTATTAGATGGTGTTTTTATGAGTGTAACTTTACTTTTAAATGTATTTTGTGACAATTTTTTGACTCGCATAACAGTTAACCAGAGCTCTAAAGTCGTGGTAATCATTTTAGCGTAAATTGCGATTGTGCTCATGCATTTGCATTTAATCTAAACTTGTAATAAGGGCGGAATTTAACTTGCACGCAAACAGCCACAAAAACCCTATATTGCTAATGTGCAAATGATAGCGTGCCACTTGTAATATACCCCATAATCAGGTTCTTTTACACTCATACAAAACTCTATTTACTCAAAGTTTCTGACACCACACCCTTTATGTATAGTTATCCACAATTTAATTACAAAGCTAGAGAGCTGGGAGATATAAATGTTGTTGCCCTAAACACTAGCACTTCTTGTCTGTGACCTGACTGGTGATGTTAACTAGGGATTATGGAATACGGATTTATTAAGTGCTCCAACTAGGGCAACATTAAGCGGTTCCTCTTTTTAATGGTTTGTTTTGCTTAGCATTAACTAGTAAACAAAGTGACATGAAACCTCAATTTTATTTTTCAGATACATTGTACAATTTTTAAAAAGTTCCAGTATATTTCTGTTATCAAATTTATTTTAATTATTTTGGTATCCTTTGTTAAAAAGTATGTAGGTAGGCGTAGGAGCATGCACGTCTGGAGCACTATGTGGTAGCAGTCTTAAAAGAATAGTTTTAACAGTTATACTTTCTGCAAACACTGCTACCATCTAGTGCTCAAATGCATATAGTTCCCCAGATATGTGCAACCTACCTACCTAGGCATTCTCTTCAGCAAAGAATACCACAAGAACAAAGTAAATGATGATAATAGAAGTTAATTGGTACCTTTTTATATTTAATCCTATCCTCTATCTGAATCATTAAATAACAATTTTGGGTTTCATGTCTCTTTAATTCAGGTGTGAGCTAACCCTTGCCTAACTAAACTTTCGTTACCAAAGTCTGTTTATTCTAAACTTCTCTTTGTCTCTCTGAATGTAGAAAAACTTTGATGAACCCATAGCCTTGCAAGAAATGGACACAAGCAATGGAGTGCTACTCCCTTTCTATGATTCTGATTCAAATATTGTCTACCTCTGTGGAAAGGTAACATATCTTTATTTCAATTTCTGTTTAAAAAATGTGCGCAACAAGTGTATTCATTTTATTTGTTACCTTCACTGGGTCTGCTGTTTAGGCATCTTGAGATGTAGATATACTTAAATACACTGTCTATGTATTTATACTTTAAATAACATTGTCATGTACATTTTTACATACCATTTTGTTAACAATAGTTGCATTGCTTCTAAGTCTAAGGGCATTAAGCAGCTTGAGTATTGTTCATCTTATTTCTTTTTGCTTTGGCCAGTTAGGGCCAGATAAAGGGAGCAAATAGTATAGAAGCAGATGGAACTCAGGATCCGGGTAAAACATGAAATTTATTTAGACCATTAAAAAAGACCATTAAAAAGCAACACTCAACAAAATAGCACGAACTGAGGGGAGGGTCCTGACGCGTTTCACGCAGTGCGGCACTTAGTCAATATTTTTGAGTGTTGCTTTTTAATGGTCTAAATAAATTTCACGTTTTACCCGGATCCTGAGTGCCGTCTTCTTCTATACTTTTTTGTTCATGCTAAGGCTGGTTTGGCCTCTTTCTTTTGGATGTGCACCACGCTGATTTGTGACGGCGCATGTGTGCGACACGTGGTCTGTTTGGATTGTACCGCTGTGAGCGGCTACAGTGTTTCTACCAGGGCTTGGAGCAACGTCTTCCTTAGTACCTGTACCAGATAAAGGGAGCTCCCACTGTGTGAGCAGTCACTGTGTAATATGTTGCAGGTCTTCTGGATACAACACAATGCACAACAGCTTTACTAAGGGCAAT
Source organism: Bombina bombina (assembly GCF_027579735.1). Lineage (NCBI taxonomy): Eukaryota > Metazoa > Chordata > Amphibia > Anura > Bombinatoridae > Bombina > Bombina bombina. The sequence continues at coordinate 219,098,420 of NC_069501.1, forward strand.
GGACAAAGCACAGTTTTCAGAATTAAATTACAAAAAAAGAAAGCAAAATAAGTAATAACAGCACATTAATTTTTTTTTTTTAATTTAGCAACCATAATGGGATTTTTTTTTAGGTAGTTACGTTTATAATTTTATATATGATCATTCCTAGCATCGCAGGAATATCTTTAGGCTGCTGGCAGAATATTTGTTCAATACTTCAATATCTGTCCTGGCCAGGAAGTGAGCTTAGAGATCCAACTGAGATTCAGCCAAAGCCTCTGTCCCTTGTCTGGCTAGGCAGAGGACTTTCATAATGCAAACGACCAAAAACGAGACTTAGCAAATATAACAGCAAGACAATGAAGCAGGCCTAACCAATGTTTACTGCTTGGCAGAGCGTATAGGAGGATTAGCCAAGGTGTCTATCATCAAGCTAGGAAGATGTCCTAAGAAAACTGCCTGCTGGTGCCATCAAGGCCTACTTGTATGTCCCTGATTCTAATCCTCCCTCTTGCTGATAGGATAAATATGTTGCATGATGCAATTTCAACATATCTAGGACAATTTGAAGACCAGTTATGCATATGGAGTTGTGATAGTAGTGTGCATTTATATGCTTGTAAACCAAATCAAATATCTTAAACTGATTTCCAAGATGCTGAACCTCATGTGTTCCGCTTCTTCTGCTAAGGATGTTTGAAAACATAAAGACCACTCATGTTTTTGAGTTAAACTTATATTGAATCAGAAACATTACCTAATGTTTCAGGCGCATCTACAGTAGGTTGTTCTATTTTAAAATGTCCCTGTTTCGCCTTGAAAAATGACAAATGACCTGTACTACAGTTTTACACATTGGCTATAATGCCTGTATTTTATATTATGATTGATACCAGTTATTCTCCAGATTATTTTGAAAAGCCCTCGCTACAGATTTACCAAGTTTTTTTCTTTACTGTCATAGATGGTTGCTGCACATTATTAAGTAATGGTTAAGTATCTAAAAATACCGTTGTATCTTTAAATCATATTTACTGTATTCTTTTCTTTACAGGGAGATAGCAGCATCCGATACTTTGAAATAACTTCTGAGGCACCCTATGTCCATTACCTAAGCACCTTCAGTAGCAAGGAGCCTCAAAGAGGAATGGGGTTTATGCCTAAAAGGGGCTTGGATGTCAGTAAATGTGAAATTGCCAGGTGAACACATTAAACTGAATCTATTTTATGTTTTTCAACTTAGCAAATCAGAAACATATTGACAAAGGCTTAAGGATACCATTAACATTATTGATTTTGACTTTGAAAAGTGCTCACTTTAGGATAAGTTGCACATATTTTCATGACCGATGCAGAATCTTTGTGAAAATATATAATGTTGTTTATTACCTTTACTTTAACAGGTTTTTTAAACTACACGAAAGAAAGTGTGAGCCCATCGTCATGACCGTCCCCCGAAAGGTACAGTGTGAAAATGGTTACTCTTTATTATCCAACATTCTACAAATGAATATTCTTACAATTAGTTTAGTCATTCCTGGAAGCAAAAGACCAGGTTATATTATACCTCTGCTTATACCCTTACAGCTTATAATTAAATAAATCCCTTTTTTCTATGTTGCTTGATAGGAGTTTCTTTTTACAACACATTTGACATAACTGTTGACTTCTTTCTTAACCATAATCATTTACTATTGGACAATTCAAGGAAAGCTGGGTAGATCCATGCCCTCTGTTGTGGTTATACCTGTGTAGTTCTGTTTTGATATGTTTTTATAAACAGTGGTCTGCTTGGAGCTACTTTTTTATGGGATTTATGGGATTTGTTTTTTGAGTGTGGAAGCTTTCTACTATTTAAAGCTTAAATTTCCTTCTCTAGTCTGACCCCTCCGTTTTTAATATATAGTTATATATAGTTATAGCACATCCTCATTACAACTGATAAATTAAATTCCATCTAAAATATCACTAACATTCCGGATCTGATTTTATAAAGAGGAGAGTTTACATCACTTTAACTCGTCTAAAAGTAAGCTTTTTGCGTGCGTCAGGTAGCACTCATATTACAAGTTGAAAGTAAAATGTTTTTGCTCACGCGCTAACTAGACGCGTGCAGAAACACGAACTTTGAATATCACGATCGCATTAATGTTTTCCCCTATAGAAGTCAATGGGGCAAGAAAAATGGGGAAAATACAAAAACACCCTACTCGTGCGCAAACCCGATTACATTTTCTCAAGTACAATAGCCTGACATGGAAATATTATATTTCACATTACAATAATTGTTCTTTATATATATATATATATATATATATATATATATATATATATATATATATATATATATATATATAAAGCTAGTAGAAAGTGCACTCCCACTCGCCAAATTCTATAGACCAGGGTGCATAAACAGCCAAAATAGAAAAATTCAATATATGCACTCTCTGGATTTATAACACGGCAATCTTTATTATGTTGTGACGTTTCGGGGCATTCACCCCTTCCTCAGACAATCAAAAAGTAATACAAACAGTGTTTAAATGTGTAACAAGCCTCTCCTCCAGCAAAGTCTAACCCATGAGCTAGAGATATGACAAGTGATTTCATGTGCACTTTGTCTTGACAACTTCATATAACATAAAAGCAATACAAACATAAACAGTAATAAGGTCCTCAGACAGTAAGAATATGTATTCATGGGAAGTGATGAAATAATTATAGAGTGTTGACACCAATGTGTTAAATAGTAATGTGAAGTAATGGACGATCATATATATATATATATATATATATATATATATACACACACACCAGATATCTTTATATCTGTTCAATCAACTCTAGTGTGTATTTAGACCACTTATATTTGATAGCAGATAATAAGTATCTTACTCACTGTATTCATGCAGTCTCCATTACAAAACAGCTTAGAATCACAAACATGAGGGGTGGAGGCGTGGCAATAACGTCATGTCATGACTCATCATTTTAATCCATTCAGCATCAGGCATCATATGTTGCTATAGAGACCAAACACCGAGACAGCAGAGCCTAAGAATGTATCGATCTTATCTCCTACATATAATAACAACATGTTACCGTGTCAAGATATCACGCTCGTTATACCCACACAGCTGAGATATTTATACACAACTGTCATAACTAAATGGCATAGATTCATACACTCAAGGGGTACGGCAACAGTGTCATGTCATGACTCATCATATAGCTGTAATCAGGCATCATATGTTGCTATGGAGACCAATCAAAATATCGTCAGGGCCGGGAGCTGAAACTATCCTGTATAATACGTATATCAATAGATCAAGCAAGGCATATTGAATTGTAGCAGTGTCAAAATGTCTAACTCATTAACTTACTGCGCTCACAATTGCCAGACAACTCCAATGTACACACATAAAAAGGTATGGCGAAATGTCCTGTCATAACTAATCCTATTAATCCAATTGACAGAAAGTATCGTATGTTTACTAAAGCTAAGTCGGGAATAAACCTATCCTGAATCTGGTATGAAATTACAGGTTGGACTAGAAAGGCCATACTGGAGCGATATCTCTACGGATAGTCATTACTGATAGTATTTGCTTTTGTGTAATTTGACATTTTGAGGCCCATTTATCAAGCTCTGAGCAGGCGGACAGGAATCGCCACAATTCGACCCGATCGAGTACGATTGGGTTGATTGACACCTCCCTGCTGGCGGCCCATTGGCCGCGAGTCTGCAGGGGTGGTGTTGTACCAGCAGCTCTTGTGAGCTGCTGGTGCAATGCTGAATACGGACGGCGTATTGTTCTCCGCATTTAGCGAGGTCTGTCGGATCAGGTTCGCAAGACCTTTGATACATAGGCCCCTTTATGTTGAGTCCACATATCCACTCCTCTACTGGCCCTATAACAGTGAGTAAATAACATTGCTATCCATAGATATAATATAAGTGGTCTAAATACACACTAGAGTTGATTGAACAGATATAAAGATATCTGGTGTGTGTGTATATATATGATTGTCCATTACTCCACATTACTATTTAACACATTGGTGTCAACACTCTATAATTGTTTTAACACTTCACATGAATACATATTCTTACTGTCTGAGGACCTTATTATTGATTTGCAACATTACACTGTTTATGTTTTTATTGCTTTTATGTTATATGAAGTTGTCAAGACAACGTGCACATGAAATCACTTGTCATATCTCTAGCTGATTGGTTAGACTTTGCTGGAGGAGGGGCTTGTTACACTTTTAAACACTGTTTGTATTACTTTTTGATTGTCTGAGAAAGGGGTGAATGCCTTGAAACATCACAACATATTTAAGATTGCTGTGTTATAAATCCAGAGAGTGCATATATTGATTTATATATATTTGTATATGTCTAGGGTGATTACATATAAGCCGTGTTCCCAGTTTGTTGGATTGAGAGCTTGCATTATGTGGCTGTTTAGGGACTCAGGTTTTGGATGAGACCTTGACATGGTACCTGGGCTTATCCCATTTGGCCAGATGCGGTAACTAACTCTTCCATTTTTGCTTTTAATCTTAGCTGAGAGCTTGTAAGTGAGTGCTGGACCTTCTCTGTGTGCTGTATTAATTTGTTTTGTAATTTTCCCTATGGGCCTTGCATAGGGTTACCACCTTTTGCCCAGAAGATTCCTGGACACTTTTTAAATGGGGGTGGAGAGGGTATATTATATATATATATATATATATATATATATATATATATATATATATATATATATATATATAATACTAATATATAAATTTATGGAGCACATTTTTACTGCGTTTTACAGTTTATTCATGCATAAATCCCCAAATACTATTTTGTTGAAGTCATCCAGAACTACCCCAGTCAATTGTCCTTTTATAGTGAAGTGTTTAGGAAAAACAGCAGCCCTGCTACTAAGTGGTAAACCACACAAACTGAGCTTTATAATCTAGCTATAGATTATGCACATCTAACAAAAGACGGAGGAATTTAGCAGGGTTCACTTTAATAGGGTACTGGGCTTGCTTGTTTATCTTTCCTTTTTTATTAGGTACATATAGTGATAGATACCCAAGTGATAATGTTATCTGACAGCTCTTTTGCAGGTTTGTTCATATCAGTTGTGTAGAGACAAAACCACTTATAGCCTTGATGTTTGTGTAGACACAGTCAATTCTCTGGCTCCCACATTGTCACCTGCTCTTACCTTTCCCTCTAGCTCCCTCTCCAATGCACGGAAATCATTATTACAGACAAAAACATGCAGCGGATAACGTAACTGGGGTTCCGTAGGAGGAATTATAGTACCCAGTGGGGCATCACCCTCTGTCTGACTACTCTGAGTTCATTTCCTCCTAGGGTCGTCCAGGAGCACCGGACACCCAGTTACAACTTTTCAAAACAAGGAAGTGACGGGATACGCCCAAGTGTCGGACCAGAAGTCAATAGAGTTTGACAGATTGCCCAGACAAACCACAATATTGGAAGCTCTGTTCTTGCACCTCTATGCTTTCAGCGCTGCATGGCTGAAAGTTACAGATGCGAAAGTGGGGAAGCCTGAAGGTTAACAAAATTAACCTATTAACTCCTAAACGGCCAACCCCCCACAACGCAAATAATGAATTTAATTACTAAGCCCCCTAACCTAACACCTCCTAAATTAACCCTAATTATTACTAAATTACACTTAAAATAAAAAATCCTAACAAATTACAAAAAATGAATCTAACATTACATAAAATAAAAAAGGTCTAGCATTACAGAAAAAAAATAAACAAAATTATCAAAAATAAAAAAAAATTAAACCTAATGCCTAAGAAAAAAAATCCCCCCCCCCCAAAAAAACACCCCCTAATCTAAACTACCAATAGCCCTTAAAGAGGCCTTTTGTAGGGCATTGCCCTAAATTAAAAAGCTCTTTTCCATTTAAAAAATACTTAGTCCCCCTAACAGTAAACCCCCCCCACCCACCAAACCCCCAAAATAAAAAACCTAACACTAAAAAACCCTAAACTATCCATTGCCCCTAAAGGGGCATTTGTATGGGTATTGCCCTTAAAAGGGCATTCAGCTCTTTTACAACCCATTAAATCCCTAATCTTAAAAAAAATGAAATCCTAAAACTAAGCCCCAAATAGGTACTCACCATTCCTGAAGTCCGGCAGAGAATGTCTTCTTCCAGGCGGCTCCATCATCTTCTATCTTCATCCGGATTGAAAGCAGCGCAGAGCGGAGGTGCGGAGCTGGCTTCCCCAATGCACGGATCCTCAGCGGCGGTCTTCAGTGGCAGTGGTCATGAGCGGTGTGGAGGCTCCTTTTCATGTGATCGTCCGTCGCACACTGAAGATTGAATGCAAGGTACCCCATATTTATTTGGTTATCTTGCATTTCTATTGGCTGCAATTTTGAAATCAGCCAATAGGATGAAAGCTACTGAAATCTTATTGGCTGATTTGAACAGTCAATAGGATTTCAGTAGCTCTAATCCTATTGACTGATTTCAAAGTTTCAGCCAATAGGAATGCAAGGTACCCCCTAATTGATTGCGGTACTTTGCATTACATTTTTAGTGTACACCGGAGATCTGATGGAGAGGAGCCTCCACGCTGCTGAGGATTGCCGACACTGAAGACCACCGCTGAGGTCCGCCGCCTTCGCACAGGCTGAAGATAGAAGATGATGGAGCCGTCTGGAAGAAGACCTCCGCTGGACTTCAGCGACGGGGAGTTTCCTATGCGGGGCTTAGTTTTCGGATTTTCTTTTTTTTCTTTTTCTTTTTTTAAGGTTAGGGATTTAATGGGCTGTAAAAGAGCTGATTGCCCTTTTAAGGGCAGTAAAAGAGCTGAAGGCCCTTTAAAGGGCAATGCCCATACAAATGCCCCTTTATTATTATTTTTATTATTATTATTATCGGTTATTTGTAGAGCTCCAACAGATTCCACAGCGCTATAAACATAGGCAGAATACAAGGAAACATTTATAGGGATCAGACGGGTAGAGAGCCAAGAGTCGCACTGTTGTAGTCAGCTCTAAAGAAGATGATCTACAAACAGCATGGCTCTTAGGCTTACATGTTAAGGGGGTTCAAGGAGAAAGCAATGGAGGAGAGGAAACAGTATAATAAAGAAAGGTTAGTGTAGGTTGTATGCATCCCTGAACAGTAGAGTCTTTAGGGAGTGCTTGAAGTTTTCAAAACTAGGGGAGAGTCTTGTGGAGCGAGGCAGAGAGTTCCACAAGATGGGAGCCAGTCTGGAGAAGTCTCCAAACGGGAGTGTGAGAAGGTAACAGAGGAGGAAAGTTAGGAGGTCATGAGCAGAGTGAAGTGGATGGGAGGGAGAGTATCTGGAGACAAGGTTTGGGATATGGGGGGGGGGCAGTGCAGTTGAGGGCTTTGTATGTCAGAGTGAGAATTTTGTGTTTAATCCTGGAGGCAAGAAGAAGCCAGTGAAGATATTGCCAGAGAGGTGCAGCAGATGAAGAGTGACATGTAAGGAAGATGAGCCTGGCAGAGGCATTCATTATGGATTGTAAAGGAGCTAGGCTGCAGCGGAGGAGACCAGAGAGGACAGAGTTGCATTAATCGAGACAGGAAAGGATGAGAGAGTGGATTAAAATCTTAGTTGTGTCTTGTGTAAGGAAAGGTCTAATTTTCTTCATAAATGGAAAGAGTCCACAGCTGCATTCATTACTTTTGGGAATTCAGAACCTGGCCACCAGGAGGCTTAAATACATCCCCCACGTCCCTCATCACCCAGTCATTCTTTGCCTTTCGTCCCAGGAGGTGGGCAGAGAAGTGTCAGAAGTTTTCGATAGTCTTTTATGGAGGGTAGTACTCTTCGGCATGGGACTGGAGTTTTAAGTAGTCCTGTCAGCCTCTCAGTTAGAGTGTGGGTGAAAGTTAGAGTCCGGAGATGCAGGGAGAGTATTTCTGCAAAACCATCCGGACTCATATTAACAGCTTCACAAGCAATCAGCGTTGACGAGTTTCGCTGCCTGCTTTTTTCTCTCAAGTTCATGGCAGAAGCGATGCTACCATCAGTCACACTTGAAGGGCCGTGTTCCTGTTCTGCGGCGTAGATTCCAGTAAGATCTTTCATTTTACTTTCATCATGGAAGTATTGTAATTACAACTGTTTATCCGAGAGGGGCTACAACCTTTTGGGGATAACTTTAACATAGTGTCTCAGTGAGGCTCCTTTTTGTATCACGGAATCAAGGGTTAATATCTCCTGATGGGGGTTATTGAACAGGGGGGGTTTATAATTTTGTTTGTTATGTGATTCTGTCTGCTACTGTGTAGTGTTGCTTCGGCACATGGATATTTTGGAACATAATGGCCTATGTCTAGTGACGCGGCCTTTACGGTCGGGCACGCTTTTGCATGAACTGCACGGTTTACCTTGTGATTGGGCGTGGCCTTATTTTGGCTCTCCATTTCCCGCATTCCTGACCTTGTGGCGACTGAGAAATCCTGGTCCGCTGTTGTATGGTTCCCTGGAGGTGGTGAGTGCCCCAGCCATTGGGGGTGTAAAGGGTTGTTTAGATTTTTCTTATTAGTCCATTTTTTATTCAGTATCCCAGTTATGGAGGATTCTGATTTTTTGGAGATGGATGTCTCTGATTCATATTCTACTTCTTGCGAAGAATATGAATTGGCCCGGTGAAACATGCCCATAAATTATGTTCCGTTTTAGAGTGCTCTGTTCAGGTGCCCACTGAGCCATCCGCCTCTGGGGATTCTATTTCCCAAGAGGCGAGTTCCCTACTACCAACTCTTACTACGCATGCAGGTAACCCAAACGCTACTTATCCTTCTATGGAGTGTGGCCTGTTCCCACCAGAGGTTACGACACGGTTCCGCATGGCCATATCTGTGGCGCTGGCGCATCTGCACCTCCTGGGTGTGTGCTTATGATATTGTCAGTGTTCTGTTAACCGGGGCTCGTCAGGTATGGGATCGCCTGGTCCAGTTCAGCCCTCCGGGGGAGCGACTGTCCCTGAGGCCTCAGGGGTCAACCTTCGGGGCCGGTATTTTCTTTTGTCCCAGCGGAGGTGTGTTGCGCCTTTCGTTATAGACTGGCACGCCTTCGTGTTCTACTGAGGCATGTTTTGGCATTGCTGGAGGATCCCACTCTTAATGGGTCTGGGGATTCTCAGTCTTAATCTTCAACTGGCTTGCTTGCATAGACATAAGGGGATGAAGTAATCTTCTTATAGTTTTTGTTATTTGTGTATCCTTTTCCAGTTCTGAGCTTGGAAGTCTCGGACCCCTGTTTGGCTGGTCCTGCGAGTTTGTCCGTTCTTCCTAGGCGATAACCTATGGGTTGCCTTTTATTTTATTTTTATCCGGTGAGCATGATTTTTAATTGGTCTAAAGCTCATGTTGTTGTGTGATATTTCCTTCAGGAACTTTCTTCTCTGGAATTGATACTCGCGATTTTGTGGTCGCACTGTTTGCTTTTACAAGAGCTTTATCCCTCCATCTCGGGGGAGACTCTATATGGCCATTACAGTGCTGGGGCCCTTGGTTTCAGGCTGGTCCTGACTGGGTATAAATCCTTTTGTCTTTGAGGCCTAGTTTAGACATGTGGCACCTTTTTATGTCCGGCTGGTCCGGTGAAGGCGCCTAGTGATCACAATATATTTTGTGTTGTTTACTTGTTATTTTACAAGCTTCAACTAGCATCCTGAGAGGACTTGGTGGACCGTGGTTGCTTAGGGGCATGGGGGATTGGTTCAGTCCTCATTTGCCTTTCAATCTAGTGGGCCGGAACTCCGTTGAGATCCGCAGCGACATGCTCAGCCTTTTCTGATTTTTCCGGGAACTAGAGTGTTCCTTCCAGTTGTGGGTTGGAGGCTTGGAGGATTTAGGTCCTTCATACCACCGTTCTTATGGTTTTGCCTTTCATGGTCTCTTTGGAAGTGTCCTTTTAGGACTTGTTCCTTTTAGAAGTTCTCTTCCTTTTGTGTCGGGACTTTCTGGACTTCCTCTGGTTTTTCTGGTGGCTTTGGCCGCTTAATTAGTAATTGAAGGCCTTGAGGCTGTCTTTCTTCAGGAGTTAGTCGTCTCCATATCAGGGGTGATAGGAGGTGTTGTCTCTTTTTCCAAGCTTTTTGCTTATGGGATGTTTTTTTGCCTGGGTTTGGGATGCTTTGCATTCTTCTTCCTTGGGTGTGGTCCTCTGGAACGTTAATCTGAAAGTATTATGGAGACTAGCCTTTATTTTCTACTCTCGGGTGACTCTGTTCTTGTTCTCATTTCCCTTTGTGTTGCCCTTGGGGTCTTTGGGATCTAGAGAAATTGTGTGACTTTGTTATGGCCTAGCACCTTGTTAGGAGTCTGTTGACCTCCGGCCAAGGGTGTTCTCTTCCCTTTGGACTGGGAGTTACGAGTGAGTCCTTTACCCTTTCTATGGGTTCCCTGGTTATCATCCCCTGTGAGGTCTGATTGCTTCAGATTGGGGTATCTTATGTTCCCTGGGGGTGTCGTTCATTCTAGGACGATTCTGGGTCCCAGGTCCAGGGTTCTTGTCTTGGATCCTTCTTGGATGTCTGGAGACTTATGATCCGGTGGACTGGTTCAGGACGACACAGTTTTTTCAGCTCATTGGTCTTGCAAGCAGGAAGTCCCGTGTTAAAAATATACAAAATATAAAGCGCTATAATCTGAAAGACTACCTAAGCCACTCTCCAACTATCTCCCCAAGATAGTAAATATGACCAAACAGATAATAAAATTGAGAGGGCGCTAAGAGCTAAGGTACCTAACACACCTAATCCAGGATAAAAAATATACAGAGCAATATTTGTGAAAATAATAATTTTTACTCAGTGAAATAAATATCTTACAAGGGACGTCTCCCTGGTTAAAGGCACAGTACAGCAGACATAAAAAATAAAATTTAATAAGAAGTAAAATTATATATTACCCCCTTAATGACCACAATGTACCCTGTATGTCACTGGTCGTTAAGGGTTTTTTCAGGACATAATAGCATAAGTCTAGCAAGAACATGCTATTAATGCACTCCCTCCAGCAGGCTTTGTGGAATAGAGCAGTCTCAACGCTGGTGGCAAGACCGCGCTATAAAACAATCAAGTCCCAAAAAAAGGCCAACGACATACAGGGTACGTCGCTGGTCCTTAAGGGGTTACAAGGAATACCACCCTGATGGGAAAAAAAGAGAGGATTGCGCAAAAAAAAAAAAAAAGTAAAAAGGTCATAAAAAATCGTTAAAAACAATATTCGGCAGATGGATCTTGTGCTCGGTTCATAAGATATGTTTGCAAATGATATCTTGCCAGTTATACTTTAGCATATATTATCACTTAGCAGCAGGAAGTCCCGAGTTCACATCCACCTTCGGGTACTGGTTATAAACTTTAAGGCCTGACATGTCCTTCGGACGGAGTGTGCTTCTCTTCATAGGGAGTTTTTTCTCTGTTGGGTCAACAGTGGTGTCTGGATGATTTTTTCATTTGGTCCATTTTGATCATACTATGACTTCATGTCTTGTGGACATGTATGCTGTTCTTATCTGTTGGGTCTGTTCCACCTGTTGGAAATTGATCTCTCTACGTAGAGAATGTCTAAGAGAGTTGTGACAGGTCTTCCTACGGATCTATTGCACTTTTCTCTGTTCCAGGTCCTAGGGGGTTCTCCTTGGGAGTGCCTTATTTTGGAGGAGCAGATTGGGTTGGCATCCGAGCTCTGTTGGGGGCTTGTGGTTGGGGTCTTTCTGTCCCCCCTGTCTATCAGACATGTCTGTTGCTTGGGCTGGTCCGGTGTTCGAGCAGGATCTGAGATCTGTTACTCTATTTCGTCCTCGGAGCAATCGAGGTACGGTAGGCCTCTCTGAGGTCTCTCCCTTCTCCACGTTCAAGATTTGTGGGAAGGACTGGCGGTTCTTAGATAGCCTGTGACGTTATCCGCTGGTTAGTAGATACTTAGCAATCTGAAGGATCCTATTTTCAGCTGCTTTCTACTTGCCCTGCAAGTATTTAAGTTTCAGTTTCATTTTTAGATGACTGCAGCGTGCAGTGTTTTTGCTTCAGGTGTTGTTCGTCAGACCTATGTGAGCTTGCTGCTCGAGGTTTCGTTTCTGAATATTTTGGTATTCTGAGCTACCTTTTTGCAACTTGGGGACCTTAGTCTTCAATTGCTTTCTAGAGTGCAGTTGCATTGTATTAGGGGAAGATCCTCTCTCTGTTTCAGACTCCCAGCCTTATCCCGTGGTTTCTGTATTCTTGTTTCTATGAGACTGGTTGGGTCTCTGTTAGGCTAACCCGGTTTCTCTGTTTTTTTGCTCTGTGTTTGTGCCCTTTTAAGGTTTTTTTTCTGGAGTTCCTTATGCTAGCTGGAAGCTAGCTCAGCATACTAATGCACTGTGGCTACTCTGCACTGTAGCAAACCAAGGGTTGCAAGTTCGATCCACGGCGAGGTCTACTCAGCCTTTCCTCTTTATGAGGTTGATAAAATGAGCAGCGCCTTGAGTCCCTTAAGGAGGATTAGCCGCTCTTTACATGTACAATCATGTTTTCTCTGTGTCTTTTCTTCTTTGTGGAAGAATACTGTAGTTTGTTCCCTTTCTTTAGTAAGGGGTGTGTTGTTTGAAGACCGACTGCAGGGCGACGGTGTCTCTTGGAGGCTGTTGACTCAGTCGAGTCTAGTTCCTGTGGTCTCTAGCAAGGCTTGTGGACTATCTGCGGGTCAGTGTCCTTGGGCTTTTTCCTTTTATTCAAAGTTATTCTCGGCTTCGGACGAGGCAGGATTTTGTTGGGTAGGGGTTTTTAGGCCTGGTGCCCTCAGAATGGGCCGCCTCTTGTACCCTCCCGTTTTTGCATTCAGTGTCCTATATAGCTTGGGTATTGTTTTCCCAAAAGTAATGAATGCAGCTGTGGACTCTTTCCATTTATGAAGAAAAACTTAAAGGGACATTCCAGTCAAAATATAAATGCATATAGATTAATTGCATTTTTTAAAAGAAACATATCTTCAATATACATGTATTGGCAAAAATGCTTCTATTAAGAGATATCACTGTTTTAGTGTTAACATTTTTCTCTGCACGTGCATGTGAAGCATAGCTAGATATTTTCACTGCTCCCACATTTTTAAAAAATGCAGCTGCTTAGATCATCAGTGGGGCTTGTACCATGTCAGCAATTAACAAATTGAGTCATAACCAGATGGTACAAGCACCTTAGGCTTTCTGAGCAAGTGCTGTGTTTAAAATGCTGGTGCACGGTGCATACTTAAATACACTTTTGAAACAGCTATAGCCTTTATTAGAAGCATTTTTGCTAATGCATGTCTATTACAAAATTGCTTCTGTTCAATACAGAAATGCACCCATGTGGTTTCCTATTTTGACTGGAAAATACCTTTATTATGCTTACCTGATAATTTTCTTTTCTTCAGATGGAAAGAGTCCACAGCTCCCCGCACGTATTTTTTTCTGTAGGGCGTCTGTTATTTTTGTTCTTCTGGCACCTTTTCACCCTGATATTTCTTCTACTGTTCCTTTTTCCCGCGGTAGAATGACTGAGGGATGAGGGAAGTGGGGGAGGTATTTAAGCCATTGGCTGGGGTGTCTTTGCCTCTTCCTGGTGGCCAGGTTCTGAATTCCCAAAAGTAATGAATGCAGCTGTAGACTCTTTCCATCTGAAGAAAAGAGAATTATCAGGTAAGCATAATTTAAGTTTTTAGAGATGTTTTTAAGGTGGAAGAGGCAGGATTTAGCCAAGGACTGAATGTGAGGAATGAAAGAAAGATCTGAGTCAAGTGTGACCCCAAGACATCGGGCATGCGGGGTAGGGGTAATGATGGAGTTGTCAACAGTTGTGGAGATTTTGGAAGAAGGGGGGAAAATAAGGAGCTCAGTTTTGGAGAGATTTAGCTTGAGGTAGTGATAGGACATCCAGGAAGATATGTGAGAAAGACAGTTAGTGACACGGGTTAGCAAGGAAGGAGATAGGTCTGGTGCAGAGAAGTAAATTTGGGTGTCGGCGGAATACAAATGATATTGGAACCCATGGGACTTTATTAGGGAACCTAATGATGACGTGTAGATTGAGAAGAGAAGGGGACCGAGGACAGAGCTTTGTGGTACCCCAACAGAAAGTAGTGACGGGGCAGAGGAAGCCCCAGAGAAGGCTACACTAAAGGTATGGTTTGACAGGTAGGAAGAGAACCACGAGAGGTCTTTGTCACAAATGCTAAAGGATTGGAGGGTTTGGAGCAAAAGAGGGTGATCAACAGTATCAAAGGCTGCGGACAGATCAAGGAGGATAAGCAGAGAGAAGTGGCCTTTTGATTTTGCTGTAAGTAGGTTATTGGTAACCTTAACAATTGCTGTCTCTGGAGAGTAATGGGGATGAAATCCAGATTGCAGTAGGTCAAGCAGAGAGTTTAATGTAAGGAAATTGGATAGGTGTGCATATACTAGCTTTTTGAGATGCTTTGATGCAAGAGGTAATAGGGAAATAGGGTGGTAGTTGGATGGGCAGGTTGGATCAAGAGAAGGTTTTTTGAGGATAAGTGTGACCAGTGCATGTGTCAGAGATGAGAGAAATATACCGGTGCTGAGGGAGAGGTTGAAAATGTGTGTGAGTATAGGGGTAAGGGTAGAAGAGAGGGAGGGGAGTAGCTGTGAGGGGATAGGGTCAAGGGGACAGGTAGTGAGGTGAGAGTGCAGTATAAGTGCTGAAACTTCTTCCTCAGTAACAGGGGAGAAAGAACTAAATTTATGGCTATGTGCGTTGTGGTTGATTGCAAGCGTTTGAGGGGGTGAGAGAATGGAAGTATGTTGAGAGCTGATTTCATTTCTGATGGAGTCGATTGTGTTATTGAAGTGGCTTGCAAAGTCTTGAGCTGACAGAAAAGTTGTATTAGGGGATGGGGTGGGCGGAGAAGAGTATTGAAAGTGGAGAACAGACGTTTTGGGTTTGAAGAAAGAGTAGAGATAAGAGTAGAGAAGTAATGTTGCTTATAGAAATTAAGGGCAGAATAATAGGAGTTCAAAATGAACTTGTAATTAAGGAAATCAGCGGAACTTTGAGATTTTCTCCAGTGCCGCTTAGCAGTACGGGAACATCTGCGTAGGTACCGTGTCAGAGGAGTATGCCAGGGCTGAGGATGAGTGTGTGATTTCCTAGCAATGGTAAGAGGGGCCAGATTGTAAAGGACCAATGTAAGGGTGGAATTATAGTGGCAGATAGATTGGTCAGGGCAGGAGAAGGAGGAGATGGATGAGAGGAGAGGTTTGAGGGAATTAGCAAGCTGTTGCTGATCTAATGACATAATGCTTTTGTGAAGTTTGGTGTGAGGAGTAGAAGGAGGGAAAGTTGTAGGGAGGGATGAGATGTTGCAAGTGAGGAGATGGTGGTCAGAAAGAGGAAAAGGAGAGTTTGTGAAGCTTGAAATAGTCCATTGTGATAACCCAAAAAAGGAAGTGAATTGCAGAAGTTGTTTTACAAAGGAGGCAGTGGGATTATCAAGAGGGATGTTGAAATCACCAAGAATGAGGGCAGGGGTGTCTGAGGAAAGGAAATATGGTAGCCAGGCAGCCAAGTGATCTAGAAATTGAGTTGAGGAGCCAGGGGGTCGGTATATGACTGCAACATGTTTATAGAGGGGAGAGAATAAGTGAATCATGTGGATTTCCAATGAGGAAAAAGTGAGGGAAGAGATGGGATGTATTTGTTGGAAGGTGCAACGAGAGGAAAGTAAAATACCTACACCACCTCCTTGTCTATTACCAGACCTAGGAGTGTGGCTGAAGTGGAGATCCCTATGTGACAGAGCAGCAGTGGATGCTGTGTCTAGGGGAGAGAACCAGATTTCTGTTAGAGCCAGAAGGTTGAGGGAGCAGGAGATAAAGAGGTCATTTATAGAAGTGAGATTGTTGTAAACAGAGCGAGAGTTCCAGAGTGCACAAGTGAAAGGGGTAGTGGCTTTAGATGCAAGAGGAATGTGAGTAAGGTTACCAGAGGTGTGTTTTCAGAGTCTGTGGAACGGTGCACATAGATGTGCATGGCTAGGAAGTTGTTGGGGATCTGGATTAGGGGAGATGTCACCAGCAGCTAGTATAAGCAAAAGAGAGAGGGACATGAGATGAGATACAGATTTGCAGTAATGAGACTGTTTTTGAGATGAGGTCCAGGGGAGAGAGAGGGTTTAGGAATAGATAAAGTTCATGAGTACAAAGTAATGCAAGTTTAAGAGAGATGAGCTAATCAACAGTGCAGGTGGTGAGGGGGAAGGAGTAATTGAATAAAGTAGTTTGTTATAGAGACAAGAGGTAGCAAAAAGGAATATAAAGATATATTAAGCATTTTTACAAAAGTGGGAACCAATTGAACACATAAGACACGGTATTACAGCAACACTTGCATAAAGAAACAATGAGATACATAGAACACAATATTACAAGAGTACTTGCCTTATGTCTTGCCCCTTGTCCAATTCTTGTATAATTCTTATCTTAGTGCCTCACTTATAAAATGTTCACTTCAGAAATGTGAACATATGCTATTGTAACAATGCATACTGCCCAGACAATGCACCCCCAGTGCAATGCACAGCCCAAGCTAGTGTTAACTATATAGACAGGGCAGTCAGCTGGGTTCACTAAATTACTTGATTGCTAAGTCAAAAGACAATTTAAAAGGCCAATTGAAAGTTAGATTCTGGTCAGGTCAGGGTGAGATAAGTTATGATAAACAAGACAGTAAAATGTTGAGGAGGTGGGAGCTATGGCATATAACAGCTATAAATTTAAGAATAATAGAAAGTATTGATAAGGATTGGACATCACATGGCAATTATCAAAACATTAGAAGTAAGACATTGGGATAACTTTACAGTAAGTGCAGGACTAAATTAAAACCTAAAGTAATTTGCTCAATATACAGTACATATACACATACCAAAAGAGAGTTACAGGAGAGGAGAGAGCACTAGAATGCAGTGAATAGGTTGCAGATGAGCAGGGATACTATTCACGTACCAAAAGAGAGTTACAGGAGAGGAGAGAGCACTAGGATGCAGTGAATAGGTTGCAGATGAGCAGGGATACTATTCACGTACCAAAAGAGAGTTACAGGAGAGGAGAGAGCACTAGGATGCAGTGAATAGGTTGCAGATGAGCAGGGATACTATTCACGTACCAAAAGAGAGTTACAGGAGAGGAGAGAGCATTAGGATGCAGTGAAAAGGTTTCAGATGAGCAGGGATACTATTCACGTACCTAACAGGGGCAATGGGTAGTTTAGGTTTTTTAGTGTTAGTTTTTTTTTATTTTGGTGGGGGTTTTACTGTTAGGGGGTAAATGGTAATTTCTCTTGCAAGGTGTATCCAGTCCACGGATTCATCCTTACTTGTGGGATATTCTCATTCCCTACAGGAAGTGGCAAAGAGAGCACACAGCAGAGCTGTCCATATAGCTCCCCCCCTAGCTCCACCCCCCAGTCATTCTCTTTGCCGCTCTAGCAGTAGGGCATCTCCACGGGAGGGTAAAGTGAATGTGGTGTTAGATTTGTAGTTTTATATCTTCAATCAAAAGTTTGTTATTTTTAAATGGTACCGGTTTGTACTATTTACTCTCTGGCAGAAAAGTGATAAAGATTTCTGTTGAGAGGAAAACGATTTTAGCATGTTGCAACTAAAATCCACTGCTGTTCCCACACAGGACTGATGAGTACCAGAAAACTTCAGTTGGGGGGAACAGTTTGCAGGCTTAACTGCATTAAGGTATGTTTCAGTCATCCCTTTTCTAGTCAAGACACGCTAATGCTAGAAGACTGACAGAAATCCCCATGAGGGAAGGGTAAGCCATATTCTGAGACTTAGTATAGAATAAGGGCTTATTTAACAGGGCTCAATAGGATGGTGGACACTGTGAAAGGGCAATCGATTATTTTATTCAGCAAATACTCATTGGTAGACACTTTTAAACACCTTTGGTGTGTTTCATAAGGTTTTTTTTATCCACATGGCATAAAATTAGTCACCTAAGTGTGACTTTGAGGGCCTCACAACTCTGGAGTGGAGTGGGAGGGGCCCTAATTTCGCGCCTCTGTTGCGCAGTTCATTTCTCCAGACAGTTCATGCTGCTTCACGTGGAGGGTCCAGAGACTGCTTCAGGGACTCACAGAAGCTGTTTTTCCCCTAAACTAATCCATAAGGGAAGGTAGGGCCACAGCAGACTGCTGGGGCAAGGTGCTGTAGTTTTGAAACCGGTTGTGGGCTTTAGACTGCTCCGGTTTGGGCATTAAGGGGTTAATCAGGCTGAAACTTGGTGTGCAATCATATCGAAGCATTAGGCACATACTGTGAAAAAGATTTGGTGCATTTTTCACTGTTTTGTAAAATTGTGTGTGCTTTTTATTTCTTAAAGGCACAGTACCGTTTTTTTCAAATTGTGTTTTTTATTGTATTAAAGTGTTTTCCAAGCCTGTTTGCATATAATACTAATCTGTTTAACATGTCTGACACTAAGGAAAAGCCTTGCTCTATGTGTTCAGTAGCCATGGTGGAACCCCCTCTCAAAATGTGTCCCAAGTGCACTAATGTGTCTATACAATTTAAAGATCATATTGTGTCACTTAAAAATGTAGCCCAAGATGATTTTATGACGGAAGGTAATGAAGATAGTCCACCTTCCTCTCCCCAAGTGTCACCACCAGTTACGCCCGCGCAAGCAATACCTAGTACCTCTAGTGCACTGGCACCTATTACATTGCAACAACTAGAAACAGTTATGGATAATTCCCTTGCGGCCTTTCTATCCAAACTGCCAGTTTTTCCAACAAAGCGAGATAGCTCTGTTTTAAGAACAGATTATGAGCAGTCTGAAGCTTTGGGAGGTTTATCTGACGTACCCTCACAACACTCGAGGGATGTGATGTCTGAGGGAGAAATTTCTGACTCAGGAAAGGTTTCTCAATGGGCAGATTCAGATTCATTGGCTTTTAAATTTAAGTTGGAACACCTCCGTGTATTGCTTAGGGAGGTTCTATCCACTCTGGATGATTGTGACCCTATGGTGGTTCCAGAGAAATTGTGTAAAATGGACAAATACCTAGAGGTCCCTGTATACACTGATGCGTTTCCGATCCCTAAAAGGGTTGCGGATATTGTTACCAGGGAGTGGGAAAGACCAGGTGTCCCTTTTGTTCCCCCTCCTATTTTTAAGAAAATGTTCCCCATTACTGACCCCAGGCGGGACTCGTGGCAGACGGTCCCTAAGGTTGAGGGAGCAGTTTCTACGTTGGCTAAGCGCACAAGTATTCCAATTGAAGACAGTTGTGCTTTTAAAGATCCTATGGATAAACAGTTGGAAGTTTTACTAAAGAAAATTTTTGTTCAACAAGGGTTCCTTCTACAACCGATCACCTGCATTATTCCTGTAACTTCTGCAGCGGCTTTCTGGTTTGAGGCGCTGGAGGAGTCGCTCCAGAGGGAGACCTCATATGACGAAATTATGGATAGAATTAAAGCTTTAAAACTGGCTAATTCTTTTATCACTGATGCCGCTTTGCAATTAGCTAAGTTAGCGGCAAAAAATTCAGGTTTCACCATTATGGCGCGCAGAGTGCTTTGGCTGAAGTCATGGTCGGCCGATGTGTCGTCCAAATCAAAATTACTAAATATCCCTTTAAAGGGAAAGACCCTTTTCGGGCCCGAGTTGAAAGAGATTATTTCGGATATCACCGGGGGAAAGGGCCATGCTCTTCCACAAGATAGGCTTTTTAAGGCTAAAAACAAGGCTAATTTTTGTTCCTTTTGCAACTTCAGGAGCGGTCCTGCTTCAACCTCTGCAACCGCAAAACAAGAGGGTAACGCTTCACAGCCCAAGGCAACCTGGAAGCCTTTGCAGGGCTGGAACAAGGGTAAACAGGCCAAGAAGCCTGCAGCTGCTACTAAGACAGCATGAAGGGGTAGCCCCCGATCCAGGACCGGATCTGGTAGGGGGCAGACTCTCTCTCTTCGCTTAGGCTTGGGCAAGGGATGTTCACGATCCCTGGGCATTAGAGATCGTTACTCAGGGATATCTTCTAGAATTCAAGGACTCCCCTCCAAGGGGAAGGTTCCACATTTCTCGTCTTTCTACAAACCAGACAAAGAATGAGGCGTTCTTACGCTGTGTAGAAGATCTACTCAAGATGGGAGTGATATGTCCAGTTCCGATTACAGAACAAGGACTGGGTTTTTACTCAAACCTGTTTGTGGTTCCCAAAAAGGAAGGAACTTTCAGGCCAATCCTGGATCTAAAAATTCTAAACAAATTCCTCAGAGTTCCATCATTCAAGATGGAGACCATTCGGACAATCTTACCTATGATCCAGGAAGGTCAATATATGACTACCGTGGATCTAAAGGATGCGTACCTACATATTCCTATCCACAAAGATCATCATCAGTTCCTAAGGTTCGCCTTTCAGGACAAACATTACCAGTTCATGGCCCTTCCCTTCGGGTTGGCCACCGCTCCCAGAATTTTCACAAAAGTGCTAGGGTCCCTTCTGGCAGTACTAAGACCGCGGGGCATTGCAGTAGCACCTTATTTGGACGACATCTTAATACAGGCGTCGTCTTTTCACAGAGCCAAGGCTCATACGGAGATTGTTCTGGCCTTTCTAAGGTCTCACGGGTGGAATGTGAACCCTCGAAAAAAGTTCTCTGTCCCCGCTCACAAGTGTTACCTTCCTGGGAACATTAATAGACTTGGTAGAAATGAAAATATTTCTGACGGAGGTCAGAAAATTAAAGCTTTTAACTACTTGCCGAGTTCTTCATTCCATTCCTCGGCCATCTGTAGCTCAGTGCATGGAGGTAATCGGATTAATGGTAGTGGCAATGGACGTTGTCCCTTTTGCTCGAATACATCTAAGACCACTGCAGCTGTGCATGCTCAAACAGTGGAATGGAGATTATGCAGATTTGTCTCCTCAAATACAACTGGACCAGAAAACCAGAGACTCTCTTCTCTGGTGGTTGTCTCAGGATCACCTGTCTCAGGGAATATGCTTCCGCAGACCAGAGTGGATCATTGTAACGACCGATGCCAGTCTGTTAGGCTGGGGGGTGGTCTGGGACTCCCTGAAAGCTCAGGGCTTATGGTCTCGGGAAGAGTCTCTTCTCCCGATAAACATTTTGGAACTAAGAGCGATATTCAACTCGCTTCAGGCATGGCCTCAACTAGCGGCGGCCAAATTCATCAGATTTCAGTCGGGCAACATCACGACTGTGGCGTATATCAATCATCAGGGGGGAACAAAGAGTTCCCTAGCGATGAAGGAAGTCACCAAAATAATCAGGTGGGCGGAGGATCACTCCTGCCATCTATCTGCAATTCACGTCCCAGGAGTAGACAACTGGGAGGCGGATTTTCTAAGTCGTCAGACTTTTCACCCGGGGGAGTGGGAACTCCACCCGGAGGTTTTTGCTCAGCTGACCCAGCTATGGGGCATTCCAAAATTAGAACTGATGGCGTCCCGTCAGAACTCCAAACTTCCCCTCTACGGATCCAGGTCCAGGGACCCCAAGGCGGCATTGATAGATGCTCTAGTAGCGCCTTGGTCCTTCAATCTGGCTTATGTCTTTCCACCGTTTCCCCTTCTCCCTCGTCTGGTAGCAAGAATCAAGCAGGAGAAGGCTTCGGTAATTCTGATAGCGCCTGCGTGGCCACGCAGGACTTGGTATGCAGACCTAGTGGGCATGTCATCTATCCCACCATGGACACTGCTAATGAGGCAGGATCTTCTAATACAGGGTCCATTCAAGCATCCAAATCTAGCTTCTCTGCGGCTGACTGCTTGGAGATTGAACGCTTAATTATATCTAAGCGTGGTTTCTCTGAATCAGTTATAGATACTCTGATTCAGGCTAGAAAGCCTGTCACCAGGAAAATTTACCATAAGATATGGCGGAAATATCTTTGTTGGTTTGAATCCAAGGGTTACTCGTGGAGTAAGATTAGGATTCCAAGGATATTGTCTTTTCTCCAAGATGGATTGGAGAAAGGTTTGTCAGCTAGTTCCTTAAAGGGACAGATATCTGCTCTGTCTATTCTTTTACACAAGCGTCTGGCGGAGGTACCAGACGTTCAAGCGTTTGCTCAGGCTTTAGTCAGAATCAAGCCTGTGTATAAACCAGTTGCTCCACCATGGAGTATAAATTTAGTTCTTTCAGTTCTTCAAGGGATTCCATTTGAACCTTTACATTCCATAGATATTAAGTTGTTATCTTGGAAAGTTTTGTTTTTGGTAGCTATATCTTCTGCTCGAAGAGTTTCTGAATTGTGTAATTCACCCTATCTGGTGTTCCATGCAGATAAGGTAATTTTATGTACCAAACCTGGTTTTCTTCCTAAGGTTGTTTCTAATAAGAATATTAACCAGGAAATCATTGTTCCTTCACTGTGTCCTAATCCAGCTTCTAAGAAGGAACGGCTATTACACAATCTTGATGTGGTTTGTGCTTTGAAATTCTATTTACAAGCAACTAAAGATTTCAGACAAACATCATCCTTGTTTGTCGTTTATTCTGGTAAGAGGAGAGGTCAGAAAGCGACTGCTACCTCTCTTTCCTTCTGGCTGAAAAGCATCATCCGATTGGCTTATGAGACTGCTGGGCAGCAGCCTTCCTGAACGAATTACAGCTCATTCCACCAGAGCTGTGGCTTCCACATGGGCTTTCAAGAATGAGGCTTCTGTTGAACAGATTTGTAAGGCAGCGACTTGGTCTTCACTGCATACTTTTGCCAAATTTTACAAATTCGATACTTTTGCTTCTTCGGAGGCTATTTTTGGGAGAAATGTTTTGCAAGCAGTGGTGCCTTCCGTTTAGGTTACCTGTCTTGTTCCCTCCCTTCATCCGTGTCCTAAAGCTTTGGTATTGGTATCCCACAAGTAAGGATGAATCCGTGGACTGGATACACCTTGCAAGAGAAAACAGAATTTATGCTTACCTGATAAATTACTTTCTCTTGCGGTGTATCCAGTCCATGGCCCGCCCTGGCAATTAAGTCAGGTTTAACATTTTTTGTTTAAACTACAGTCACCACTGCACCCTATGGTTTCTCCTTTTCTCCTAGCCTTTGGTCGAATGACTGGGGGGTGGAGCTAGGGGAGGAGCTATATGGACAGCTCAGCTGTGTGCTCTCTTTGCCACTTCCTGTAGGGAATGAGAATATCCCACAAGTAAGGATGAATCCGTGGACTGGATACACCGCAAGAGAAAGTAATTTATCAGGTAAGCATAAATTCTGTTTTTTTTAAAGTAAAAGAGCTGTTTAACTTAGGGCAATGCCCTACAAAAGGCCCTTTTAAGGGCTATTATTAGTTTAGTATTAGATTAGGGTGTGTTTTTATTTTGGGGGGATTTTTTATTTTTATTGGGGTATTAGTTTAGGTTTAAAATTTTTATTTTGGATAGCTTTGTTTATTTTTTTCTGTAAGTTTACATTTTTTATTTTCATTAACATTAGCTTGGGGGTTTGTATTTTTTTAAACAAAGACTGCCCTCTAGGCAGGCTTTATTGCCTAGTTATTATATAAGTAAAAGTGGTCTCATATATAATGAAATATTTTCAGTACAATATACTGTATATAGAAAAAGGTGTGAGAGAATAAAGTATAAAATTATATATAAGTTCAGGGAAGGGGTATTTATACCCTTTTAAACAATCCTTTGGTATTACATCATGAGTAATTAGCAAAAAAAACAAAAACAATATATAACCTTGAGCTACAACACTACAAGTAGAATATTGGCACCATTGAGAGAGGTCATTAGACAAACAATTTTATAACCTTGGGTAAAAATATAAAGTTCATTTCACAATAGTATATAACTTTACTTGATTTCCTATCTATTTTATTCGAAAACTATTATATTTATTAATGTATGTCATAATAAAACACTACATTGAAATATATGCATTCATTAAGAAATGTATTAAAGCATTTTCTTTTTCATTTGGAATAACTACCTTTATTGATAAAACTAAACTATATAATATTATAAACATGATTATATATATAAATACTTAGAAAATATTCCCCTATGTGAAGAACGTTGGAATGTGAAATATTCATAGTACATAGTACATACATAGTTAAACACTTTATTAAATGTATATGTCTGTTAATACATAAATATATACAGTACTGTGCAAAAGTCTTAGGCCACCATTAGATTTGCTGTTTTAGCAATGGTATAATGACCATATATGATTATGTCTCAGTCACTTTATTAGAACACAACCAGAAAATACAGGCTATTTGTATGCACTATTAAAAAAAAGAAAAAAACTGCTTCTATAGGCTAAAGTGGAAGTATTTAATGTGACCTCCCCTTACACTTGGGCAATACCAGGAACCTGGCTCTCGTAAACCTAAATGAAATGGAACCCTAATTAATGTCATTGCTAACACCTGTATTTGTCCTACTATTTCATGTCAAAATGACTGCTGTGAAAAAAAGTTCTATTACACCAGGTTTGTGCAAGACATGCTTGAGTATTACATGCACATGTGGTATGAATTTATTTAATTGGAAGCTTGCTAATAAGACCAACTTTTAATCACATCAATCCATTCAAAATGCCAAAGATCACAGAATTTGACAGACATAAAATCATACTTTTGCATCAGCAAGGCCACTCTCAAAGGAAAATCAGCAAACAAACTGGATACTCAAGATGTGGTATTCAAGCTGTTATAAAGAAATTTGAAGAATCAGGAGAGGTCAAGGAAGAAAAAAAAACGATTGGAAGGTCAAGAAAACTTTCAAATTCTGATGAGAAGTTTCTCAAAGTTTCTTCTTTGAGAGACCAGAAGTCCAGTAAGGAGCTGGGTCAGCATCTGGCAGCTTCATCAGGATGCCAAGTTGACCCTTCTACAGTCAGAAGAAGCTTGATCAGGAATGGTCTTTGTAGAAGAGTAGCAACCATGAAACCACTTTTTCGGAAGGGGAACAGGGTAAAAAAGGCTAAGATATGCTACAGTTCACAAAGATTGGAATCAAGATCAGTGTTAAAGAGAATTATAGGAGTGACAAATCCAAGTTTAAAATGTTTGGGTACAATCGTCAACAATATTTGAGAAGAAAAGTTGGAGAGCGATGAAATAATGAGTGATTGCAGCCTTCAGTGAAACACGGTGGAGGGTCTGTCCTGGTTTGGGGCTGCATTTCTGCCAGTGGTGTTGGTGATATTGTCCGAATTGATGGATCATGAATGCTGAAAAGTACATACAGGTTTTAATTCATCATGCCATTCCTTCCGGAAAGCCCTTGACTGGGAATGGCTAATAAAACACTGACAGTCATGGACTGGCCTCCACAGAGTCCAGACCTGAATATTATAGAGGCAGTATGAAATCACCTGGACAGAAAAAGAAATAAGACAGCCTAAATCTAAAGAAGAACTTTGGGAAGTGCTGAAAGAAGCCTGGTATAATATATCAGAAGATTACTTAAAAGAATAATGCCATCTCAAGGGAATAATTATAACCATCATCTTTAGTGAAACCTCATTTTTAACATTATACACATAAAGAGCCCTCTATAAAAGTAGGTCGGCCACTCTTGGACCGTTTGTAAACACTCTTGTAAAGTAATATGTCTCAGATATAAAATTACTGTGCATCTATCCTCAGGGAGCCTCCTCAAAGCGCGTCAATCTAAAGCATGTGGTAGGCATTGAGTAAGAAGGTTTAAATGGTGTGCTTCATTTCAGCCAATTCAGCAAGAGCTTAAGTGAGCAGTCTCAACTCGAATGTGCAACTGGGAAACCCCAGGGGTACCAAAGTTGTTTTAGACTGTCACCTTAGGTCTCAGTGGTCTGGTCCACGGTGCTAGGATCATCAATACAGCAATCTGTCAAATAATGCTAGCAATCGATTCTCTATTCTATAACTTATGAAGCCACAGCATATGCAATCTCAGATGCTGTGAGATTAGATTGCTAATCACTGGGTTGCTTCTTTTCCCTTTGGGTAGCTCATGGAGTGGTGGCCATCTTGGGTCACCGTTCAGACACACCTCCCTACACTCTGTTTTTTAATGATATATGCCCATCATAGCAATACTTAATGATCATTTATGAGACAGTTAAAGCCTACCTATACTTCCTGACATATCACTTTAAAAAACATGACAGGGTGGCAGGGTTGGGACAGCCTGGGGGCATGGCTGTGTACAGCGGGCAATCTGATGGTCTGGCTGCTCTTTCTTGGATGTGGGCATGGATCATGTGTGCTCTCTGAATGTGTAAAGTATAAATCTCTCAGGTGTCACTTTGTAAACCTAGGACATTAATAGAGAAAGCAAAGTAAGTGTGTAGGACAGCAGATAACATCTTCCAAAGTACGACAATGTCACCAAATGTATGACAGTTAAGTTATCATAATGTGGAAAAGAAAGGTCAGTTAATCTGTGCATACAACATGTAGTCAATTAAGTAGCCTTAGGGACCGATTTATTATCGGTCTGTCTGACAAGATCCACTCAGTGGATCATGTCCGACAGACATTAATGAATGCCGACAGCATATGCTGCTTCATAACTGCTGTTTCCGGCAAACCTGAAGGCTCACGCAGAAACATTCGGAGCTTGATAATTCGGCCCTTATGGCTTTAGATCAGTTATCTAGTGTTCTCCAATGTTTGATTGATGGTTATTTGAGGCATTCGGTTGTTGTATTCAAAGACTGTATGGTGATTCATGATATTAATTAATTCTTAGAGCAGTTGTTTTCATAGCTATCCTGGTACGCTTTAGCCTTGATATATATATTACTCTTAACACTCCTGCAGTAATATGGTTTATACATATTAATAGAAACTCATTAGATTCATTTTATTTTGTCCAAACCTTTCTCTTCTAGTCCGATCTATTCCAAGATGACCTATATCCAGACACTCCGGGGCCCGAACCAGCCATTGAAGCAGATGAATGGTTTTCAGGACAGGATGCTGACCCTATTTTGGTGTCTCTCAGGGATGGCTATATACCAATAAAGAATAGAGAACTTAAGGTCACAAAGAAGAACATCCTAGACAACAAACCCCCATCAACACCTAGAAGAAGTTTCTCCTCTTGTGACTCTGGCTTCTCGGTGAGTTCCTAAATTCTATAAATCTCAATATGGTAGATATTATTTAATTGAAATGTTTTTTTATTGAACATACTTCTCAGTACACAATTTATAGCAATGGAAATACAGTATATAAAGTACAAATAGTTCACATCTATATCTCAGTCTTTGTGAGTTTTATAGCATCTCCATGTTGATTACTCCTTTAGCTTTTCTTCATTGTGTATTTAAAGATAAAGCTCTAAAAAGAGCATAGATTTATACTCTAGATGTTCTACTTATAAAATATTTAACAATCAATAAACAGAACAAATGTAACCAAATAAACCAATTCACTGTACGCCTTCATCTAACTATTTATCTTTAAACACTTCTTAATACCTGTGTGAATATAGGACGTCCACTGAACCCACCCTCATATCCTGCCTATCTACATCCACATGAGTTCCACCATCTCCAAACCATGGATAAGTAAACATGCCCTATATATATGTTTCTCATTTAAAATCCAGTAGAACAAAACTTTATTAAAGTACTCCACTGTATCCTGGACATGTGCAGCTGACTCGTACATACGGAATATATTCTTAATCTTTCCCAGCACCTCCATACATTCAGGCACTCCCATTTTCCAGTGCTTAGCTATGTATATACAGGTCACTGTACACAAAATTCTGATAAACGTATTTATGCATGAGTTAAATCTCGTATCTCTATCATTCAACAAAGCCTGCATCAGGGTTAGTGTTACCTGGTCGTCTAGAATGATAGTTAACAGCTTAGAGAGATCAAGCCACACCCTCTGTACTTTAGGGCACTCCCACCACATATGGAAATATGTGCCTAATTGTGGACAACCCCTATAGCATTGCCTGCTGCCTCCCCCAACCATATGTGCTGTTCTTAAAGGTGTCAAATACCAGCGAAAAGTAGTTTTAATGTTATTCTCCCTGAGATCAGCGCCAAGCAAACCCTTATTGGAATTCCATTTCACTAAGTCTAATAAGTTGCCTATGTCAGCTTTCCATTGGAGGATAGCAGCAGATTTCGACGCAGTACGTGTCCCCTGAATGGAGAGATATAGTTGTGAGACTGCCTGTTTTTGTCTGTGTGTTGCACTACATAGCTTTTCAAAAGTGGTTTTGATCCCAACTTCTGGCCTAGCACCAATGTATGCATGAATAGCCGATGCTATCTGTAAGTATAAAAATCATGGTAAAAGTATGGGGTCGAGTTTCTGTTGCAGTTGGTTAAAAGCCATGGTCTTCCTACTGTCAAGAAAGTCAGCTATGCGGTACAAATCTTTATGCGCCCATTTGTCTATCAATTGTCTGGACTCTTCTGGTATTATATATTTATGTCGGGTAAGTATCTCTTGAGGAATCCTCGCATGTCTAGAGTCTCTAAGAAACTTGTGTAGATCCGCTTGAAGGGTTTTAAGGTCAAACTTATCTATTTTAACGGGTAAAGATCGAAATAAGTACAGAATTCTCGGGAGGGCATTCATCTTAATTGATGATATTCTACCATACCAGGAGAAGTTATATTTCTTCCACTTTAGTAAGTTGGATCGTATTGATTTAAACATAGGGATATAGTTTGCCTTGTATAATTGTGTAGATTGTTTCGTTAATTTGATCCCCAGATATTTTATATCATCTTTTACCCATTTAAAGTCAAAATTAATTTCTATCAATTTGGTAGTATGTTGTGGTAGGCCCATCGGGAGCACTTCACATTTGTCTAAGTTTATTTTATATCCTGAAATATCAGAATACTGTTGTATGGTCTTGTATAGATTGGGGAGAGATATGAGTGGTTTAGTTACCGTTAATAGTACATCATCAGCGAATAGGGTAATTTTATGATGAAAATTTTGCAAGTGTAGTCCAGTAATATCCATGGAATTTCGTATATTTGCAGCTAACGGTTCAATACAGATCGCAAAGAGGAGGGGTGATAATGGGCAGCCCTGCCTGGTGCCATTTAAGATATTAAAAGTTTTAGATTGATGACCAATTGCTCTAATGTGTGCCATAGGTTTTGAGTATAACCCCCTCAGTGCAGTCATGAATGATCCATTAAATTCTATTGTCGTCAGTACAGTATTTATATATGTCCAATCCACTCTGTCGAACGCCTTCTCCGTATCCAAGGAGAGAACCAGAGAAGGGATTCGCCTATGATGTAAATAGTCAAGTATCATGATCATTCGTCTTATGTTGTCTGGGACTTCCCTATTTTTAATAAAGCCCACTTGATCTGGATGTATAATTGAGGGCAAAATGTGTTTCAAGCGATTAGCTAGGATTTTAGTCACAATTTCTCTTGTTAAGTGTAGTCAGTCCACGGGTCATCCATTACTTATGGAATATATCTCTTCCTAACAGGAAGCTGCAAGAGGATCACCCAGCAGAGCTGCTATATAGCTCCTCCCCTCACATGTCATATTCAGTCATTCTCTTGCAGCCTAACTAGATAGGTCGCTGTGAGAGGTCTGTGGTGTTTTTTAACTTAGTTTATTTCTACAATCAAAAGTTTGTTATTTTAAATGGCACCGGAGTGTGCTGTTTATTCTCAGGCAGCATTAGAAGAAGAATCTGCCTGCGTTTTCTATGATCTTAGCAGACGTAACTAAGATCCACTGGCTGTTCTCATCTGAGGAGTGAGGTAACTTCAGAGAAGGGGAATAGCATGCAGGGCCCCCCTCCAAATGAGGTATGTGCAGTAATTATTTTTCTGAGGAATGGAATTGACTGAGAAAATACTGCTGATACCAATGTAAAGTAAGTTCAGCCTTAAATGCAGTGATAGCGACTGGTATTAGGCTGATGAGTGTGTGTACACTGAATGTATTTTTCTAAGGAATGGAATTGACTCTGAAAATACTGTTAATACTGAAATAATGTATGAGCCTTAACTGCAGTAAAAGCGACTGGTAGCAGGCTTATTAATAACACTTCATAACTTTTCAAATGTATGTTTAAAACGTTTACTGGCATGTTAATCGTTTTTTGTGAGGTACTTGGTGATAAAACTTATTGGGGCATGATTTTTACCACATGGCCATCTTTGTTTTCTGCATAGAAACAGTTTTCTGAGCTTCCCCACTGTTGTAATATGAGTGGGAGGGGCCTATTTTAGCGCTTTTATGCGCAGTAAAAATTCAGTCACAATCTGTCTACTTCATCCTCCATGATCCAGATCGTCTCTAGAGAGCTCAGGGGTCTTCAAAATTCATTTTGTGGGAGGTAATCAGTCACAGCAGACCTGTGACAGTGTGTTTTGACTGTGAGAAAAACGTTAATTATTAAATTGTTAATCCGTTTTGGGGTATTAAGGGGTTAATCATCCATTTGCTGGTGGGTGCAATCCTTTGCTAACTTAATACATTTACTGTGAAAAATTGGTTGCTATAACTATTTTGGTTCATTGTTATTTCAACTGTGACAGCTTTTTGTGCTTCTTAAAGGCACAGTAGCGTTTTTTATATTGCTTATAAATTTATTTAGAAAAGTATTTCCAAGCTTGCTAGTCTCATTGCTAGTCTGTTTAAACATGTCTGACACAGATGAATCTCTTTGTTCACTATGTTTAAAGGCCAATGTGGAGCCCAATAGAAATTTATGTACTAATTGCATTGATGCTACTTTAAATAAAAGTCAATCTTTACATGTAAAGAAATTATCACCAGACAACGAGGGGGAAGTTATGCCGACTAACTCTCCTCACGTGTCAGTACCTTCGCCTCCCGCTCAGGAGGTGCGTGATTTTGTGGCGCCAAGTACATCAGGGAGGCCCTTACAAATCACTTTGCAAGACATGGCTACTGTTATGTCAGAAGTATTATCTAAATTGCCAGAATTAAGAGGCAAGCGCGATAGCTCTGGGTTAAGGACAGAGCGCGCGGATGAGGTGAGAGCCATGTCAGATACTGCGTCACAGTTTGCAGAACGTGAAGACGGAGAGCTTCATTCTGTGGGTGACGGATCTGATCCAGGGAGACTGGATTCAGAGATTTCTAATTTTAAATTTAAGCTTGAGAACCTCCGCATAGTGCTAGGGGAGGTATTAGCGGAAAAATTATGTAGGTTGGATAGATACTATGCGGTACCGGTGTGTACTGACGTGTTTCCTATACCTAAAAGGCTTACAGAGATTATTAGCAAGGAGTGGGATAGACCTGGTGTGCCCTTTTCCCCTCCTCCCATATTTAGGAAAATGTTTCCTATAGACGCCACCACATGAGACTTATGGCAAACGGTCCCTAAGGTGGAGGGAGCAGTTTCTACTTTAGCTAAGCGTACCACTATCCCGGTGGAGGATAGTTGTGCCTTTTCAGATCCAATGGATAAGAAATTAGAGGGTTACCTTAAGAAAATGTTTGTTCAACAAGGTTTTATCTTACAGCCCCTTGCATGCATTGCGCCTGTCACTGCTGCGGCGCCATTCTGGTTTGAGTCTCTGGAAGAGGCCATTCGCACAGCTCCATTGGATGAAATTATGAACAAGCTTAAAGCACTTAAGCTAGCTAACGCATTTGTTTCTGATGCCGTCGTACATTTAACCAAACTTACGGCTAAGAACTCCAGATTCGCCATCCAAGCGCACAGAGCGCTATGGCTTAAATCCTGGTCAGCTGACGTGACTTCTAAATCTAAATTGCTTAATATTACTTTCAAAGGGCAGACCTTATTCGGGCCCGGCTTGAAAGAAATTATAGCTGACATTACGGGAGGTAAGGGCCATGCTCTACCTCAGGACAGGGCCAAATCAAAGGCCAAACAGTCTAATTTTCGTGCCTTTCGTAACTTCAAGGCTGGAGCAGCATCAACTTCCTCTGCTCCAAAACAGGAAGGAACTGTTGCTCGTTACAGGCAGGGCTGGAAAGTTAACCAGTCCTGGAACAAGGGCAAGCAGGCCAAGAAACCTGCTGCTGCCCCCAAGACAGCATGAAGAGAGGGCCCCCTATCCGGAAACGGATCTAGTGGGGGGCAGACTTTCTCTCTTTGCCCAGGCTTGGGCAAGAGATGTCCAGGATCCCTGGGCGTTGGAGATCATATCTCAGGGATATCTCCTGGACTTCAGAACTTCTCCTCCATGAGGGAGATTTCATCTTTCAAGGTTATCAGCAAACCAAATAAAGAAAGAGGCGCTTCTACGCTGTGTACAAGACCTTTTACTAATGGGGGTGATCCACGGGCAGGGATTCTATTCAAATCTATTTGTGGTTCCCAAGAAAGAGGGAACCTTCAGACCAATCTTGGACTTAAAAATCCTAAACAAATTTCTAAGAGTTCCATCATTCAAAATGGAAACTATTCAAACCATCCTTCCCATGATCCAAGAGGGTCAGTACATGACCACAGTGGATTTAAAGGATGCCTACCTTCACATACCGATTCACAAGGATCATTATCGGTACCTAAGATTTGCTTTCCTAGACAGGCATTACCAGTTTGTAGCTCTTCCCTTCGGATTAGCTACGGCTCCAAGAATCTTTACAAAAGTTCTGGGCTCACTTCTGGCGGTACTAAGACCGCGAGGCATAGCGGTGACTCCGTACTTAGACGACATTCTGATACAAGCGTCAAGTTTTCAAACTGCCAAGTCTCATACAGAGATAGTTCTGGCATTTCTGAGGTCGCATGGGTGGAAGGTGAACGTGGAAAAGAGTTCTCTATTACCACTTACAAGAGTTCCCTTTCTAGGGACTCTTATAGATTCTGTAGAGATGAAAATTTACCTGACAGAGGCCAGGTTATCAAAACTTCTAAACGCTTGCCGTGTCCTTCATTCCATTCCACACCCGTCAGTAGCTCAGTGCATGGAAGTAATCGGCTTAATGGTAGCGGCAATGGACATAGTACCATTTGCGCGCCTGCATCTCAGACCGCTGCAATTGTGCATGCTAAGTCAGTGGAACGGGGATTACTCAGATTTGTCCCCCCTACTAAGTCTGGATCAAGAGACCAGAGATTCTCTTCTATGGTGGCTCTCTCGGCCACATCTGTCCAAGGGGATGACCTTTTGCAGGCCAGATTGGACGATTGTAACAACAGACGCCAGCCTTCTAGGCTGGGGCGCAGTCTGGAACTCCCTGAAAGCTCAGGGATTATGGACTCAGGAGGAGAAACTCCTCCCAATAAATATTCTGGAATTAAGAGCAATATTCAATGCTCTCCTAGCTTGGCCTCAGTTAGCAACTCTGAGGTTCATCAGATTTCAGTCGGACAACATCACGACTGTGGCTTACATCAACCATCAAGGGGGAACCAGAAGTTCCCTAGCGATGTTGGAAGTCTCAAAGATAATTCGCTGGGCAGAGTCTCACTCTTGCCACCTGTCAGCGATTTACATCCCAGGCGTAGAGAACTTTCATCCGGGGGAGTGGGAACTTCATCCGGAGGTCTTTGCTCAACTGATTCTTCGTTGGGGCAAACCAGATCTGGATCTCATGGCGTCTCGCCAGAACGCCAAGCTTCCTTGTTACGGATCCAGGTCCAGGGACCCGGGAGTGGTGCTGATAGATGCTCTGACAGCCCCTTGGGTCTTCAACATGGCTTATGTGTTTCCACCATTCCCGATGCTTCCTCGTTTGATTGCCAAGATCAAACAGGAGAGAGCTTCGGTGATTCTGATAGCGCCTGCGTGGCCACGCAGGACCTGGTATGCAGACCTAGTGGACATGTCGTCCTGTCCACCGTGGTCTCTACCTCTGAGACAGGACCTTCTAATTCAGGGTCCTTTCAAACATCCAAATCTAATTTCTCTGAGGCTGACTGCATGGAGATTGAACGCTTGATTCTATCAAAGCGTTGGTTCTCGGAGTCGGTTATTGATACCTTAATACAGGCTAGGAAGCCTGTTACCAGAAAAATTTACCATAAGATATGGCGTAAATATTTATATTGGTGCGAATCCAAGAGTTACTCATGGAGTAAGGTTAGGATTCCTAGGATATTGTCCTTTCTACAAGAGGGTTTAGAAAAGGGCTTATCTGCTAGTTCGTTAAAGGGACAGATTTCTGCTCTGTCTATTCTTCTACACAAACGTCTGGCTGAAGTTCCAGACGTTCAGGCTTTTTGTCAGGCTTTAACTAGGATTAAGCCTGTGTTTAAGACTGTTGCTCCGCCGTGGAGCTTAAACTTAGTTCTTCAAGGCGTTCCATTTGAACCCCTTCATTCCATTGATATCAAGCTGTTATCCTGGAAGGTTTTGTTTTTGATGGCTATTTCCTCGGCTCGAAGAGTCTCTGAGTTATCTGCCTTACATTGTGATTCTCCTTATCTGATTTTTCATTCAGACAAGGTAGTTCTGCGTACTAAACCTGGGTTCTTACCTAAGGTAGTTACTAACAGGAATATCAATCAAGAGATTGTTGTTCCATCACTGTGTCCTAACCCTTCTTCAAAGAAGGAACGACTTTTGCATAATTTGGACGTAGTCCGTGCCCTGAAGTTCTATTTGCAGGCAACTAAAGATTTTCGTCAAACTTCTTCCCTGTTTGTCGTTTACTCTGGACAGAGAAGAGGTCAAAAGGCTTCGGCTACCTCTCTCTCTTTTTGGCTTCGTAGCATAATACGTTTAGCCTATGAGACTGCTGGACAGCAGCCTCCTGAAAGGATTACAGCTCATTCTACTAGAGCTGTGGCTTCCACCTGGGCCTTTAAAAATGAGGCCTCTGTTGAACAGATTTGCAAGGCTGCGACTTGGTCTTCGCTTCACACCTTTTCAAAATTTTACAAATTTGACACTTTTGCTTCTTCAGAGGCTATTTTTGGGAGAAAGGTACTTCAGGCAGTGGTTCCTTCTGTTTAATGTTCCTGCCTTGTCCCTCCCTTCATCCGTGTACTTTAGCTTTGGTATTGGTATTCCATAAGTAATCGATGACCCGTGGACTGACTACACTTAACAAGAGAAAACATAATTTATGCTTACCTGATAAATTTATTTCTCTTGTAGTGT
Source organism: Bombina bombina (assembly GCF_027579735.1). Lineage (NCBI taxonomy): Eukaryota > Metazoa > Chordata > Amphibia > Anura > Bombinatoridae > Bombina > Bombina bombina. The sequence continues at coordinate 219,133,496 of NC_069501.1, forward strand.
AGTCAGTCCACGGCCCGCCCTGTCTTTAAGGCAGACCTAAATTTTAATTAAACTCCAGTCACCACTGCACCCTATGGTTTCTCCTTTCTCGTCTGCTTTGGTCGAATGACTGAATATGACATGTGAGGGGAGGAGCTATATAGCAGCTCTGCTGGGTGATCCTCTTGAAGCTTCCTGTTAGGAAGAGATATATTCCATAAGTAATGGATGACCCGTGGACTGACTACACTACAAGAGAAATAAATTTATCAGGTAAGCATAAATTATGTTTTTGATATCTTGGTTTATTAGGTATATAGGTCTATAACTAGAGCATAATGTAGCATTCCTTCCTTTCTTTGGAATTACTATTATTCTGGCCTGGAGAAGATCGGCAGGTATAGATTGACCCTCCAGAACATGATTAGCGAATTTGACTATGTGAGGGATCAAGATTTGTCTGAAGAGCCTGTAGTATTCTCCCGTGAGTCCATCAGGACCTGGAGCTTTCCCTGGTTTAAGTTCCTTTATAGCCATCACCACTTCAGCCTGTGTTATTCAATTTGTCTTGGTCTTCTGGAGTCAAATGTGGCAACTTAGTTTGCTCTAAAAAACAACAGAGAGAGGCGTGTGTGTGGTCGTTAAGTTGAACCTTTTTCCCATCATATAAATCCCTGTAGTACTCATCAAAAGTATCAACAATTTCTTGTGGGTGAGATGTAGTGTGTCCCATTTCATTTTGTATCGTCGGGATAGACATAATTCGGTATTTGTCTCTGATTCTATTAGCTAGATATTTGTCTGGTTTGCATAAATAAAGTAGTTCGTTTTAAGTCTATGGGCTGTCCTAATGGAATTATCATTTAATAGCGTAAGTAGATCTTTCTTTTTTTTTTAGTAAAGCTTGTAAAATATGTTTGGAATTTGTTTATGTAATCTCTCTCTAAGAGGTTTTTTTTTCAGTTTGAAGTTTTATATGTTGTCTGTTAGTCTTTTTCTTATGAGTAGCTTTTTCTTTAATTAAGAGTCCTCTAATCACTAACTTATGTGCTGCCCAAACAGAGATCGTATTCTCAGTCGAGTCTGCGTTAATCTTCTAATAATCACTCATCTCTTTTAATAAGCTAGCCTTAGTTGTGGGGCTTTTCAGACATGTTGGGTCAAAAGACCACATTTTAATTCTTCTTGGTTTTGCAATAGACCCTAATTGAAGTTGCGTGATGGAGTGATCTGACCAAACACACATATGTATGCTTGCAGAATGTAGTATGGGTTGCAGTATTTGACTAATAAATACATACTCTATTTTTGTATAGAACTTTTGTGCCGAGGAGTAGTAAGTAGTGCCTGATATGACCCCGTATAACGTCCCCCATGCGTCTTGTAAACCATGTGACAAAATCATTTCAATAATTTTTTTGGCTATACTCTTCTGTCTCAGTTTCTTCTTTGTTAAGCCCATGGTCATTGTTTTCCCCAGTGTCACTAAATCTATGTTAAAATCCCCTGCTAAAATAATTCTCGTTCTGGACCAGTTTGTGAGTAAATGAGATATATGCCTAAAGAAACTTGTTGTTCGTTTGGCGCATAGATGTTACACAGTAAGATTTCCGTACCCTGAATGCATCCCTTTACGATTATGTATCGACCCTCTCTATCTTTTATTGTTTCTCTATGCTCAAAGTTTAAAGATGAATGAACCAGTATGGATACTCCCTTGGTCTTAGTGTCTGAGGTAGCATGACAGTGTTGTGAATATTCCCTGGACCAATACTTAGGTATCTGTGTTTTTAGGAAATGGGTCTCTTGTAGATATAAAAATATATTAGCTTTGAGTTTTTTATATTGTGTTAGAGCTTTACTCCTTTTTATATCAGAATTAAGACCTCTCACATTATGTGAGATTTAGTTAATTCTGGGAAAATTGAATGCCATGTCCATTGATAGATTGCCTGATGCCTGCTACCCAGAGTCTGATCTTCAACCTCTATCCCTTTGATCACACAATCTAATGTATTATATTTCTGAGAATTAAGCAGTATTTTATAATTTATCACCTGGTCATTAGTGTTGGCAAGTCTCTCAGTGGAACCTCCATTTGGCGTACAGTGATATTGGTACCTCTCTATAGGTGGCACTTTGAAATAGAAAAACATTTGATGACGTGTCATCTTGTAAACATATAGTAATTGCTAACAGTCACTTACATTTCTCTAAAATTACCATTATTCATAGAATTTAGTCTTGCTTTTTTTTTCCTATACAAAGTGACAGTTGTGAAGGAGTCTTACCAGTCCCTGTTTCCGATGTGGTACTATTCAGCTCCATTTTGAATATAAAGTCAGGTTTTAGATCTCTTATTGTTAACTTTGGATCAGTCTGACCTCTTGTGGTTTTGCGGTGGAGCCGACGCTCCTGCTTTTTCCGTAAGATCAGTATCCGGCGGAATGTCCGGCATTTCCATACCAAATACTCTGCATATCTCAGGAATCTCTGTGACTGTCTTGATTGAAGTTATTTTACCATCTTTGAGTATGTTGAGGGCAAAAGGAAAGCCCCAGCGGTACGGAATTTGGTGTTTTCTAAGTAGTGATGTTAAAGGTCGTAGTCTACTTCGCCGTTGCAGAGTCCTTATGCATAAATCTTGAAAGAATTGCACCACATTCCCTTGAAATTTAAACGTGGGATTTTTTCTTGCTGCATTTAAGATTTTTTTCTTTATCAGTAAACTTGAGAAATTTGACTATCACATCTCTTGGTGGCAAATCTCTTTGAGGTCTTGCCCTCAGTGCTCTATGGGCTCTTTCAATCTGATAATCTGTATCTTCTATTTCCGATGTGATGACTTTAAAGAGATTCTGTAGACAAGGAAGAAGATCTGGTGAGTTGATAGTCTCTGGTATACCTTTTAGTCGAATGTTAGATCTCCTATCACGATTCTCCATATCTTCCATCTTATCTTGAAGATCCATCATTGTTTGCTGCTGGGAAGACATAGTTTGCGATATGACAAATATATTCTCTGCTAGATCATCTTTGTCATTCTCCAAGGATTCTACTCTGTTTCCAATTTCAAGCATCTCACTTTTAATATCTGACAGACTGCTGGTAACGGTGGTATGTAGGTTATCAATTTTATCCCACAATTTCTCAAAATTAGTGACAATGTCTTGCTTCGACACCAGAAGGTGAAGATCTGCCTTGGTCGCAGGTGTTTAGGCATCTGTGGAATCGCCCTGGCCAGGCTCTAAATCAGATTCTCCCTTTGTATCCATTATTATGGGGTCTAGCCTTTTGTGAGTAGCGTTGGGTTTAAGATATGTATCCATAGAATTAGGTTTAGTATTTGTATCTGATTTATGAACTCTTCTGGAAGACATCCTGTATATATGGATAATGTCAGAGTAAACTGACTCCAAGGTCGCTTTTATTTGTGAAGTGTATTAAAATACACTAGTATCCTCCCAAGAGCCTTGTAGTGCCTGTCTTAAGGGCTTTATTTCAACCTTCCCTCATACAGTAAGGAGATATCTTAGATAGCCTCATCAAAAACAGTTATGGTAAATGTTGCTTCTATACCTCTATCCTCTATTAAAGTCTACATACAAAAAATGGAATAAAGCTCTTACATGGCCCTTTCATAGGAGTCTCTGATAATCCACTAAGTCATCTCAGATGTGTGCTGTTAGTGATCCGTTAGAGCCCTCCTAACTCTTTGTATTCATATATATATATATATATATATTATATTTTATAGAAACTTTTGCATATACAATGCTCATGGTTCAGCCAGAAAGGAGGGCACCTTTTCCTGTTATGGAATATCTCTTGTTGCTGTGTGTCGAAGCACTGATCATTTAGAGTCCCCAGCCTCTCTCATTCCTCCTATACATTGAGCACATCTCCCCTAATAAAACGGCTTACCATGTGGACTTTGTAAATCTACCTTGGGATATCCACTGTGTTCTTAGCCGTTACTATCGGCTCCTGAGATGTCCCGCTGTGTCTTTTAATTAACTGCGTAGGCTCCCAAAATGGCGCTTGCTTGCATTGTCAGCGTCTTAATATCGGTTCTCATTACTCCGTGTATGAAGTCCGGTGCCCTTGTCTCCCCAAAGTCAGTAGGAGGTAGTGTCTACAATTAACGCAATGGGTTTATGTCACTTGCATCTCATTTTTAGAGCTTCGGCCACCTTTCTATGTATATCACTCTCTGGAGCTAAGCTCTCACACATCCATCTATGTGCGCTGCTTGGCCCTGGTAGATATTATTTAAAGAGACATAAAACCATTTTTTTTCTTTTCTTCATTGATTCAGATAGAACATATAGTTTAAAAATAACTTTCTAATTTACTTCTATTATCAAAGTTTCTTAGTTTTTTGTTATCCTTTGTTGAAAAGCAGGATGGTAAATTCAGAAGTGTTCACGTGTCTGTAGCACTATATGGCAGCAGCTTTGCAACAATGTTATACATTAGCAAGAGCCCTAGATGGCAGCACTATTTCCTGTCATGTAGTGCTCCAGACTAGCTAGTTATCCCTTCAAGAAAGAATAACAAGAGAATGAAGCAAATTTGATAATAGAAGTAAATTGGAAACTTTTTTAAATTGTATTCTCTATCCGAATCATACAAGAAAATGTTTGTGTTTCATGTTTTCAATGAGTGATATCACAAAGAATTGTTGATAGCAATAAAAGCACTGTAGACGAGGGAATTACACTGTGATTTCTAATCACTTTATACTGACAGTAACTTTTTTTGACGTTATAAATTTTGAAAAATCCGCCTATGAGGATTTAAACAGCCAATAGGATTTCAGTAGCTCTCATCCTATTGGCTGATTTGAATTTGAAGAATCAAATCAGCCAATAGGAATGCAAGGTACGCCATTTTGAAACGGCTACCTTGCATTCAACTTTAGTGTATGGCAGTGACCATATGAAGAGGACGCTCCGCGCAGGATGGGATCGGCTTCCAGGGTGGCTCTGCGCCGCCGGGATGAAGATTGAAGATGCCCCCAGGATGGCTGAAGATATTGCAGCCTGGATGTCCAGACTTCATGAACCGTGAGTAGATATTCTGGGGTTAGTGTTAGCTTTTGTTTTTAATTTTTTTATGTGTTTTTTTTTTTAGATTAAGGCTTTTGTAAAAGAGCTGAATGTCCTTTTAAGGGCAGTGAAAAAGAGCCGATTTCCCTTTTAAGGGCAATGCCCATACAAATGCCCCTTTAGGGGCAATGGGTAGCTTAGTTTTTTTTTAGAGTTAGGTTTTTTTATATTTGGGGGTTGGTTGGGTGGTGGGTTTTACTGTTGGGGGGACTTTGTATTTTTTTACAGGTAAGAGAGCTGTTTAACTTAGGGCAATGCCCTTCAAAAGGTCCTTTCAAGGGCTATTGGTAGTTAATTGTAGGCTAGGGGGTATTTTTATTTGGGGGAGCTTTTTTATTTTTTATAGGGCTGTTAGATTAGGTGTAATTGTATTTATTTTGATAATTTTGTTTATTATTTTTTGTAAGCTTAGTGTTTTTTATTTTTCGTAATTTAGTGTTTATTATTTTTTGTCATTTTAGATTTTTTATTTTTTTCTTAGTGTTAGTTTTTTTTTTAAATTTGTAATTTAGATTTTTTAATTGGTAGTATTTTTTATTTTATTAGAATAGTAATGTTAGGTTAATTTATAGTTTAATGTTAGGTTTATTTTTATTTCACAGGTAAGTTTTTATTTATTTTAAGATAGTTATATTGTCAAGTTAAGTTAAGTATTGTTAAGTTAGGGTGGTGTTAGATTAAGGGGTTAATAGTTTAATTTAGTGTTTTGCGATGTGGGGGGCTGGTGGTTTAGGGGTTAAAACGTTTGTATTGTAGCGGCAATGTAGGGGCTGGAGGTTTAGGGGTTAATACCTTTATTATAGTGTTGGCGATGTTGGGGAGCGGCGGATTATGGGTTAATAGCTTTGCAGTAATCCTACTGCAGTATGCACCCTATCAAGGATTGAAGTGCTGGATTTCTGAATTGCTTCTATCTATTGCCTACTGCTGTTTATCCGTGCACCTATCCCAACAATGGAGGATTCACAAGATACTCTGGGAGCCCAAGTATTTGCATATACAGATGTCGAAGCAGCTAGAATTACCACTCTTGTAAGGGGCTCAAGGGACTTTCTTAGGACCCCCCAGACTGAAGTGAACATGAGTAACTATGAGAGACTGGTAAAAAGGAATATGTCATACCAACTACATGCATCCACCCTAGCTGAATATTATAGGATCAAGCGGATCCCTAGGGGGCTTAGGATGAATACAAGACCAACGCTACTTGCCAACAATAAAGAATATTGTACTAAGTTTGAGCATATTCTTAACAAATGCTCCTTAGACATTATTGTACTTACAGTTGAGTTTCTACAGAAAGCCATAGATGCACAGGCTGATGAGATTAAGGAAGTCGAGTTAAGCTTGAAACAAAGTGCAGGCGATCTGGATGTCGATAAAGCTCTGAAAGAAATTAATGCAAAAATTAATGAGATGAAGAAGGAGCTCGAAAACAAAAAGAGGGTCAAATTTAGTCGTGATGAGCATGATTATCTGACCGGAGCAGTTTACCGGTGGACCCGGGACCCAACCGGAAGTATGAGGAATACTACTTCCGGCAACGCACGCCGACGGGAACGGAGAGCCCAGAAGGAGGTGAACAGCTCCGATATGACCACCGAGTCCTTGTCGGGGGAATCAGACGCCGGAGGAGACGTGGCGGCAGGAAACATAGCCGCAATTCCGTCAAACAGCAAGCCAGCCCGAGTTACTCAGAGGAAGACCCGCCAGGGGAAGAGACTTTAGTTATCAACATCTCTGACACTGTGCTTACTGAAGATCAAAGTAAGGTATTGGAAAAGGTACTATCCTTCTGTAAACAAGAGAGATGTAACTGGTTTAAATTAGAACAAGACCTGTACAAATTTAATAGAAGTTTAAAGCTAAAATCTTTTTTTTCCAACACAGATAACAGAGAAGTGTTTAGTAAGCAAGTGCAGGGAACTGATGACATGTTAACTATTAAGAATCTTGGATTGAGAAATAAAAGTGGTTTTGTTCCAACAGCATATGACCCGAGTATTGATGTGTATATGAAATTAATAAAACGTGATTTAGATGCTTTAAAGAAAAAACAACTAAAGGAAAAATTTACACCAAACATGTCTAAAAAAGATAATGTGGCTTTAAAAACACTGATTGATAACAAGGGGTTAATTTGTAAACAGGCCGATAAAGGCGGAGCCACTGTAATCATGGAGAGAGATTATTATGTGAATGAAATAAAAGGTCAGCTTGCTAAAACTGATGTGTATATGCCTTTAACATATGATCCCTCCTCCAAGATCCAGTGTGATATAAAAAAATGTGTTGAGCGAGCTTACCTGAATGGTTTGATTGACAGCGAAACAAGGAAATTTTTAATTAAAAATGAGTTTATTGTTCCAGTATTATACACACTGCCCAAGGTTCACAAAAACCTTGGGGCACCACCAGGACGCCCCATTGTAGCTGGCACTGATTCTATCTGCACAAACATATCCATCTACCTGGATAAGCTCTTGAGACCTTTTGTGTCACAAGCAATGTCATATATCAAAGATACAGATGACTTTCTATCTAAAATTGAGAGCTTACCAGGCAATATGGATAAATGTATTTTGTATAGTCTGGATATTGTGAGTCTGTACACTGCTATACCCCATTCTAGTGGGTTAGATTCTATTAGGTTAATGATGGCTAGAAGTAATAAATTTACAGTTATGCAGCAACAATTTATTATTGAACTGATGGAGATTGTGTTATACTGTAATTACTTTTTGTTTGAAGACTCTTATTTTGTACAGAAGCAGGGTACTGCTATGGGGTCCAACGTCGCCCCTACCTATGCCAACATTTTTATGAGTGTATTCGAGGAGAAGTTTGTCTATGAGAACAATTTATTTCATCTGTGTGGCGCCACCTGGTGGCGCTACATAGATGACATATTTGGCATTTGGTGGGGCGACGTTGGCTCCCTTCAGCAGTTTGTTGCAGATCTCAATATGGCTTCTAGATGTATTAAGTTTACCCTATCTTGGAGTGAAGAATCTATTAATTTTTTGGACACTAAAGTCTATAAGGATGGTTCATGTCTAAAGACAGATTTATATAGGAAACAAACAGACAGGAATAGCCTTCTACACTTTTCTAGTGCCCATGCCCCTTCTCTAATCCAGTCACTACCATATAGTCAAATGCTTAGGGTTAAACGTATTGTTAAAGATGAAAAATTGGCCCTGCAAAGGTTAGAAGAAATGGGTGTAAGATTTATAGAGCGTGGGTATCCTTATGATATGATACAGACAACTTTGAGAAAAGTTCTACAGATACCAAAGAGTAGGGTCAATATGACAGATGTCAAAAAGAAAAAGGACCCTAATAGATTGGTCTTTGTCTCAGAATACAGTGCTAACAGTGCAGCAATACAAAAAATAGTTCGTAAACATTGGAATGTTTTGAAGGAATGTAATCCAGAGGTTGCAGCATTCCAACAGCCTCCTATGCCAGCCTATACTAGATTACCCAGTCTTAGGGATAAATTAATTAAAGCTGATGTTGGGTCAAATAAGAAATCTAAACAAGGCTTTATTACATCAGAAAATAATGGTTGCTTCCCTTGCCTGAATTGTTCAAATTGTAACAATATGATAAAAGGTGATCTTTTTATACATCCCCAAACGGGTCAGAAATTCAGGATTAGGGGCTACTTTAATTGTAATGCAAACTTTGTAATATACCTAATTAAGTGTCCGTGTGGGTTAATTTATATAGGTGAAACGACCCAGCGGGTCAGAGATAGAATTATACAGCATAAATCTAACATAAGGACCAATAATTTAAATGCACCAGTAGCCTATCATTTTTTGAGCTGTAACCACACAATTGCACAACTGCGCTTTCAAATTATAGATTTTGTACAAAGCCCTAGGCGTGGTGGTAATAGGGAATTATTGTTACAAAAACGTGAGGCTTTCTGGATCAATAAGTTAAACACACTGGCTCCCAATGGAATGAATAGAGAATTGGATTTGAGTGTGTTCCTTTAAGAGGTGTAATAATACTAAGAATTATGTGATAATCCTTGTTTCTCTGACTTTTTGAATTCTTTATATAATATCTTGCTATGACATCTGTTTAATGCTTTTTTAACTTTGTATTTTTTTAAAAAAATGTTTTTAAATAAATGTGGTGTGAAATATGTATTTTCAGGTATGAACCACTAGAGGTCAGTATGACAGGCCTTCTTTGTGCCTTGCAAAGGGTTAAATTAAAAAGGTGTGGTTTTACCTGGTTGTAGGTATTTAAGGTGATTATGTGTGATGTACAAGTTATGAACATGAATAAGGGTTTGTAGCCCGAAACGTTGTTCTGCTTTTCTGGCTCCCAGTTTGTGACAATAAAGAGAACCTCTGCATAAGGACTTTGTGGTGCGTCTGCTACTTTTTGTTTCACATAGCTTTATTATAGTGTCGGTGATGTCGGGAGCGGCAGATTAGGGGTCAATAACTTTATTTAGGTGTCGGCGATGTTGGGGGCGGCGTATTAGGGTGTTTAGATTTGGAGTTTATGTTAGGGTGTTAGGTTTACATGTAACTTTTTTTTCCCCCATAGACATCAATGGGGTTGCGTTATGGAGATTTTTCATTCCGCACTTCTTCTAACTCTCTCCCCGTTGATGTCTATGGGGGAAAAGCGTGCACGAGCATGTCAAAGCAGCCCTTGGATTTTGTGCGGTATGGAGTTTAATGCCACCATATCGCACGCACAAGGATACTTTTCAGTAACTCGTAATGGCAGCGCTATGGAGAGTAAAATAATGCAACATTTTTTGGCAGTAGTTTTGCAATCTGTTTAGCGCTAAACTCGTAATCTAGGTGACTGTTTTTAATAAATTTACTTTATTTTATACTTATTGTATGTGTTATTTAGTGGCAAATAACAGAAACTGAACAGTATTGTTTTCTATATGGTGTGGCTGAGCTGTGGAAATAATTAATTTTAGCTTTGATCCTTAAAAGTATTTGGGGTCCATTTATTAATGTGCGGACGGACATGATCCAATATAGCGGATCATGTCAGCCGCACATCAATAAATGACGACAGCATACACTGTCTGCATTTATCATTGCACAAGCATTTCTAGTGAACTAGCGGCCAGCAGGGGGTGTCCATCAGCCCGATCGTATTCGATCAGGCGGATTGCTGTCCGCCTCCTCAGAGGTGGCGGACAAGTTAAAGACAGCTGCTTCTTAACTTCCGCTTCAGCCGGAACTGAAGCGGAGTGGGTAGGAGGCAGCATCCGCTGCTACATAAATAGACCCCTTTGGGTGCATTTAGATTTAGATTAAACCCGACATGTTTTATTATGCTTCAGTTATTTTCATCAGTATAGCAAACACTTTATATTGATGACATTGGTAGCAGAATCTAAAATATTTTTACCCAATACAAATGCATTTATGTTACAGAAGAATTAAAGGGACATTGAACACTAAATAAACCATTGCTTGAATGAAGTATTCAGAGCAAATATTAACCCGAGAATTATTTGTACATTTGTATGTGTTTCTTAAAATTATATTAGCTGTTTAAATATTGAACAAAATAAGGGTAACGTTAATGTCCATAAAGCAGTGAGTGCTGCCATATTGTAACTTAGGTTACCTTTTCTGCTGAGGTGAATTAGGAATGGTTATAAATGGCTTACTAGAGTGTGCAACCAATGACTGCATAGAATATAGCTGTGTCTGCACTTCCATGTTTAACATGAATTGGAAAGCCCACAATATTCAGAATTTGGGGCGCGATCCGATATACAGGTTTCGGCACAAGTGAGGAAGCCTGCGCCGCCTGTAGTTTCAGCTCGCAACTCGAGCTATCTCATATACGGCGCCGTCAGATGCTAAAGTGCCGTAAGTCTGACAAACTAGCGATGTCCAGAAATCTGCGTAAGTACAAATTTCTGGAGTCGCCAGTGACTTACAGCACTTTAGAAACTGCCGCCGCCTACAAAAACTAAATTATAAAATCACCCGTACTGTCTAACCTGCCTCCCAAAAATAGCCCGACACGTATACCCCTCTATCCGCAATCCCCCCTCTCACTCCTAATAATAAATATATTAACCCCTAAACCGCCGCTCCCGGACCCCGCCGCCACCTATATTATATGTATTACCCCCTAATCTGACCCCCCTACACCGCCGCTAGCTATATTAAATGTTTTACCCCCTAATGTGAGCCCCCTACGCCGCCGCCACCTACATTAACTATATTGCCCCCTAATATGATCCCCCTACACCGCCGCCACCTATTTAAACTATATTAACCCCTAATGTGATCCCCCTACACTGCCGCCACCTATTTAAACTATATTACCCCCTAATATGATCCTCCTACATCGCCGCCACCTATTTAAACTATATTACCCCCTAATATGATCCCCCTACACCGCCGCCACCTATATTAAAATGATTAACCGCTAATCTAATCCTCCTATACCACCGCCACCTATATTAAATTTATTAACCCCTAAAATACAAAAATTTCCCTACCACTAAACCTAAGTCTAACCCTACAAATAGCCCTTAAAAGGGCCTTTTGCGTGGCATTGCCCCAAAGTAACCAGCTCTATTACCAGCCCTTAAAAGGGCCTTTTGCGGGGCATTGCCCCAAAGTAACCAGCTCTATTACCAGCCCTTAAAAGGGCTTTTTGCGGGGCATTGTCACAAAATAATCAACTCTTTTGCCTGTAATCTAATCCCCCTACACCGCTGCCACCTATAATAAATGTATTGCCCCCTAATCTAATCCCCCTACACCGCCGCCACCTATATTAAATATATTAACCCCTAATCTAACCCCCTACACCGCCGCCACCTATATTAACTATATTAACCCTAATTATATTAGGGTTAATATAGTTAATATAGTTATTATATTATATATATTAACTATATTAACCCTATCTAACACCCCTAACTTAATTATTATTAAAATAAATCTAAATAATATTAATAATATTAACTAAATTATTCCTATTTAAAACTAAATACTTACCTATAAAATAAACCCTAAGATAGCTACAATATAATTAATAATTACATTGTAACTATTTTAGGGTTTATATTTATTTTACAGGTAACTTGGTATTTATTTTAACTAGGTACAATAGCTATTAAATAGTTAATAACTATTTAATAGCTACCTAGTTAAAATAATTACCAATTTACCTGTAAAATAAATCCTAACCTACACTATCAATAAATTAATTAAATAAACTACAAATATCTAAACTAAAGTACAATTAAATACACTAAACTAAATTTAAAAAAAAAACACTAAATTACAAAAAAAAAAAATTATTACAAAATTTTTAAGCTAATTACACCTATTCTAAGCCCCCTAATAAAATAACAAAGCCCCCCAAAATAAAAAAAATTCCCTACCCTAATCTAAATTACAAAAGTAATCAGCTCTATTACCAGCCCTTAAAAGGGCCTTTTGTGGGGCATTGCCCCAAAGTAATCAGCTCTTTAACCTGTAAAAAAAACAACAACCCCCCCTCCCATTACAACCCACCACCCACATACCCCTACTCTAACCCACCCAATCCCCCCTTAAAAAAACCTAAGTCTAACCCCCAAGTGCTCCTTACCTGTCCTGAAGACCGGCGGAGAAGGTCCTGTTCCAGGCGGAGAAGTCTTCTTCCAGGCGGCAACCTCATCTTCTTCCAGGATCCAGCCGGCGCGGAGCGGAGGAGTTGAAGACAGATGACCGTGGAGCTGAAGACCGTCCATCTGAAACTGAAGACCGGCGATGCTGGAAGTGAAGATCGGCGACGCTGGAACTGAAGACCGCTGGAACTGAAGACCGGAGCCGGAGCATGGAGGATCCTCTTTATACGATCGCCGCCATACACTGAATAGGAATTCAAGGTACGCGATTAAAAATGGCGTCCCTTGAATTCCTATTGGCTGATTTGAGCCTTCAAATTCAAATCCGCCAATCGGATGCAAGCTACTTTAATTCTATTGGCTGATTTGAATAGCCAATAGAATAAGAGTTACTGTAATTCTATTGGCTGATTAGAATAGCTCCTGAAAGAAGAAGAGGTCACCGTCTGGAACAAGGCTTCTCCGCCTGGAACAGGACCTTCTCCGCTGGTCTTCAGGACAAGTAAGGAGCACTTGGGGGTTAGACTTAGGTTTTTTTAAGGGGGGGTTGGGTGGGTTAGAGTAGGGGTATGTGGGTGGTGGGTTGTAATGGGGGGGTTGTTGTTTTTTTACAGGTAAAAGAGCTGATTACTTTGGGGCAATGCCCCACAAAAGGCCCTTTTAAGGGCTGGTAATAGAGCTGATTACTTTTGTAATTTAGATTAGGGTAGGGAATTTTTTTTATTTTGGGGGGCTTTGTTATTTTATTAGAGGGCTTAGAATAGGTGTAATTAGCTTAAAAATCTTGTAATTTTTTTTTGTAATTTAGTGTTTGTTTTTGTAATTTAGTTTAGTGTATTTAATTGTATTTTAGTTTAGATATTTGTAGTTTAATTAATTTATTGATAGTGTAGGTGTATTTGTAACTTAGGTTAGGATTTATTTTACAGGTAAATTGGTAATTATTTTAACTAGGTAGCTATTAAATAGTTATTAACTATTTAATAGCTATTGTACCTAGTTAAAATAAATACCAAGTTACCTGTAAAATAAATATAAACCCTAAAATAGCTACAATGTAATTATTAATTATATTGTAGCTATCTTTGGTCTAGATTTGGAGTTCGGCGGTAAAAGGGCTGTTAACGCTCCGCGGGCTTTTTTCTGGCCGCACCATAAATTTAACTCTGGTATCGAGAGTTTAATCAAATGCTGCGTTAGGCTCCAAAAAAGGAGCGTAGAGCATTTTTACCGCAAATGCAACTCTCGATACCAGAGTTGCTTACGGACGCGGCCGGCCTCAAAAACGTGCTCGTGCACGATTCTCCCATAGGAAACAATGGGGCTGTTTGAGCTGAAAAAAAACCTAACACCTGCAAAAAAGCAGCGTTCAGCTCCTAACGCAGCCCCATTGTTTCCTATGGGGAAACACTTCCTACGTCTGCACCTAACACCCTAACATGTACCCCGAGTCTAAACACCCCTAACCTTACACTTATTAACCCCTAATCTGCCGCCCCCGCTATCGCTGACCCCTGCATATTTTTTTTAACCCCTAATCTGCCGCTCCGTAAACCGCCGCAACCTACGTTATCCCTATGTACCCCTAATCTGCTGCCCTAACATCGCCGACCCCTATATTATATTTATTAACCCCTAATCTGCCCCCCTCAACGTCGCCGACACCTGCCTACACTTATTAACCCCTAATCTGCCGAGCGGACCTGAGCGCTACTATAATAAAGTTATTAACCCCTAATCCGCCTCACTAACCCTATCATAAATAGTATTAACCCCTAATCTGCCCTCCCTAACATCGCCGACACCTACCTTCAATTATTAACCCCTAATCTTCCGATCGGAGCTCACCGCTATTCTAATAAATGGATTAACCCCTAAAGCTAAGTCTAACCCTAACACTAACACCCCCCTAAGTTAAATATAATTTTTATCTAACGAAATAAATTAACTCTTATTAAATAAATGATTCCTATTTAAAGCTAAATACTTACCTGTAAAATAAACCCTAATATAGCTACAATATAAATTATAATTATATTATAGCTATTTTAGGATTAATATTTATTTTACAGGCAACTTTGTAATTATTTTAACCAGGTACAATAGCTATTAAATAGTTAAGAACTATTTAATAGCTACCTAGTTAAAATAATAACAAATTTACCTGTAAAATAAATCCTAACCTAAGATATAATTAAACCTAACACTACCCTATCAATAAAATAATTAAATAAACTACCTACAATTACCTACAATTAACCTAACACTACACTATCAATAAATTAATTAAACACAATTCCTACAAATAAATACAATTAAATAAACTAGCTAAAGTACAAAAAATAAAAAAGAACTAAGTTACAGAAAATAAAAAAATATTTACAAACATAAGAAAAATATTACAACAATTTTAAACTAATTACACCTACTCTAAGCCCCCTAATAAAATAACAAAGCCCCCCAAAATAAAAAATTCCCTACCCTATTCTAAATTAAAAAAGTTACAAGCTCTTTTACCTTACCAGCCCTGAACAGGGCCCTTTGCGGGGCATGCCCCAAGAATTTCAGCTCTTTTGCCTGTAAAAAAAAACATACCACCCCCCCCCCAACATTACAACCCACCACCCACATACCCCTAATCTAACCCAAACCCCCCTTAAATAAACCTAACACTAATCCCCTGAAGATCTTCCTACCTTGTCTTCACCATCCAGGTATCACCGATCCGTCCTGGCTCCAAGATCTTCATCCAACCCAAGCGGGGGTTGGCGATCCATAATCCGGTGCTGAAGAGGTCCAGAAGAGGCTCCAAAGTCTTCCTCCTATCCGGCAAGAAGAGGACATCCGGACCGGCAAACATCTTCTCCAAGCGGCATCTTCGATCTTCTTCCATCCGGAGCGAAGCGGCAGGATCCTGAAGACCTGCAGCGCGGAACATCCATCCGGACCGACGACTGAACGACGAATGACTGTTCCTTTAAGGGACGTCATCCAAGATGGCGTCCCTCGAATTCCGATTGGCTGATAGGATTCTATCAGCCAATCGGAATTAAGGTAGGAATTTTCTGATTGGCTGATGGAATCAGCCAATCAGAATCAAGTTCAATCCGATTGGCCGATCCAATCAGCCAATCAGATTGAGCTCGCATTCTATTGGCTGTTCCGATCAGCCAATAGAATGCGAGCTCAATCTGATTGGCTGATTGGATCGGCCAATCGGATTGAACTAGATTCTGATTGGCTGATTCCATCAGCCAATCAGAAAATTCCTACCTTAATTCCGATTGGCTGATAGAATCCTATCAGCCAATCGGAATTCGAGGGACGCCATCTTGGATGACGTCCCTTAAAGGAACAGTCATTCGTCGTTCAGTCGTCGGTCCGGATGGATGTTCCGCGCTGGAGGTCTTCAGGATCCTGCCGCTTCGCTCCGGATGGAAGAAGATCGAAGATGCCGCTTGGAGAAGATGTTTGCCGGTCCGGATGTCCTCTTCTTGCCGGATAGGAGGAAGACTTTGGAGCCTCTTCTGGACCTCTTCAGCACCGGATTATGGATCGCCAACCCCCGCTTGGGTTGGATGAAGATCTTGGAGCCAGGACGGATCGGTGATACCTGGATGGTGAAGACAAGGTAGGAAGATCTTCAGGGGATTAGTGTTAGGTTTATTTAAGGGGGGTTTGGGTTAGATTAGGGGTATGTGGGTGGTGGGTTGTAATGTTGGGGGGGGGGGTATTGTATGTTTTTTTTTACAGGCAAAAGAGCTGAACTTCTTGGGGCATGCCCCGCAAAGGGCCCTGTTCAGGGCTGGTAAGGTAAAAGAGCTTGTAACTTTTTTAATTTAGAATAGGGTAGGGAATTTTTTATTTTGGGGGGCTTTGTTATTTTATTAGGGGGCTTAGAGTAGGTGTAATTAGTTTAAAATTGTTGTAATATTTTTCTTATGTTTGTAAATATTTTTTTATTTTCTGTAACTTAGTTCTTTTTTATTTTTTGTACTTTAGCTAGTTTATTTAATTGTATTTATTTGTAGGAATTGTGTTTAATTAATTTATTGATAGTGTAGTGTTAGGTTAATTGTAGGTAATTGTAGGTAGTTTATTTAATTATTTTATTGATAGGGTAGAGTTAGGTTTAATTATATCTTAGGTTAGGATTTATTTTACAGGTAAATTTGTTATTATTTTAACTAGGTAACTATTAAATAGTTCTTAACTATTTAATAGCTATTGTACCTGGTTAAAATAATTACAAAGTTGCCTGTAAAATAAATATTAATCCTAAAATAGCTATAATATAATTATAATTTATATTGTAGCTATATTAGGATTTATTTTACAGGTAAGTATTTAGCTTTAAATAGGAATCATTTATTTAATAAGAGTTAATTTATTTCGTTAGATAAAAATTATATTTAACTTAGGGGGGTGTTAGTGTTAGGGTTAGACTTAGCTTTAGGGGTTAATCCATTTATTAGAATAGCGGTGAGCTCCGATCGGAAGATTAGGGGTTAATAATTGAAGGTAGGTGTCGGCGATGTTAGGGAGGGCAGATTAGGGGTTAATACTATTTATGATAGGGTTAGTGAGGCGGATTAGGGGTTAATAACTTTATTATAGTAGCGCTCAGGTCCGCTCGGCAGATTAGGAGTTAATAAGTGTAGGCAGGTGTCGGCGACGTTGTGGGGGGCAGATTAGGGGTTAATAAATATAATATAGGGGTCGGCGGTGTTTGGGGTAGCAGATTAGGGGTACATAGGGATAACGTAGGTGGCGGCGCTTTGCGGTCGGAAGATTAGGGGTTAATTATTTTAAGTAGCTGGCGGCGATGTTGTGGGGGGCAGGTTAGGGGTTAATAAATATAATACAGGGGTCGGCGGGGTTAGGGGCAGCAGATTAGGGGTACATAAATATAACGTAGGTGGCGGTCGGCAGATTAGGGGTTAAAAATTTTAATCGAGTGTCGGCGATGTGGGGGGGCCTCGGTTTAGGGGTACATAGGTAGTTTATGGGTGTTAGTGTACTTTAGGGTACAGTAGTTAAGAGCTTTATGAACCGGCGTTAGCCCAGAAAGCTCTTAACTCCTGCTATTTTCAGGCGGCTGGAATCTTGTCGTTAGAGCTCTAACGCTCACTTCAGAAACGACTCTAAATACCAGCGTTAGAAAGATCCCATTGAAAAGATAGGCTACGCAAATGGCGTAGGGGGATCTGCGGTATGGAAAAGTCGCGGCTGAAAAGTGAGAGTTAGACCCTTTAATCACTGACTCCAAATACCAGCGGGCGGCCAAAACCAGCGTTAGGAGCCTCTAACGCTGGTTTTGACGGCTACCGCCGAACTCCAAATCTAGGCCTTTGGGTTTATTTTATAGGTAAGTATTTAGTTTTAAATAGGAATAATTTAGTTAATATTATTAATATTATTTAGATTTATTTTAATAATAATTAAGTTAGGGGTGTTAGAGTTAGATAGGGTTAATATAGTTAATATATATAATATAATAACTATATTAACTATATTAACCCTAATATAATTAGGGTTAATATATTTAATATAGGTGGCGGTGGCGGCGGTGTAGGGGGGTCAGATTAGGGGTTAATATATTTAATATAGGTGGCGGCAGTGTAGGGCGATTAGATTAGAGGCAAAAGAGCTGATTACTTTGTGACAATGCCCCGCAAAAAGCCCTTTTAAGGGCTGGTAAAAGAGCTGGTTGCTTTGGGGCAATGCCCCGCAAAAGGCCCTTTTAAGGGCTGGTAATAGAGCTGGTTACTTTGGGGAAATGTCACGCAAAAGGCCCTTTTCAGGGCTATTTGTAGGGTTAGACTTAGGTTTAGTGGTAGGGAATTTTTAGTATCTTAGGGGTTAATAAATTTAATATAGGTGGCGGCGGTATAGGGGGATTAGATTAGGGGTTAATAAATTTAATATAGGTGGCGGCGGTATAGGGGGATTAGATTAGGGGTTAATAATTTTAATATAGGTGGCGGCGGTGTAGGGGGATCAGATTAAGGGGTAATACATTTATTATAGGTGGCGGTGGTGTAGGGGGATTAGATTAGAGGCAAAAGAGCTGATTACTTTGTGACAATGCCCCGCAAAAAGCCCTTTTAAGGGCTGGTAAAAGAGCTGGTTACTTTGGGGCAATGCCCCGCAAAAGGCCCTTTTAAGGGCTGGTAATAGAGCTGGTTACTTTGGGGCAATGTCACGCAAAAAGCCCTTTTCAGGGCTATTTTTAATTTAGTTTAGGGTAGGGACATTTTAGTATTTTAGGGGGTAATACATTTATTATAGGTGGCGGCGGTATAGGGGGATTAGATTAGGGGTTAATACATTTAATATAGGTGGCGGCGGTGTAGGGAGATTAGATTAGGGGGTAATATAGTTAAAATAGGTGGCGGCGGGGTAGGGGGCTCACATTAAGGGGTAATAATTTTAATATAGATGGCGGCGGTGTAGGGGGATTACATTAGGGGTTAATAATTTTAATGTAGGTGGCGGCGGTGTAGGGGGATCACATTAGGGGGTTAGACATTTAATGTAGGTAGCGGCGGGGTCTGGGAGAGGCGGTTTAGGGGTTAAACACTTTATTAGGGATTGCGGCGGGGGATCGCGGTTGACAGGTAGATAGACATTGCGCATGCATTAGGTGTTAGGTTTTATTTTGCAGTTTGCGCTTGACAGGTAGATAGACATTGCACATGCGTTAGGTGTTAGGTTTTATTTTGCAGGCAGTTTAAGGAGCTACGGGGCTCCAATACACAGCGTAAGGCTTACTACGCCTGCATTTTGTGGCGAGGTGAAAATGGAGTAAGATTTCTCCATTTTCGCCACGTAAGTCCTTACGCTGTATATTGGATACCAAACTGCGCTGGTTTGGTATACCTGTCTATGGGCCAAAAAACTACGGCCGAAGGCAGAAATATACAAGCGTAACTTCTATGTTACGCCGTATATAGGATACCAAACCAGCGCAAAATTTGGCGTCGCCGGCTTTTGCGGGCCACAATTTATATCGGATCGAGGCCCAAATTACAGGAAAGGAGAACAAAATAAATAATGAAAGTATATTGCAAAGTTGTTTTACTACAAGTAATAAAACAATTTATATTAATATCTTGAGGTGTTTAATGTCCCTTTAGTTAATTCTATCCATGAGCTGTGATTTTATAAGGAATGTAAATGATATTAAAGGGACAATTAAGTCAAAATTAAACTTTCATTACAGAGTGTGCAATTTTAATCAAGTTTCTAATTTACTTTTGTTAGCAAATTTGCTTAATTCTCTTGCTATCCTTTGTTGAAGTGTAAACCTAGGTAGGCTGAGGAGCAACAATGCACTACTAGGAGCTAGCTGAACACATCAGACAAGTCAATTAAAAAAGGCATATATGTGTAGCCACCAATCAGCAGCTAGTTTCCAGCAGTTACTAACCTGCCCTCACCCATCAGCTGATTATTTCACCTTTGCACTAGTTCAGCTATAATGAAACCAGGCCTGTTGGGGGTACGTGAGGAACACGTTTGGGAAACACTGCTCTATCTGAATCATGCAAGTTATTTTGGCTTTACTGTCCCTTTTACTAATTAGCTGTAAGCCACATCTCATGTATTGTTAACAATCTTCCTATTGTAAAAAGTTACAGTGCAATGTAATATAATGTGTTATTAAGTTTTAATAATATTGCATTCAAATGTTGTGCTAAGAGATCTTTGTACTTTTCCCCACCAGCGTGTCTCGCTTGAAGATCTTCTAGAAGAAATCAAGAACCTGAGGGCAATTGTTGACTCTCAAGAGAAGCGAATTTCAGGCCTGGAAAACCTGCTTCTTGAAATCGCCAATGGCACAGCATGAGCCTTCTGATTGGAGGATATCCTATACAACCCAAAATGCACTACAAGAACCACATGCCGTCCCTTGCCAAAACATAAAAATAACACAATTCTAATTAAGTTCTTTACAGGGGGCTGAAACCTCTTGATGGGCTTCAAACCAATGTTCTAAGCTGGAGCCTCCTTTCCTTGTTTACTTACAAGGATCTTCTGCTAGGGAACGGGGTCAGTTAGCCAAATGGAAAGTGAGGGGGAGAGGGAGAATATATTTTGCAAAGCACTAAGGACTTGTTTGGTTGGAGAGAGGTTCCTGAGCTGCATTGCACAATGGAGGAAAGATTTAGCAAGCTGGAAGCCAACTAGATTCAGCAATTCTTTTGTGACTACTTCCAGTTTGTTAAGAGGTCTTAACTCACTGTATTAGAAGCATTGACAGCTCTCTCTCCATCATTTGTTTTATTTCATGACTTCATTAAATTGAGGCAATTTGTGTGAATATGCTAATGAACAATCAGGGCACAAGATGTGGTGTAAAATTGTGGCCATATTATTTTTTTTTTTTAAAAAGCAATACAAAATAATAATTTTGTAACAAACAACAAGGAATTTCTGGACTAACGATACAGTAATGCAATTTGTGGTGTGTATTCATATGTGTATGTATAATATATTTTAATATATATATTTAGCACACACATACACAAATATTCAGTATTTCAGTTTTAAAATGCAAACTCCATATTGATGTCTAATATATTATTGTTAAATAGTTTCAGAGCCATCTGGATTTAAATATGTTATTTTTTATCGTTTTTTTTTTTTTATCCTTCTTAGTTCTTAACCAGCTTTTGTCTTGTTACACAAGAGTAGCTCGCACAAGAGTTTATTTAAGGCATCAAAGACAAATATAACAACGGAATTTTAGTTAAATAAAACTTTTATCAAAAACCTCAAATAGTGGTGCATGGTGACATCATAGCATAATAGAATACTAAGAAGGAGTATCAGAATTGATCTAGTGATATTTTTATTATGTGAACATCCAATAATCAATTGTAAAAGTAATGAAAAGCTATGAGACACCATGACTAATATGGTTTTAAAATTCAAGGCCAAAATGCATATAATGTTGAAAAACTAACAGAGAGCAGTGTTTGGAGAATTTTGAAGGTTTTCAGATAAGCAGGTCATTAGTGTAAGTAAATGTAAGTCATTCTGGGTAAATCCTATGAACCCCTTAACAAGCACATTGTACAATGTACATTGCTGGTCGTTGAGGGTTTTCTTGATTATAATAGTGCAGGGCCTGCCGCAAGCGGTGGGACCTCACAAATTATACCCTCCCTCCCTTCCTCCTGCTGGCCAACGGAAATATCATGGTCTCGTCGCTGGCGGCAAGACCAGACTATTAATAATGCAATACCTTAAGGGGTCAATTGCAGATTATGTGGTTAGGGTACTGGTTTAAGAACTTGAAAAGTTAGCTGATTACAAAGGAGCTCTGTGTCTTTGAATGTTATTGGTTGGAGCATCTGTCTTTATGCATTTGTGATGTGTCACCCAACATTTATGTGATCCACAAAGACATTTAATTAACTATACACATTTGCTGTCATAATGACCACTGTTATGAAATTTCTCACCCTACTTGAAAGACTAAGCTATTTAATTTGCCTTATGGCATTCAAGTCTGCATAATCCACATATAGATGAATTCTTCCCCTGTATTATAGACAGGTTAGGCCCATCTGCTATACATATCTGTACTGTAGTTTCTAGACATTTTTAGCTAAGATATTTTTTTCCTTTGTCCATTTTTTATCTTATATATGCTGAATAATCTGCTTACTTTGGTGCAGTATTTGTGAATATATTTTCCTACTAATTTATGAGAGTTTGTGTTTGTTTCTAAACACAAAATAAGTATTAAAAGAATCTATAAAAAGACTTGCTGTATTTTGACATAAATAAGATGGCTACCTCCTGACACCACTGTGTTAAAATATTTTTTTTTTAAATAGTAATAAACATGCTTAAACCCATTTAAATCTGTCATTTAATGGCCTCACATGTGCAAGACATATGATTCATGGATGTCAACAAAGTGCAATAATTAATTGTGTATGTGATAGAATATTATATTATTAAGAAAGTGACATTATGAAGACTGCACTATTTGCCATTCAAATGCATCCCAAGTCCATTGTAAACATAAATCATTATTATTATTATTATTATTATTTTCCTTCTATTGGCAGTGAGAGTCCACAAGAACACAAGAGGAGGCAAAGACACCCCAAACAAAACTATAAATATCCCTCCCACCTCCCCTACCCTCCAGTAGTTCTTTGCCTCGTATCATGGAGGTAGGCAGGGAGAGGTGCTCTGTAGAGAAGAAAAGTGTTTTTCATGGATTGGCTCAGGAGATCATATATCCATAAAAATCTCAGAGTATTGGTATATATAATACTGGTTGACACTGGATTTCTCATGCCGCTTTCCAGTCTAAATGATCCCCTGTCTGATAACGAGGTGTGTTTCACACTAAATTACAGACTCATTATAGGTAAGTTGTCCCCTTTTTTAACGGCATCTTGTCTAATAAAGAGGTGGTGTAAATCTGGTCCCTGCACTCAGGATGCGTTTACTGTGCGTTTTCCTACCCCCTTTTTGCCCAATAGTAGCTTGCCACAAAATACCCGGAGTACCGGGGACGGCTGAGAGATGCTTCAGCAGATTGGGATGCAGGACACTGACAAGCATTTGTCCTCTATGGATGTTATATTACACAGTTATAGTCACAATTAGGTGACTGTATATGGCCGCACTCCTTACTGGTTCTCCGGTCACTTTGGTTATGTCGTGCAGACTGCCCAAAGTGGGCTATTGGGTTACTACAGACCGCAAACTTTGTTCTGATACAGTTGAAAGGTGGTGGGGGGAGACACTGTATCCCACCGTAGGCAGTGCTTTCGCTCCATTTCTGCCCCAGATTTGCTGTGCAATAGCCCTGTGGAAGAGCGGTAACAACATGGCTCGGCCAGATATGAGGTGGTAAGGTGCCTTAAACTGGGCTTTCAAGGAGTCAGCTCTTTGGTGCTTGGGACAGATATCCCTCTGTGCTGTTAATGATGTCTCACCCTACTACAATGGACGAATCCATGGAGAGTCTGGAGGAATCTTCATCGGGGGGTTCCGTTATTGATAATAAATGCATGCTCTGTAAATTAATTTCTGTGAACCCTTTGGCACAACTCTGTAATTGCTGCCAAACATGTGTCCTGAGATCTTACTCGGGAGGCCAAAACGGTCAGACGTCGGAGGAGCAGCCCCATACCCGGTCTAAAGTAGGTATTACTACAACTTCACAGGTCTCATTTGCGATGGATATTCCTGTCAAAGAGCCCATGAGGGTGACTTCTGTTGCTCCAGGAAGTGGTGCGGAGATCGACTCAACCTCAGCTGGGGTGAGAATATTCATAGATGACCATATGGCCTGTATATGGGTGGCTGTGTCGGATGCCCTAAGCGATATCCATGTATCAGGGAATAGAATGAGGGAGATGAAATATTGTTCTCCAGTTTATAGCCGAGTGTGGTGGGGGAGGCCATGACTGATGACTTTGGGCAGCTTTCTGTGGAGGAACACTTAGTTGGCTTGGAGAAAGAACTTTTTTTCATTTGCCCCTCCGGAGAGAGAGGCGGAAAAGTACTCTGTGGAAGGGATGCTCAAGTTCGATGCAGAGCAGCTTGGGCTCCTGTTTGAAATGGTCTTATCTACCCCAGAGGTTCCGGCGAATATGCCATCTAAGGAGGGGCAGGTTCCAAGACTGGAATTGGGGTCTAGCCCTAGGGCCCCTGATGTGTTTCCTGGATCCCCCATGATTGCTTAAATCATCTCTAGAGAATGGGAAAGGCCAGGGTGCTCTTTTGTCTTCTCTGAGGCATTTAAGAGTTCACTGTTCCAGATAACCATGCAGAGGTTTGGAACAGTGTTCCTTCTGTGGATAGTGCTATATCCACTCTAGACAAGCACAGTAATATCCTGCTTACAGAGAATTCCTTTGAGGATCTTGCAAATAGAGATCTGGAGTGATACCTCAAGGTGTTGTTTCTCCAGTCAGACGCTCTGTTTCAACCAGCAGTGGGAATCACGGTGGCAGCCAAGTCCTGGTCTGACTCCATGGTGGATATGATTACTGTGGAGACTCGCCTGGAGGAGATCCATGATCATGTTCAATTACTGGGGCTAGCTAATGCCTACTTCAAGGAGGTTATCGTTAAAATTGTTCTCATTAACGCTAAGAATTCCGGCTTTGTGGTCCTGGCTAGACGGGCCCTGTGGCTTATGTCATGGTCAGTGAATAATAGAGTCTAGTCTTTTATCTTTGCCCTTCAAGTGCAAGTCCTTGTTTGGTCTGGCCATGGACTCGCCCATTGCCACAGTCATGGGTGGCAGAGGAGCTTCCCTACATCAAGATAAGAGATATAATTTTAGAAAGAGGAGCACAGAGGTGCATAAAATTGAATCCCTAGGGCAAAAAGAATCCTCCTGGGGGTGGCATAGGGTTGGACAGCCTGAGAAGTCATCCCAAGATCGCTAGTCAGCATGATGGGATCATCCCTGACCTGGATCCAGGTCGCGTGGGGCAGACTTTATTTGTTTCAGAAGGATTGGTCTCAGTTCAGCTGGGATCCCTGGGTACTGTACATTATCCACCAGGGCTACAGAATCGATTTTCAGTCCTGTCCCCCAAGGGATCATTTCTTGCCGTCAAGGGTTCCAGAAAACCCTGTAAGAAGGTCGTTGTGTGGATGACCTTATCCCTATGGGAGCTTTAGTCCCAGTCTCCCCAGCTGAGAGGGGAAAGGGGTTCTACTCTGCCCTCTACATGGTTCCTGAGAAGGAGGGTTTGTTCCGTCCTATTTTGGACTTGAAGGAATTTAACAGATCCATACAGGTTCTGATCTTTAAAAAAAAAAAAAAAAAAAGCATTGAAACATACAATAAAAGATACAATCAATGTATAAGTGTCAAAACACAACAGTTGTTAAAGTTTATACACTATGATACTTTATTGCCACCTTAAATACAAAAACAAACGTGGGCCCACTTATACAAGATCATATCAATCATTATGAGTTCATCAGGGAACGAATATTCAAAGTCCCCAAAGACTAAAGAAGATTATTCCCAAGATAATAGTATATTTCTCTGACAGTCAGATCAAATATTAGGCTTTGGCGTTCTATTCAGTGGGGGAATATATATATATATATATATATATATATATATAACAAAAACAAGAACTGCATTCACTGGATTACTGAGAAATTGTATTAAAGTATACAATTTTTCAGTAATCCATTGAGTGCAGTTCCTGTTTTTGCTATATCAAGCTTTTTAGCTTAGCACCCTGGTTGTTGTCTATTTGCAGTGGGAGTGCAGATACATATGGACTATGTGTGTATATATACATATATATGTGTTTCTATATACAGTATATAGATATATATATATATATATATATATATACATATATATATATATATATATTTGTGTGTGTATATGTGTGTGTGTTTGTATATATGTATGTATGTGTGTGTATAAATATATATATATATATGTATGTGTGTATACAGTGTATATATTTATTTATATATATATATATATACACATACACACACATACACCGACATTGTAACTGTTTTGCTTGTTGTCTCAGAAACAACCAATCTTTTTCATTATAATTTTCATATTTACAGTAAATTGTAAGTCTATTTTGGATGTAAAACACCTTGTAATTAAAATACTTTTTTGTAGTATTTAAATAAATTAGGAGGACAATTATGTAACATTATTTTATACATTTACTGTCCCTTTTAATTACAGGGGGGAAAAGAGGGCAAAATAATCAAACTATATTGCACTATGCAAAATTAATAATTTTATATTAAAATCTCAGTGTTTATTGTCCCTTGAGTATTATTAGAAGTGCTTTCTTCAAACCATAACAGCCAACTCTGAGTATTTGTGGTGGGCCGTGTACACTTCCACTGTTTTCACCTATCCATTCAGTTATCATTTTTTTAAATGTTTTGTTTTTTATTTATCTACTTTACTTTACATATAGGGCTAGATTACAAGTGGAGTGGTATTTGTCGCTTCCGCTAGAGTGTTAATTGCGCTAGAATTAAACTTTTTGCGCTCCGTGGATTGCATTGGTATTATAAGTTGAAAGTTGTTATCCCTCTCGCGCTAACCCGACGAGCGCAAATATCTTCTAGCTCTATTAGACTGTTGAGCAAACAATAACCTATTCCCCTATAGAAGTCAATGGAGAAAAAAAGTTGAAAAAAAACAAACACCCGACTTGTGCGCAAACATGATTGCATATTTTCATATGCGCGCACCCAATCGCATATTATATTATGCGCATGTCTGTCATAAAAATATGAATATTTCATAAATATGCTTTTACATGTTTTCATCTACCTAACAGCAAAGGGCTCCAATGCACGTATATATTTGTCTATATATGTGTACATATGTATTTATGTGTATATATGTCTGTAAATACATATACACACATATAAATACTTATGTACACAAATATAGACATACATAACTATCTTTAGACATGTATATGTATGTATCTCTATGTTAAAGCCTTTTGCTTGACTTTTTTCCCCTAACACCTGGGATCTCATATCTTTGATCCTTTATAACCTTTTTGTGCATTTTTTAAAAATAATTTTTATTTGATAGTGTTATTATGAGTGTAACTGTACTTTGTAATGTATTTTTTTATGTCTTTTGTGACACTTTTTTGACTTGTCAAACAGTTAACCACATCTCTGAGGACACAGTAATGATTCCAACGTAAATCGAGATTGCGCTTAATTTGTAACATTAGCGCAATTTAACCCGCCGTGCAAACAATTGCGAAAACCCAAGCACAATTGTTTGCACGCCACTTGTAATCTAGCCCAAAATATTTGGGTTTAGCCATTGTTGCTTGATAAACAAAATATTTTCCCCCGTAAAAGGACTATTTTAAAGGAACATTGTACACTAGAATTTTCTTTGCATAAATGTTTTGTAGATGATCCATTTATATAGCCCATATGTGAGTGTTTTTGCAACAATGTATAGTTTTGCTTATTTTTTAATAACATTGTGCTGATTTTCAGACTCCTAACCAAGCCCCAAAGTATCAGATGTAGACTGTATACTGTTTGTATAATTTATTTTCTTATGCATGGAAGGGGGATTGTCTGTTCTTCTTTATTTCTAAGCCCCTTTCTGTGGGTGTCCCAGCCTAACCTCATCAAAAGTGCTAAACTGAGAGCCAATCCTTTAATTAAAGGGACAGTAAAGTCAACATGATTCATGTGTGTAATTTTAAACAACTTTCCTATTTACTCCATATCTAATTTGTTTAGTTCTCATGGTAGCCTTTGTTGAAACATACCTAGGTAGTCTCAGGAGCAGCAATACACTACTGAAAGCTAGCTGCTGTGTGTGTGTAGTTATACAGTGAGGGAAAAAATTATTTGATCCCATACTGATTTTGTACATTTGCCCACTGACAAAGAAATGATCAGTCTATAATTTTAATGGTAGGGTTATTTGAACAGTGAGAGACAGAATAACAGCAAAAAATCCAGAAAACGCATTTCAAAAAAGTTATAAATTGATTTGTATTTTAATGAATGAAATAAGTATTTGATCCACTATCAATCAGCAAGATTTCTGGCTCCCAGGTGTCTTTAATGCAGGTAACGAGCAGAGATTAGGAGCACTCTTTTAAAGGGAGTGCTCCTAATCTCAGCTTGTTACCTGTATAAAAGACACCTGTCCACAGAAGCAATTAATCAATCAGATTCCAAACTCTCCACGATGTCCAAGACCAAAGAGCTGTCCAAGGATGTCAGGGACAAGATTCTAGACCTACACAAGACTGGAATGGGCTACAAGACCATCACCAAGCAGTTTGGTGAGAAGGTGACAACAGATGGTGCGATTTTTTGCAAATGGAAGAAACACAAAATAACTGTCAATCTCCCTTGGTGGAATAAGCCCAGAACTACACGGGAGGATCTTGTCAATGATCTCAAGGCAGCAGGGACCATAGTCACCAAGAAAACAATTGGTAACACACTACGCTGTGAAAGACTGAAATCCTGCAGTGCCTGCAAGGTTCCCCTGCTCAAGAAAGCACATGTACAGGCCCGTCTGAAGTTTGCCAATGAACATCTGAATGATTCAGAGGAGAACTGGGTAGAAGTGTTATGGTCAGATGAGTCCGAAATCGAGCTCTTTGGTATAAACTCAACTCACCGTGTTTGGAGGAGGAAGAATGTTGCCTATGACCCCAAGAAACCAACCCCACTGTCAAACATAGAGGATGAAACGTTATGCTTTGGGTGTTTTTCTGCTAAGGGGACAGGACAACTAACCGCATCAAAAGGACAATGGACGGGGCCATGTACCGTCAAATCTTGGATGAGAACCTCCTTCCCTCAGTCAGGGCATTGAAAATGGGTCGTAAATGGGTATTCAAGCATGACAATGACACAAAACACACAGCCAAGGCAAACAAAAGAGTGGTTTAAGAAGAAGCACATTAAGGTCCTGGAGTTGCCTAGCCAGTCTCCAGACCTTAATCCCATAGAAAATCTGTGGAGGGAGCTGAAGGCTCGATTCGCCAAACGTCAGCCTCAAAACCTTACTGACTTGGAGAGGATCTGCAAAGAGGAGTGGGACAAAATCCCTCCTGAGATGTGTGCAAACCTGGTGGCCAACTACAAGAAACATCTGACCTCTGTGATTGCCAGCAAGGGTTTTGGCACCACGTCCTAAGTCCTGTTTTGCAAAGAGGTCAAATATTTATTTCACTCATTAAAATGCAAATCAATTTATAACTTTTTTTGAAATACGTTTTTTCTGGATTTTGTTGTTATTTTGTCTCTCACTGTTCAAATAAACCTACCATTAAAATTATAGACTGATCATTTCTTTGTCAGTGGACAAACGTACAAAATCAGCAGGGGAGCAAATATGTTTTTTCCTCACTGTGTGAGTATGTATATATGTCTGTGTGTGTGTATATATATATATATATATATATATATATATATATATATATACAGTATCTCACAAAAGTGAGTACACCCCTCACATTTTTGTAAATATTTTATTATATCTTTTCATGTGACAACACTGAAGAAATGACACTTTGCTACAATGTAAAGTAGTGAGTCTACAGCCTGTATAGCAGTGTAAATTTGCTGTCCCCTCAAAATAAATCAACACACAGCAATTAATGTCTAAACCGTTGGCAACAAAAGTGAGTAAACCCTTAAGTGGAAATGTCCAAATTGGGCCCAAAGTGTCAATATTTTGTGTTGCCACCATTAATTTCCAGCACTGCCTTAACCCTCTTGGGCATGGAGTTCACCAGAACTTCACGGGTTGCCACTGGAGTCCTCCCACTCCTCCATGATGACATCACAGAGTTGGTGGATGTTAGAGACCATGCGCTCCCCCACCTTCTGTTTGAGGATGTCCCACAGATGCTCAATGGGGTTTAGGTCTGGAGACATGCTTGGCCAGTCCATCACCTTTACCCTCAGCTTCTTTAGGAAGGCAGTGGCCATCTTGGAGGTGTATTTGGGGTTGTTATCATGTTGGAATACTGCCCTGCGGCCCAGTCTTCAAAGGAAGGGGATCAACCTCTGCTTCAGTATGTTACAGTACATCTTGGCATTCATGGTTCCCTCAATGTACTGTAGCTCCCCAGTGTCGGTAGCACTCATGCAGGCCCAGACCATGACACTCCCACCACCATGCTTGACTGTACACAAGACACACTTGTCTTTGTACTCCTCACCTGGTTGCCGCCTCACACGCTTGACACCATTTGAACCAAATAAGTTTATCTTGGTCTCATCGGACCACAGGACATGGTTCCAGTAGTCCATGTCCTTAGTCTGCTTGTCTTCAGCAAACTGTTTGCGGGCTTTCTTGTGCATCATCTTTAGACGAGGCATCCTTCTGGGACCACAGCCATGCAGACTAATTTTATGCAGTGTGTGGGGCTTATGGTCTGAGCACTGACAGGCTGACCCATCCCTCACCCCTTCAACCTCTGCAGCAATGCTGGCAGCAATCATACGTCTATTTCCCAAAGACAACCTCTGGATATGATGCTGAGCACATTAACTCAACTTCTTTGATCGACCATGGCAAGGCCTGTTCTTAGTGGAACCTGTCCTGTGAAACCGCTCTATGTTCTTGCCCACCATGCTGCAGCTCAGTTTCAGGGTCTTGGCAATCTTCTTATAGCCTAGGCCATCTTTATGTAGAGCAACAATTCTTTTTTTCAGATCCTCAGAGAGTTCTTTGCCATGAGGTGCCATGTTGAGCTTCCAGTGACCAGTATGAGAGAGTGTGAGAGCAATAAGACCAAATTTAACACACCTGCTCCTGAGACCTTGTAACACTAATGAGTCACATGACACCGGGGAGGGAAAATGGCTAATTGGGCCCAATTTGGACATTTCCACTTGTAGGGGTGTACTCATTTTTGTTGCCAACGGTTTAGACATTACTGGCTGTGTGTTGAGTTATTTTGAGGGGACAGCAAATTGACAATGTTATACAGGCTGTACACTCAATACTTTACATTGTAGCAAAGTGTAATTTCTTCAGTGTTGTTGCATGAGAAGATAAAATATTTACAAAAATGTGAGGGGTGTACTCACTTTTGTGAGATACTGTGTGTATATATATATATATATATATATATATATATATATATATATTGGCCTATTGCATCAATGTTTTAATGTATTAATGACTATTGAACTCATACGAAATAGTTATTGGAAAGAGAAAGGGATGAGAAAGAAAGGAAAAAGGATTTTTTTTCACAAAGATATTTTTTTTAACTAATTGTATTTTTTCACAGAAACATATATTGTAATATTTTTTTTTCCTCACAAAGAAGATTTCTAATGTAGGATCCTGTTACAAATTATTTTAAGCAGCATTTCTGGTATTATATAAATTCTCAGATAACATTGTGAAGTATGGTTTTGTCTTCCAAATTTAAAACATACTATAACTCTAGCAAAATGAATTCCAGGATCTTCTGTAGACAATGAAAAAAACCCAGCAATTAAAGTTATTCTTTCATATAAACAAGAAGACTTTTGGACAGATTACAATTGGAGCGCAAAATAA
The DNA here is from genome assembly GCF_027579735.1 of Bombina bombina. Taxonomy (NCBI): domain Eukaryota; kingdom Metazoa; phylum Chordata; class Amphibia; order Anura; family Bombinatoridae; genus Bombina; species Bombina bombina. The sequence continues at coordinate 219,165,306 of NC_069501.1, forward strand.
TGCTGGTTATTTATGGTTATTTATCGCGTGCCCGTAAACGGGCAAATTTGCCTGTTTGCGTGCGCGTGATAAATTAGCGCTCCACTTGTAATCTGGCCCATTGAGTCTTATTTTTTAAAACTATTCTTCTGGATTGATTTGCGCATTACATTTGGTGCACTGGAAACTGGTTATATGGATGTTTGTGTAAGATATATACAGTACACTCTAATTACTTGGCATCATTTCTGTGGGCACTAATTATTCTGTAACAATGTTAAACATATTTTACTTTTTAAATGAGAGGCTGCACTGGAAATATGTATTTATTTATTTTGTTTACAGGGACAGTAAATACATGTAAGACATTAAATTAATAAAATAGACATATATACATCTATATAAACAAACTTTGAATGAGCAATTAATTAGCAAAATTAGGATGCACAAATGTGGTGTGTGTACACAAACATTACACATAAATCAGCTATTTGTAAAGGCTATGCAGGTAGGAGCTAATTGCAAGAAGATGACCTATTAGTGTGTGGAAAGTGGTCACTACATAGTGGGGGTGGGGAAATTATAAAGTCACATCGCAAGCAGCATATAAGGACATGCTTTGAAATCCAATTCATGGGTCAGACAACCGTGTTTCTAACAAGATGATTATTTATTGATTGCCTGATTTTATTTTCCATTCCTGAAATATCATAAGGTATTACAAGAGGGACTTAAAATTAAAAAAAAAAATCAATCAGAAAGATTTGGGAGATTTTAAACAATGAAGGAAACGCAATGTCATGTTTTATAAATAAAATATTATAAACATTTTTCATTTTTGCTTGAGTTTGTTTGGTGACCTTGTCAAGTGATATTACCTGTGTTCTCTGATACGCGGTATGGCATGAGTCCATTTATAGCATTAAGGATGGTGATGTAAACTGATTTAGATGCGCCTTCAATCAACAATCAATACAACTTTAATTACAAGGAAGTCTGAGCATCTGCACTTAAAATGATGTTGGCATTTATGAAAAATATAACTACCTGAATATAAAATGGACATTGATTTTATTATAAATCACAGCTCACTATTTAACACCAATATGCACATAACAATTTCCTGTTGTTTGGCCAGCAGAGGATTTCTTGCAATTATGTGTGTACAGCAAAACATAATGAGATGTAGGTGCACCCACTATCAATAACTTGTGATTAGAAAATTAGTAGGGAGCACTGAAGCTGGCTTCTAGGGAGATTGTATTGCAGAGCTGCAGAAAAGGTTAATCCTGAACAGCTGTACATTTGCTGCAGGTTGGTGCATAACCTCACTCATCCTGGTATGCACATATTTATTAACTCTTAAAGGACCATTAAATAAGTAGAATTTCATAATTAACAATTGCATAATAAAGATACAATGCAATAGCCCTTACCCACTGTATCATGTGACTGCCATCAGCCAGTTACACACATATGTATACACTGTGAAATGTTGCACATGCTTAGTGGGAACGGGTGCCTCAGAAAGTGTGCATATAAAAAAACTGTGCATAATTGGATAATGGAAGTAAACTGCAAAGTCTCTTAAAATTGTGCACTCCTTCTGAATCATGAAAGTTTAATTTTGACTTTAGCGCCCCTAGGGTCTAGACATAGATATACAGGTATAGATATTTATTAAAGCCCTTTGCATTTAAATACATGGCCATATGCCCTTTAACCCATATAAATATTCTTTATGAATATTTCTATTACTAATTTTTATCACATAGTGTATATATGAGTGTAACCGTTTATTTTAGTGTATATATGTTGTGTTTGGTAAAACTTTTTTTTTTTTTTACTCACTACCCTTTCTGCAAGGTTTTCAGTTGTGCTAACCTGACTAATATATGTTGTGATTGCACTCTTACGACTGCATTTTCTTTCAACTTGTAATATGAGGCTAGAGCTATTTACATTGTGCTCAAAAAGCCAAAAAAACGATAACGCTCATGTGCAAATGTTAGCACGCCCTTGAAATCTAGCCCATAATAAGGGTGTATGTCAAACGGAAGGAGTGCAAGTAATATCTGATTTTATATTGTATATCTAAGGTTTACCACTCGTATCACAAGTTCAAAGTAAACGCTTCTCTTCTAGAGAAACATTTACTGACTTCATTAATTCCTTTGTAAATACATTTATTGCCTTAATAAAGGCTGACACTTCAATCAGAAACATCCTTTACCTTCCACCGTGAAAGAGGCCATTTAAAATTAAACTCTTTTCTCATCAAGAGCCAGATATTGTCAATCCAAAGGAACAAGGTCAAAATCTTAACCAATGGTTCTAGCAGGTACTTTCAATAATCAAATAAACATACAAATAAATTATTCTCCTCATGAACCAAGGTCCATCTTTTCTCCTTACTAAATTACAACAAACTATTAGTTCTGACACCTTTACAGAATCTTATTTCTATGTGTTTCCAGATAGACACAAGCTATTCCACTCTTAGGGGCCGAATTATCAAGCTCCGAATAGAGCTTGATGCCCCTGTTTCTAAAGACCACTGCTCCATAACTGATCCGCTGCCTCTGAGGCTGCGGTCTTCAATCCGCTCGATCCTATACGATCGGGCTGATTGACACCCCCTGCTAGCAGCCGATTGGACTGCTTGTGCAATGATAAGTTTATTTATTGATGTATTTATCGATATGCGGCCGACATGATACGCTACGTCGTATCATGTCTGTCGGCACTTTAATAAATCGTCCTCTTAGTCTCAATCTTCCCAAAACAAAATCAAAACTATAAAGAAAGAAATCTATTACATTTTATGAAAAAGATTTTCCTATGAGGAATTTGGCTTTGCCTGTGAATAATCTTGAATCAAAACTATTTTCCTCACTACTTTTGATTATTGTGCCTTTGAAAGATTATTTTTTTCTTAGCAATTTTAGATTGTACTCTCACAAATACAGTAAGAGAAATTATGTAAAATCTACAAACTTCTGACATGAGCAAAACAAGCATTACAAGTAGAAAATGGTTTCCTATGGAAAAGTGGTTTTGTCAAAATCAGCCTATTTCGCCTATTCTCAATGTCAATATTTTTTTCCCTCTACACTATCTAAATCTTTTTAAATTCAATGCTTTGCCAACATTAACATGAATTCATTTCATAAGTGCTTAGGCAGGAGACATTTGGGGCTCCTTTAAAGGGACACTGTACCCAAATTTTTTCTTTCGTGATTCAGATAGAGCATGACATTTTAAGCAACTTTCTAATTTACTCCTTTATTTGAAATGCAAGAAAGTAAGTTTAGATGCTGGCCCATTTTTGGTGAACAACCTGGGTTGTTCTTGCTGATTGGTGGATAAACCCATCCACCAATAAAAAGTGCTGTCCAGAGTTCTGAATTTAAAAAAAAAAGCTTTTTAAAATAAAGATAGCAAGAGAACGAAGAAAAATTGATAATAGGAATAAATTAGAAAGTGGCTTAAAATTGCATGCTCTATCTGAATCATGAAAGAAAAAAATTTGGGTTCATTGTCCCTTTAATTTTGGATGTCTTTGCCTCTCATCTGAATAGCTATATTTAGAACGTTTTCAGTGGATGAGAAGACCCAAATGCTTGAGCATTAGACATTTTTGTCTAATTTTTTACTTCACATTTTTTTCTTCAGATTTGGCAAATTTAGGGAGGTTATGCTTTCCATATATTTGACATGATTCAAAGGGACATTTTGGCAGAGTGCTACCACTTAATCTCACTACTCCTAGTAACTCCTCTTTGCACACCACAACCCTCGTGCCCAAACCTTATAGAAATGCCTTAGAAATTTATTTTCTTTTAAACTTATGGGAAGACCTACATATACACACAATGGATAACCCTAATGATATATTCATTCCAGACTTTACTTCTCATAGCCTGGATTCTTCCAATGGTCCTGGTCCCTTAAAAGCCTCTTTCAAAGACCTAGAATTATCAAGCAAGGACCATGGGCACCACATACCCAAAATGCTATGTTTCTATGTGGTCTAGATGGTATAGTTGGTGCTCCAAAAGGTGCTTATCTCCTTTAAACCACACTGACATCCCACATTATGACTTACGCTTTTCATATAGATCTATCAGCTTAGCCAGATCAGTCATTTCCTTGAGTAGTTGACCTATTAACAATCCTATTTTAATCCAGTTTCTTTGCACTATAGCAATGTATCATGTGATAGACATCAGCCAATCACAGACTAGTATATGTATACCCTGTGAGCTTGTGCACATGCTCAGTAGGATCTTGTTCCACAAAGAGTGGGAATATAAAAAGACTGTGCAAAATTTGATAATAGAAGTAAATTGGAAAGTTTCCTAAAATTGCATGCTCTATCTGAATCATAAATGTTTATTTTGAATTGAGTGTCCCTTAATTGCTCCCCCCATATCCTGTTACGACAGTTTTACTTTTTTAGACATTTCTGGTACAGAGTTGTAAATAGCAGGAAACAAAAGGCAATTAAAAATAAAATGAACCCCTGATGTCCTAAAATCAAGTACCCTATCTTTTTTTTTTTTTTTTGGGCAAAACACACTGAAATTACTTGGATAGTTTTACTAAATTAATTCTTAAAATGTATGCATTTAATAAATAGTCCTACTTCTTTCTTTTTAAGTTACAATAGTCTCACTTGCCCCTGCAATTTCTTAGATGCAAACAAGATGTTATTTATGGGAATCCTGGGGTGTCTGGTGGCATTCTCTCCCAGACAATAAAACATTAAAAAATATGGTAGGAGACAAACCTTAAAGGTCATGGGTATTCCTCAGCCTGTGAGATCTTACACCATTCAATAATTTCTGCACAAATAACCCATCAAGATACTGCTAGATACAGCCCACAGAACCCTCCACTCAGAACCACAGGACACAGTGCCACACAGGGACAATTCAATTCCATAAGTTTAAACAAAAAAGAGAATTTGCCTACTTTATCAAGGGAAATAGAACCAATTTAATTTTGTGGAAATATCCAGATGTTTCCAGACTTGTGCCAATGTAACATCACAAAAATAATTGAAGTAAAATTTCTGACACATCACTTGAATCTACATAAGTCAATACCCATTTTTTATAAGATACTCTAAAAATTGCCACCTAAATTTGCTGACTGAACAATTTTTTAAGATTAAGAATATTTTGCACATATAGGGCTTGATATATCAATCGAGGGGGGACAGGGGCGTACATATTTGCCCCTGTCTGTCTGAGCTCTCCTCTGGCGGGAAGAAATCCGCTGCCGTAATCTAACATTGCACATAAGCACTATTTTGCGCTTGCATCCATCCCGCCCCTGCCCGCGTACAGCTAATCACACATGGGCAGGAGCTGTCAATCTCCCTGGTCGGACAAGCCAGGGGAGACTGAAATTCTTCACCTAAGAGGTGGAGAAAGGGTAGGGAAGCAGTGGTCTGATGACCGCTGCTTGATAAATCGTGACTGCAGGTTCTCTTGTGAGAACCTGCAGTCATAGGGAGGTGAAGGGCTTGATAAATCAAACCCATAGAGCACTCTGTGATAATTGGTGGTAACTCGGCATTACAAGGCAAATATGATGTGATCATTTGATAAGGAAATATTATATTAAAGGGATGCGAAATCTAAATTTTTTCAGAATTCACATAGAGCATGCAATTGTAAGCAACTTTTTTTTTCTTATTTTCTTTTATTGAGATTCTTGAGTTAGATACAACATAGCAAAATGAAATACAATCTAGTTGCAATAAGCAATCTACCTTATTCAATATGGTGTTGACATCTGTATCTGAATTTGGTATGTAGAAATTTAAGTCCATATATACTCGCACATTTAAAACTGTTGAGCATTAAAGTCTTTGAGAATCTCATTTTCTTCTTTATAAGCTTATGAACAATGGTTAATGCGATGGTTCAAATGTTGAACCAATTGTTATAGGCAGCAGGAATATAGAGATGATAACCATAAAAAATAACATAGATACAAAACCACAATAACATTGTTCTAATACACAAAATAGTCTATAAATTTTGGCACCTTCATCTGAAACATTTGGGAGCCCCTCAAATAGGATACCCCAATTTGACTAACTTCAGCGGGTAAACACAGTTTAGTAGTAGTCCAAAAAAGAGAGAAAAAGAGGTGTCAAGGTTCTACTGTATCAATGTATCGTGGGTTGTATGAGGAAGGGGGAATGGGGGGGAGGGGGGGCGGAGGAGGGAATGCTATATGTTTAGCAGGGCATATATATATATCTATTTTTCTTAATGAGATAGTGGATCTGATAGGCTACAGTGGCATAGGGGAGAAAGGTGCAATCTAAATTATGAGATACTAGGGGGCAATTACATTAATATAGTGTTAAAATAAGGGAACTTATAAGCAGTAAATAGAACAAATGAGTAGGGAGCTATGGATCAATATCAAAATCTGGTCTTTGGAAAACTCCTTTTTATGAGAATATCAAAGGCATTAATATATATGTAGCTATAATTCTACTATGAAGAAGAAGGTGTCCGTCCACCTCAGCAATCACGTCTGTATAATCATGTGGTGAGACTAGGTAAGTCGCACCAAAATAGCTAACAGTATCTCAGTGTGAACTGGTGTGGAATGTCAGACATCTGAGCTGAATTATATTGTTATGGGTTATCACGTAATATCCTCACCCCCCTTGCTGGCTGAGGGGGCAGAGAAAGCATTCTAGCTAGATGAAAAAAATGTTCTTTACTACAACTTAGTGCAATAAAGTGGTCTATATCGTGACAAGCTAGAGGTGACAACTATTCTAAGAAGACAGGCATTTCTAAACCAAAAATAGAGCTACTTCCCTTAGTTATAACTGATGAGCCCAGCCCACACCCTTACCTGTTTGCTCCAATAAAAGCGTAGGTATCGAATTATAAGATATTTAACTGAATGCCACCTCAGACCCTATAGTCTGCCATATGCAGCGCGGGTACCTATAGCAGTACGGTAACTCAAATTGTATGCAGAAAAATATTGGAAGTAGGTGGTGGTATTAATTAGTAAACCTATGTCTTAAAATTAACTAGGGATTAGATATAAGTTGTCCACTTCTAAATTGTTAGGGCAGGCTAGTAGCGTACTTAGGTATGTTATAGAAGTATGCATTTAGAGAAGAGTAAACTCTGCAAGGCGTGCTTGTGCTATCAGTAAGGCTCCACATAAAATATATTTACAAATGGCTCATGTTATATAAGTATTGAGAGCGCACGACATTAGAGTAGTGTGCATAACCCCAATGCAAGCTTCTATTCTTAGACAACATAATGGCTAGTAGTGAACGTTCAAAGCCCATAATATACTGCAGGACCACAAATATGTAATGTGCCTTAGGGAGAGTGGAGTGTGAAGGTGATTGAACATGGTAGTGCTATTGGGAACGTTAGCCCTCAATATAGCATCAGCAATAATATATAGCAATGAGAAATAACGATATTATGAAGTTAGCTGTAGACAGAGATAACATAGGTATGGCACATATCATAGTCATAAAGATATACAGTAGTTCAGGAAGGTTATAAGGCTTGATGGGGAGAAACAGAGTCATCGCCACAGACATCTATCTATAGTAACAGCTTTAAGTACTAATCTACAAAGTATGATTAACACTAATAAAAATGGTGTAAAGGCTACCAGTATAACTATAGTTGACTTCCAGTGCAACAAGAGATGTAAAAATACAAAAATATAGTCAGCAAACTAGGGGTGCTGTATCAGGAGGGTAAGGGATGAGAATTAATCTCAGGTAGAAATTGGTTACAAGGTAAAAATGCTTAGCTTTAGCATAAACTAATAATTTGCAGGCTATATTAGTGAAAGTGAAAGCCTCTGCTACAAGTATCTTTCTATAATAGCATTATACACATATGGTAATAAAACATACACAGCTACCTCGGGAATAGCCTGGTATCTAAAACAGCTATTTTTAAAAAATACTATACAACTAACATTATCCATATAGGACAGTAAATAGAGGTAGGCGTAGCAGGGAAGCTAGACTAACTACCATAATACAAATGAGCAAATGTACTACAATAGGACTGCAGATCAATTAACAGCCAGTGTGTGCGTATATTATGGCGTCAAACCCAAGAGTCATCGTCAATATATGCCCTTCAGAAGAAACAAGTGAATGCAGTCTGCAAATATGTGCTTATATACGCTGATAGTAGCAAACTCGCTAAGAATGCCCTTTAGTATAGCAAGGGAAAAAATAAAACTCAACTCTTAAACTAATCTTAAGTTAACATGTGCAATACATTTATACAGAAATATTCTATGGAGATGTATATAGCGATGCATAAGTGACTTGTGAGCAGATCAGGTTATAATTATACAAAACAAAGCTGTGTTTAAAAGGAAAAACTATAGCTCTAGTGTCCTGGTATTTTTGTGCTATGTAGGCAAGTAAGACAGCTAGGAATCCAACTCTCCTCCTGGATCGAAAGGCCCCACTAGCAGTCTAGGAACTGCTACGGAAACCAGCACTCCGGATCTCTGTAACCATCTCAGTCTCCTCGCCTCAAGATTATCATTGCTAGATCCTCCTAGCTTGATGATAACACTGTCCTGATTTTATAAATCCTTATGCAGAGGTATTGGCCGCTGGCCAGAAGAACATATTTGTGGTATAAGTAAGAGGGCTTTAATAAGTTCCGCAGTGAAAAAGACATAACATATCATGTATGGAATCTTAAAGTGACTCAATTATATGTAGGCTACGGCTGGTACTTGGGTAAGTTCTGAGTCAGGGTCGGTACTGATATAGGAAAGAGCTTAGAAAGCTTCTCATTAGCCCACTCCACTCCTGTAAAGGGACCATGATGAAATCTCTGCGGAGGTCAGAATGGGGAGTGAGTAGCTACAACCGGGAACAGAGTCATATGCAAGTGGAATCACTTCCATCCTGGCAAGCTGCATGTATGTGTTAGCGGAGTTGCATGTGCCAGATTCTTCGTAACTATAGATATGCCTTCTTGCCCTCTGTAGCGCGGTATGCCCCCCTTAGCTCTTGTGAAAAAGTTATGGAGATTAGGCGCTTAATCTGCAAAAAGGGATAAAGGTGTGTATGGAAGTCGTTAGCTAAATATGTAGAAAAAACTAGACCTTTGACAGGATAAGTGAAAAATTCTTCTACAATTTATTTTCAAAATAAAAACATGATAATACCAAGATAAAATAAATCACAATCCCTAAGTGTTGCAACACTATATTAATCAATTCATAAAATTTCTAAAATTCAGATATACATTTTTTTCATACACCAATAAAAAGGTTTATCTGCTCTTTGTTTTTCATTTGTTCAAAGATATTAGATAGAATGTATTCTTTTACTTCAACACAATTAATATTTGTCTCTATTCGATATTTTATATCTATATTTCATCAACTTTAAAATTACAAATAACTAGTAGTTAAAACAATTTAAATGCAAGACTGATTATAAATGATGTCCCCACAATGGCTGTTTACTTATATTGGTTGTAATTTTGCATATCTAAAAAGTTCATCAAAGCACTTGTAAGTGTAATTGAAGGTAAATCACTGAGGGCTGTGTTCTTTATCCTTATATTTATGTTGTGATAAATTACGGTTTCACAGTTACCCCTTCATATCCTCAGTGAGCTTAATTTGTGGAAATGGAATGTTCCAAACAGTGTTTAGGGTGATTTTCTTACCCTCCCTTGTGAGCAGTTACACACTCAGGGCTTCCCGGCGGTTCCTATGTGTCCTCAGTTTGACTCTCAGGCAAGGGGTTCCGGTAGGTGATTTCCCTTTGTGTTACCTTGTCACTGGTCCTTGTATAAAGTGCTCTGAATACAGCACCAAACTTTAGACAATCCCTTTGTTTCTGTAACTTGCACAAGTTAGCTTTTCTGTTTGTAGTTTCTCAATCTCCTGCACTTAAGTACTTCTGTACGCAGGAAAAAAAACCAGGCTTTTCTTTCTTGGTGTTCACACAGATATCAACATGTTTCGCCAGCAACACTGGCTTTATCAAGATTCACTTCCATCCTGGCAAACTGCATGTATGTGTTAGCGGAGTTGCATGTGCCAGATTCTTCGTAGCTATAGATATGCCTTCCTGCCCTCTGTAGCGCGGTATGCCCCCGCTTAGCTCTTAGTTCAGACCGTGTGCTCGACTTTGCGCTCACCCCAGTCCCCACATATGCAGATGATTCTCTAGGTGAGATAGCCATTACAATAGCACTCTGCTTCGCCGGCTCAGTTATAATATAGAAGGGCTGCAGGCAACTGTATTGCTCATTTGTGTCCCTCTGCTCCGCCGTCATACGGCTGAGGCCATAGACGGCCGACATGAATTTCTCTACCGGGTCTCCGAGAACATCCTTGAAACTTTGTGGTGGGTCTGATTCAGACCAGTCAGATTCTCTCCCGACCCCACTCGACGAGATAGCAGTCTGTGGTTGATTCATAGCGGCCCTTAGGTCTGTAACAAGGGCCTGATGGTGTGAGTCCATGGAGCGTAGTAAAACTGTCAGTGCAGCAAGGATTTGTCTCTCCATTCAAGTGTTGCAGAGGCAGCGAGGGTATGGGTATGATTTCTCTGTCAGCTGATTTGATGCGTAGGCTACTACAGGTATATTGTTATGCCCCCAGCCATGTTCTCAGCTAGCCAGTAGGCCTCAAAGGTATTTTTATACTAATTATATTTCTTCATGGACCTAAAATATGGATCCGAGTCCTGGTGAGTCAGATGAGCTGAATATTAAGGTATTTGCATACTTAGGATACCTCAAATTAGTATTTTAACAGCCAGCTTTCAGGAGCAGTAAGATGGTGCGTCTTGTTGTTTAGGCAGTCGGCTCCGCCCCCCTGTAATCAACTTTTTAATGTACTCTTATTATCAATTTTTCTTCATTCTCTTGGTATCTTTATTTGAAAATCAGGAATGTAAGCTTAGCGCTACCCAAGTGCTGCACCAAAAATGAGCCTACTCCTAAGCTTACATTCCTGCTTTTTCAAATAAAGATACCAAGAGAACGAAGAAAAAATGAAAATAGGAGTAAATTAGAAAGTGTCTTAAAATTGCATGATCTATCTGAATCATGGAAGGAAAAAAAACTTAGGGTTCATATCCCTTTAACCCTTTGAGTGCTAATGACGGCTCTGAGCCGTCACAGAGTTTCCCACTCTGGTGCTAATGACGGCTCAGAGCCGTCACTAGCACTCTCATATCTTGAGGGAGATCTGGGGGTTCCCACCCGCTCCTCGCCGGGGCTTCCCGTTTTGCATGGTGACGTCATGCGCAATAACGTGATGTCGTCACCGCGCAACTTTATTTATGCTTAACAATCGGCTAGATTACGAGTTTTGCGGGAAGGTGGAAAAGCAGCGGTAAAAGGTCCTAACTCTGTTTTTTAACGTCCGCTGCTATTACGAGTCTTGCAGGTTTTAGGGGCACCGCACACTTTTTTGGCCTTACCGCAAACCAACTTACGTAAATTTCGTAAAGGCTTTTTTCAATGGGACTTGCATAGCGCCGGTATTACGAGTTTGTCCTGGGAGGCCAAAAAGTGAGCGGTACACCCTCTACCGTCAAGATTCCTAACGCATTTGAAAGTCAGTAGTTATGAGTTTTACGCTACAAAGCTGTAGCATAAAACTCATAACTAAAGTGCTAAAAAGTACACTAACACCCATAAACTATCTATTAACCCCTAAACCGAGGCCCTCCCGCATCGCAAACACTATAATAAAAATATTAACCCCTAATCTGCCGCTCCGGACATCGCCGCCACTATAATAAACATATTAACCCCTAAACCGCCACACTCCAGCATCGCAAACACTAGTTAAATATTATTAACCCCTAATCTGCTGTCCCTAACATCGCCACCACCTACATTATAGTTATTAACCCCTAATCTGCCGTCCCCAACGTCGCCGCCACTATTCTAAATTTATTAACCCTTTAAACCTAAGTCTAACCCTAACCCTAACACCCCCTAACTTAAATATAATTAAAATAAATCTAAATAAAATTTCTATCATTGCCTAAATTATTCCTATTTAAAACTAAATACTTACCTGTAAAATAAACCCTAAGCTAGCTACAATATAACTAATAGTTAAATTGTATCTAGCTTAGGGTTTATTTTTATTTTACAGGCAAGTTTGTATTTATTTTAACTAGGTAGAATAGTTACTAAATGGTTATTAACTATTTACTAACTACCTAGCTAAAATAAATACAAATTTACCTGTAAAATAAAACCTAACCTAAGTTACACTAACACCTAACACTACAATTAAATAACTTACCTAAATTAAATACAATTAAATAAATTAAATACAATTAGCTAAATTACAAAAAAAACAAACACTAAATTACAGAAAATAAAAAACAAATTACAAGATATTTAAACTAATTACACCTAATCTAATAGCCTTATCAAAATAAAAAAAGCCCCCCCAAAATAAAAAAACCCTAGCTTAAACTAAACTATCAATAGCCCTTAAAAGGGACTTTTGTGGGGGATTGCCCCAAATAAATCAGCTCTTTTACCTGGAAAAGAAATACAAACAACCCCCCAACAGTAAAACCCACCACCCACACAACCAACCCCCAAAATATAACCCTAACTAAAAAATCCTAAGCTCTCCATTGCCCTGAAAAGGGCATTTGGATGGGCATTGCCATTAAAAGGGCATTTAGCTCTATTGCTGCCCAAAGTCCTAACCTAAAAATAAAACCCACCCAATACACCCTTAAAAAATCCTAACACTAACCCCCGAAGATTCACTTACCTGGAGAAGTCTTCATCCAAGCGGCAAGATGTCCTCAACAAAGCCGGCAGAATTGGTCCTCCAGACAGGCAGAAATGGTCCTCCAGATGGGCAGAAGTCTTCACCCAGATGGCATCTTCTATCTTCATCCTTCTGACGCGGATGAGCTCCATCTTCGGCCAATCGGAATTAAGGTTGAAATCAGTCAATAGGATTGAGCTTGCATTCTATTGGCTGATTGGAACAGCCAATAGAATGCAAGCTCAATCCTATTGGCTGATTGGATCAGCCAATAGGATTGAAGTTTAATCCTATTGGCTGATTGGATCAGCCAATAGGATTTTTTCAACCTTAATTCCGATTGGCTGATAGAATTCTATCAGCCAATTGGAATCTTAGGGATGCCATTTTAAATGACATCACTTAAAGGTAAGCATGTAGACGTCGGAAGAAGAGGATGATCCGCGCCAGATGTCTTGAAGATGGAGCCGCGCAGCGTCGGAGAGCATGAAGATAGAAGATGCCGTCTGGTTGAAGACTTCTGCCCGTGAGGAGGACCACTTCTGCCAGCTTCATTGAGGACATCTTGCCGCTTGGATGAAGACTTCTCCTGGTAAGTGAATCTTCAGGGGTTAGTTTTAGGATTTTTTAAGGGTGTATTGGGTGGGTTTTATTTTTAGGTTAGGGCTTTGGGCAGCAATAGAGCTAAATGCCCTTTTAAGGGCAATGCCCATCCAAATGCCCTTTTCAGGGCAATGGGGAACTTAGGTTTTTTTAGTTAGGGTTTTATTTGGGGGATTGGTTGTGTGGGTGGTGGGTTTTACTGTTGGGGGGGTTGTTTGTATTTCTTTTTCAGGTAAAAGAGCTGATTTATTTGGGGCAATGCCCCGCAAAAGGCCCTTTTAAGGGCTATTTCTAATTTAGTTTAGGCTAGGGTTTTTTATTTATTTTGGGGGGTCTTTTTTATTTTGATAGGGCTATTAGATTAGGTGTAATTAGTTTAAATATCTTGGAATTTGTATTTTATTTTTTTTTAATATGTTTTGTAATTTAGCTAATTGTAGTTAATTTATTTAATTGTATTTAATGTAAGTAATTTATTTAATTGTAGTGTAGTTATAGGTGTTAGTGTAACTAAGGTTAGGTTTTATTTTACAGGTAAATTTGTATTTATTTTAGCTAGGTAGTAATTAAATAGTTAATAACTATTTAGTAACTATTCTACCTAGTTAAAATAAATGCAAACTTGCCTGTAAAATAAAAACTAACCCTAAGATAGATACAATGTAACTATTAGTTATATTGTAGCTATCTTACGGTTTATTTTATAGGTATTTAGTTTTAAATAGGAATAATTTAGGTAATGCAAGGAATTTTATTTAGATTTATTTTAATTATATTTAAGTTAGGTGGTGTTAGGGTTAGGGTTAGACTTAGGTTTAGGGGTTAATAAATTTAGAATAGTGGTGGTGACATTGGGGACAGCAGATTAGGGGTTAATAAATGTAGGTAGGTGTCGGTGATGTTAGGGGCGGCAGATTAGGGGTTAATAAATATAATGTAGGTGTCGGCGATGATGGGGCAGCAGATTAGGGGTTAATAAGTATAATGTAGGTGACGGCAATGTCCGGAGCGGCAGATTAGGGGTTAATAAATATAATGTAGGTGTCGGCGATGTCGGGGGCAGCAGATTAGGGGTTAATAAGTGTAAGATTAGGGGTGTTTAGACTCGGGGTTCATGTTAGGGTGTTAGGTGTAAACATTAGGGGCCCCATTACATATGCAGCGTCGCCCGCAAAAGCCGGCGGTACCAGTTTTTGTGCTGTTTTGGTATGACATATACGGTGTAGCATGCAAGTTACGCCAGTATATTTCACCCGTCGCTCGCAATTTTTACTCCCATAGGCTAACATGGGACCGCGTCGTAAATCGGTATCCTATATCCAGCGCAAGGCCTTACGTGGCGAAAATGGAGAAATCTTACTCCATTTTTACCTTGCCATAAAAGGCAGCCGTAGCAGGCCTTGCGCTGAGTATGGGAGCACTGTAAATCCATAAAATGCCTGCAAAAATAAACTAACACCTAACGCATGCGCAATGTCTATCTACCTCTGTCAACCGCAATCCCCCACCGCAATAACTCCCCACCGTAATAACTAATAAACTCTATTAACCCCTAAACCGCCATAGCCCACACCGCAATAAACCTATTCTAGTATTAACCCCTTAACCACCATAGCCCACATAGCCTATTAAATTTATTAACTCCTAATCTGCCGCCGTCAACGTCGCCGCCACTATAATAAAGTTATTAACCCCTAATCCTAAATCTAACCCTAACACCCCCTTAACTTAAATATTATTTAAATAAATCTAAATAATATTACTATTATTAACTAAATTATTCCTATTTAAAACTAAATACTTACCTATAAAATAAACCCTAAGATAGCTACAATATAATTAATAATTACATTGTAGCTATTTTAGGATTTATTTTTATTTTACAGGCAACTTTGTATTTATTTTAACTAGGTACAATAGCTATTAAATAGTTAATAACTATTTAATAGCTACCTAGTTAAAATAAGTACTAATTTACCTGTAAAATAAAACCTAACCTAAGTTACAATTACAACTAACACTACACTATCATTAAATTAATTAAATAAATTAACTACAATGAACTAAAATTAAATACAATTAAATAAAATAAACTATAGTACAAAAAACAACACTAAATTACAGAAAATAAAAAAATACAAGACGTTTAAACTAATTACACCTAATCTAAGCCCCCTAATAAAATAAAAACGCCCCCCAAAATAATAAAATTCCCTACCCTATACTAAATTACAAATAGCCCTTAAAAGGGCTTTTTGGGGGGCATTGCCCCAAAGTAATCAGCTCTTTTACCTGTAAAAAAAGAAATACAACCCCCCCAACATTAAAACCCACCACCCACACACCCAACCTTACTCTAAAACCCACCCAATCCCCCCTAAAAAAAACCTAACACTACCCCCTTGAAGATCACCCTACCTTGAGCCGTCTTCACCCAGCCGGGCAGAAGTCTTCATCCGATCCGGGCACAAGTGGTCCTCCAGCCGGGCAGAAGTCTTCATCCGATCCGGGCAGAAGAGGTCCTCCAGCCGGGCAGAAGTCTTCATCCAAGCGGCATCAATTAAGGTAGGAAAAATCCTATTGGCTGATGCAATCAGCCAATCGGATTGAAGTTCAATCCGATTGGCTGATCCAATCAGCCAATAGGATTGACCTTGCATTCTATTGGCTGTTTCAATCAGCCAATAGGATTTTTCCTACCTTAATTCCGATTGGCTGATAGAATCCTATCAGCCAATCGGAATTCAAGGGACGCCATCTTGGATGACGTCATTTAAAGGAACCTTCTTTCGCTAGGTAGTCGTCGGTCTGGATGGATGCTCCGCGTTGGATGTCTTCAAGATGGAGCTGGTCCTCATCGGATGGAACAAAATAGAAGATGCCGCTTGGATGAAGACTTCTGCCCGGCTGGAGGACCTCTTCTGCTCGGATCTGATGAAGACTTCTGCCCAGCTGGGTGAAGATGGCTCAAGGTAGGGTGATCTTCAATGGGGTAGTGTTAGGTTTGTTTAAGGGGAGATTGGGTGGGTTTTAGAGTAAGGTTGGGTGTGTGGGTGGTGGGTTTTAATGTTGGGGGGGTTGTATTTCTTATTTTACAAGTAAAAGAGCTGATTACTTTAAGGCAATGCCCCGCAAAAAGCCCTTTTAAGGGTAGGGAATTGTATTATTTGGGGGGGATTTTTTATTTTATTAGGTGTAATTAGTTTAAACTTCTTGTAATTTTTTTTATTTTCTGTAATTTAGTGTTTGTTTTTTTTGTACTATAGTTTATTTTATTTAATTGTATTTCATTTTAGTTAATTGTAGTTAATTTATTTAATTAATTTAATGATAGTGTAGTGTTAGGTGTAATTGTAACAGGTTAGGTTTTATTTTACAGGTAAATTTGTAATTATTTAACTAGGTAGCTATTAAATAGTTATTAACTATTTAATAGCTATTGTATCTAGTTAAAATAAATACAAAGTTGCCTGTAAAATAAAAATAAATCCTAAAATAGCTTGTCACGAATACCTCAGGATTCAGCTGAGAAAGGGTTAATTCTGTTCAGCTTGTGAGCTAAAAACAGTTGTTTGTTTTTTACAAATAGCTGTGTACTGGGTTTGTTTGTGTTTTCTTTGATGTGCCAGAACCCCTCATAAATAGTTTCTAGAAAACCCTTCCTCCAAATGTTATTGTGTATGCATTGAGTCAATCTGTCAGCTCCAGAGATACCACAGTGCTTCTCCCCCATATCATGATGTGTTTAAAGACAGGGGGGTTTCTTAGCCCACCCAGGAGGGTGTGGTCAGGCAACCTGATCTATGGAAAATAGGTATAAGAATCTTACTTTTCAGCTATGAGATGTCATTCTTACAAGGGAGGCTGTGACAGCACAGAGTAAGGACCCAATTACTTCATGCCATCTCTCTGGTAACAGATTCCAAATACTAGTACAGTGTAAGGTTTCTAATTTTCTTCTTTTTATTTTGAAAAACTGTTTGCTAATGTGACATTTTATTTGTAACAACTTTTTTATTAAATAATAATAATAATAATAAATAATTATTTTATTAAGTTTGGCCTTTGTCTAATAATTGAACCACGTTACTGAAAGAGACTGAATATTAGAACTGTATAATTTAGGTTATTTTCTGCTAAATTGTACTCAGAAAGTTAATGTGCAAGGCTGGGTTTTTCCTTAGGATTTTCCTTTAATAAATCATAAGTGGCGGCAGCATTGTTAGTTTAGTGTGGGTGGCATTAAGGGGAGTTTGGGCATTTCTTTTAAGTCTAGTACAGACTAGAGAGTGTTGTTAACCCTTGCACCCACTGAACTAAATCACAAGCTGGTCTGGTGTGGCTAGATTGTGACATATTAGTGAGAGTAGAAGGGGTCTGATAACCCTTTCTGTGCCAAATAAGTGACTGGCGCAGGGTTGGATAACCTTGGTTCGTCACAAGCTACAATGTAATTATTAATTATATTGTAGCTATCTTAGGCCTAGATTTGGAGTTTGGCGTTAGCCGTGAAAACCAGCGTTAGAGGCTCCTAACGCTGGTTTTAGGCTAACTCCGGTATTTGGAGTCACTCAAAATAGGGTCTAACGCTCACTTTTCAGCCGCGACTTTTCCATGCCGCAGATCCCCTTACGTCAATTGCGTATCCTATCTTTTCAATAGGATCTTTCTAACTCCGGTATTTAGAGTTGTGTCTGAAGTGAGCGTTAGACATCTAACGACAAAACTCCAGCCGCAGGAAAAAAGTCAGTAGTTAAGAGCTTTCTGGGCTAACGCCAGTTCATAAAGCTCTTAACTACTGTACTCTAAAGTACACTAACACCCATAAACTACCTATGTACCCCTAAACTGAGGCCCCCCCCACATCGCCGCCACTCGATTAAATTTTTTAACCCCTAATCTGCCGACCGCCACCTACGTTATACTTATGTACCCTTAATCTGCTGCCCCTAACACCGCCGACCCCTGTATTATATTTATTAACCCCTAATCTGCCCCCCACAACGTCGCCGCTAGCTACCTACAATAATTAACCCCTAATCTGCTGACTGCAAAGCGCCGCCACCTACATTATAGCTATCTACCCCTAATCTGCTGCCCCTAACACCGCCGACCCCTATATTATATTTATTAACCCCTAATCTGCCCCCCACAACATCGCCTCCACCTGCCTACACTTATTAACCCCTAATCTGCCGAGCGGACCGCACCGCTACTATAATAAAGTTATTAACCCCTAATCCGCCTCACTAACCCTATAATAAATAGTATTAACCCCTAATCTGCCCTCCCTAACATCGCCAACACCTAACTTCAATTATTAACCCCTAATCTGCCGACCGGAGCTCACCGCTATTCTAATAAATGTATTGACCCCTAAAGCTAAGTCTAACCCTAACACTAACACCCCCCTAAGTTAAATATAATTTTAATTTAACGAAATTAATTAACTCTTATTAAATAAATTATTCCTATTTAAAGCTAAATACTTACCTGTAAAATAAACCCTAATATAGCTACAATATAACGAATAATTACATTGTAGCTATTTTAGGATTAATATTTATTTTACAGGCAACTTTGTAATTATTTTAACCAGGTACAATAGCTATTTAATAGTTAAGAACTATTTAATAGCTAAAATAGTTAAATAATTACAAATTTACCTGTAAAATAAATCCTAACCTAAGTTACAATTAAACCTAACACTACACTATCAATAAATTAATTAAATAAAATACCTACAATTATCTACAATTAAACCTACCACTACACTATCAATAAATAAATTAAATACAATACCTACAAATAACTACAATGAAATAAAGTACAAAAAATAAAAAAGAACTAAGTTACAAAAAATAAAAAAAATATTTACAAACATAAGAAAAATATTACAACAATTTTAAACTAATTACACCTACTCTAAGCCCCCTAATAAAATAACAAAGACCCCCAAAATAACAAAATGCCCTACCCTATTCTAAATTACTACATTTCAAAGCTCTTTTACCTTACCAGCCCTGAACAGGGCCCTTTGCGGGGCATGCCCCAAGAAATTCAGCTCTTTTGCCTGTAAAAAAAACCCATACAATACCCCCCCCAACATTACAACCCACCACCCACATACCCCTAATCTAACCCAAACCCCCCTTAAATGAACCTAACACTAAGCCCCTGAAGATCTTCCTACCTTGTCTTCACCCTACCAGGTTCACCGATCCGTCCTGAAGAGCTCCTCCGATGTCCTGATCCAAGCACAAGCGGGGGGCTGAAGAGGTCCATGATCCGGCTGAAGTCTTCATCCAAGCGGGAGCTGAAGAGGTCTATGATCCGGATGAAGTCTTCTATCAACGGCATCTTCAATCTTCTTTCTTCCGGATCCATCTTGCAGACCTCCGACGCAGAACATCCTCTTCTCCCGACGCCTACTAGCCGAATGACGGTTCCTTTAAGGGACGTCATCCAAGATGGCGTCCCTCGAATTCCGATTGGCTGATAGGATTCTATCAGCCAATCGGAATTAAGGTAGGAATATTCTGATTGGCTGATGGAATCAGCCAATCAGAATCAAGATCAATCCGATTGGCTGATCCAATCAGCCAATCAGATTGAGCTCGCATTCTATTGGCTGATCAGAACAGCCAATAGAATGCAAGCTCAATCTGATTGGCTGATCGAATCAGCCAATCGGATTGAACTTGATTCTGATTGGCTGATTCCATCAGCCAATCAGAATATTCCTACCTTAATTCCGATTGGCTGATAGAATCCTATCAGCCAATCAGAATTCGAGGGACGCCATCTTGGATGACGTCCCTTAAAGGAACCGTCATTCGGCTAGTAGGCGTCGGGAGAAGAGGATGTTCCGCGTCGGAGGTCTGCAAGATGGATCCGGAAGAAAGAAGATTGAAGATGCCGTTGATAGAAGACTTCATCCGGATCATGGACCTCTTCAGCTCCCGCTTGGATGAAGACTTCAGCCAGATCATGGACCTCTTCAGCCCCCCGCTTGGGCTTGGATCAGGACATCGGAGGAGCTCTTCAGGACGGATCAGTGAACCTGGTAGGGTGAAGACAAGGTAGGAAGATCTTCAGGGGCTTAGTGTTAGGTTTATTTAAGGGGGGTTTGGGTTAGATTA
This sequence comes from Bombina bombina, assembly GCF_027579735.1. NCBI lineage: Eukaryota > Metazoa > Chordata > Amphibia > Anura > Bombinatoridae > Bombina > Bombina bombina. The sequence goes on from NC_069501.1 coordinate 219,185,852, forward strand.
GGGGTATGTGGGTGGTGGGTTGTAATGTTGGGGGGGTATTGTATGGTTTTTTTTACAGGCAAAAGAGCTTTCTTGGGGCATGCCCCGCAAAGGGCCCTGTTCAGGGCTGGTAAGGTAAAAGAGCTTTGAAATGTAGTAATTTAGAATAGGGTAGGGCATTTTGTTATTTTGGGGGTCTTTGTTATTTTATTAGGGGGCTTAGAGTAGGTGTAATTAGTTTAAAATTGTTGTAATATTTTTCTTATGTTTGTAAATATTTTTTTATTTTTTGTAACTTAGTTCTTTTTTGGAAACTTGGCCTTTTTTGGAGCCTAACGCAGCCTTTTTGTGGACTCTCAATACCAGAGTTATTTTTATGGTGCGGCCAGAAAAAAGCCGGAGTTAGCTACGCGGGTCGTTACCGACAAAACTCTAAATCTAGGCCTTAGGGTTTATTTTATAGGTAAGTATTTAGTTTTAAATAGGAATAATTTAGTTAATAATAGTAATATTATTTAGATTTATTTAAATAATATTTAAGTTAGGGGGGTGTTAGGGTTAGGGTTAGACTTAGGTTTAGGTGTTAATAACTTTATTATAGTGGCGGCGACGTTGGCGGCGGCAGATTAGGGGTTAAAACGTTTAATAGCCTATGTAGGCTATGGCGGTTTAGGGGTTAATACTTGAATAGGTTAATTGCGTTATGGGCTATGGCAGTTTAGGGGTTAATAATTTAGGTATTACTTGCGGTGTGGGCTATGGCGGTTTAGGGGTTAATAATTTAGTTATTACTTGCGGTGTGGGCTATGGTGGTTTAGGGGTTAATAATTTAGTTATTACTTTCTGTTTGGGCTATGGCGGATTAGAGGTTAATAATTAGGCTTATTGCGTTGTGGGGGTTGTCGGTCTAGGGGTTAATACATTTATTATTAGTAGTGAGAGGGGGGATTGTGGATATATGGGTTTTTACGTGTCAGGCTTATTTTTGGGAGGCAGGTTAGACTTTTACGGGAGATTTGTTATTTTCTTTACTTTTCTTAGGCGCCGGCAGTTTCTAAAGTGCTGTAAGTCACTAGCGACTCCAGAAATTTGTATTTACGCTCATTTCTGGACATCGCTAGTTTATCAGACTTACGGCACTTTATGAACTGCCGGCGGGGTATATGTAATACCCCGATGTGCGAGGTGAAATTACGGGCGGTGCAGGTTCCCACGATTGCGCCGAAACCTGCGTTGTATATGTGATCGCGCCCAATATTTGTTTTCCCATAGGAATCAATGGGGCTGCGTTACTGAGTTTTACGCTGCTTTTTGGAAGGTGTTAGACTTTTTCTCAGCCGGCTCTCCCCATTGATGTCTATTGGGAAATCGTGCACGAGCACATATAACCAGCTCACCGCTCACTTAAGCAGCGCTGGTATTGGAGTGTGGTATGGAGCTCACTTTTGCTCTACGCTCACTTCTTGTCTGTTAACACCGGGTTTATATAAACCTGTAAAACCAGCGCTGTTGGTAAGTGAGCAGTGAGAATAAACTGGAAGTTAGCACCGCACCCCTCATAATGCAATACTCGTAATCTAGGTGAATGTTAAGTATAGGAGCAGGGGGCATGCTGCTTAGAAGCCTGTATCTCAAGCATCTAAGCAGCTACAGACCCCCAAAACCCACCATTGGAATGGTAATCGCATAACATTTCTAATAGTGTAAATCTTGGGGGTCTTAAAAAAAGTTATAAAAGTTAAAAAAAAATTGTTAAAAGAAAAAAAAAATTTGAAAAATCTTAGCACCCAGGTGGGAAAGGCCCCTATATATCAAAAGTCTTGCGGACCTGATCCGACAGTGCGGATCAGGTCTGCAAGACCTTGTAAAATGCGGAGAGCAATACGCTCTCCGGATTTAACATTGCACCAGCAGCTCCCAAGAGCTCCTGGTGCAACGCCGCCCCCTGCTGACTCATGGCCAATCGGCCGCCAGCAGGGAGGTGTCAATCAACCCGATCGTACTTGATCGGGTTGATTTCCGGCGATTCCTGTCCGCCTGCTCAGAGTCTGAAGACTCGCCAGAAACACAGCCCTTCAAGCTCCGTGCAGAGCTTGATAAATATGGGCCAAAGGGTTAATCAGACATTTTCTTGTTAGGTGTGACAATGACATCTAGTGGTTAGTACATTAAATGGAGAGTGTAATTTCAAGCTTTGTTATAAAATACTATTGATCATTTGAATCTTTAAAACAGGAAACTCACTTTGAATCATAGTATCACAAGGAATGTTTTAGTGCTTAAAGAAGTGATACATTAAAGTCATTGTTACACTGAGGCATCTAAAAAGGGAATTTCAAAATGATCTTTTTTTAATGGATTTTTCTGTGCTTGAAAAAAACAACCCTTTTTTAAACTAGTGGGGCAAGTACACCAATAAAGCTATGAGGGTTGTCTTTATAAGCCAGTAAGCTTCTTTCCCTCAGATTAGTTGTGCACACCTCGGTGATTACCTTCTATCTAGGAACCTTCTTCCAGCCCCCTGATCACATGACTGTGACTGTTTGTTTTTTTATCTATTTTCTTAAATTTAACATTGTTTTGTGCTAAATCTGAAATAACCACCTGTGCCTGAACACAGTGTTATCTATATGGCCCACGTGTACTTTCTGTCTCTGCGTTGAAAAGAGATTTAAAAAGCATGTGCTAAGAGGCAGCCCTCAAAGGCTTAGAAATTAGCATATGAGCCTACCTATGTTTAGTTTAAACTAAGACTACCAAGAGAAAAAAGCAAATTTGATGATAAAAGTAAATTGGAAAGTTGATTAAATTTAAAAGTCCTATCTGAATAATGAAAGTTTAATTTATAGTAGACTGTCCCTTTAAGCGCAGTGCTATTTGAACAAAGCATACCAAGGGTTATCTCTGAAGACTTCCAGTTGGGCGGAGCCACAGTGAAGGAGAGAGTGTGGCTATCGAGTGCGAATGGTTTTCGCGAAAATTGTGAAGCCTGTATGCCGTCCCTAGGTGAGTGGAGCATACGATGCTTGACATTGGGAAGAATTAGCGCAATTCAAGCAGTGGAGGGGAAACAACTTTTGAAGTCTAAACTGCGCTGCTACCCTTATTCGAAAGACTGCCTCAGTAAAGCTGTCTCCAGGTGCGGCCAATGCATGCTGGTGGGATTCTGCAAGACTGAAGCAAGTGCAGGCTGACATGAAGCAGAGTTTGCCGCAGTCCCAGTGTAAGCCTTGTAGCCTGGGCATTACCTACCTGGGGAACCTGTTTGTCCCGCTCACCTCTGGGGCAGGAGAGGAGAATATTGCCTCCAAGTTAAGGATGTCCCTGTTTAATCAAGGTAAACATTATTCAACCCGAACTGAGGTAGGATCTGGTATTTATTCTATTGATTCCATTTTTAATTGTTTATGGAAGCAGCGTGGATTAAGTTGTCTCTTACCTGGCATTTATCCTGATTAAGAATTGGTACCTATGATGTTAAAACACAAAGGGCTAGATTACGCAGATGTGTGCTGGTATTACAAGTTAGCTGCAATGCGAATGCAACCTCAAGTTCTCATTGCATGGAAGCATTGCAGTCACAAGAGTGGGCTTCCATAGACTCCAATGGGAGTCTCGTTCTCATGCTGTGAGACACGACAGAGAACCTAGCGCAGCGAAGGGGTTAAGTCACGCAGCAAATGTTAAATATATATGTATATGATTATATACACCTATTTATGTGTTAATAGTATATACAAATATTAACATATACATACATATTTATGGGGAACATTCAGTTCCCCAAAGACTTTTCAGTGCCATTTGTTTTTCTAACACCCTACACCCGCAAACTTTAAAGCGCCAAAACTGCCTAGTGGAGTTGTTTTTATTTAAAAAATGCTACATTTAAAAAAAATAAAAACTACAAGACTCTTAATTTTGGGGCCAATTGGGGCACTTTTGGAAAAGTATCTGGTTAATTTTCTGAGCGCTATTTGCTACCACAAGCTTGTGGTAGCAATAACCAGTCACTTGTAATGGCTGGTTATTTATCGCTCCACCGTAAATGGGCAAATTTGCCTGTTTACAGGTGCACAATAAATTAGCGCTCCACTTGTAATGTTGCCCTAAATTCACATTTGGCAAAGATCTACTGTTAGCAAGATCAATTATGCTCTTTTCTTTCTTACTCTGGTGGAAATATTTCTTTAGAATATGAAGATCATTTTTGGCAAAGATAAATTACACGGTTTGATTCTTTCTGATGTTTCTCTTTGATGGAAATATTTCTTTAAAATCTCAAAATTGCTGTTGGCAAAGAATTAGGTTCAGATTACAAGTGGAGCGGTATTTAACATTTCCGCTCTTGAGCTAACTCCACTAGAAGTAAGCTTTTTGCGCAAGTTGTGTAGCGCTCCTATTACAAGCTTAAAGTAAAAGGTCACTCGTGTGCGCTAACTCAATGCGTGCAAAAAGCCAAAGTTAGAACATTGCAATCAAATTAATGTATTTTCCCATAGGTGTCAATAAGGCAAAAAAAGTGGAAAAAACACCCTACACGCGCACAAACTCAATCACATATTATCAAGTGCTCTAACCAAACATGAAAATATGAATATTTCACATTCTAATGTTCTTCACATAGCAGAATAAGTTCTACTTATTCATAAATACATATTTCTACATATATCCGATGGTATTTTGGTACAATATATATCTATACCTGTATATAAACGATTATTGCATAAATATGCTTTTTCATGTTTTCATCTACTTGACTGTAAAAGAGCTCCAATGCACTTATATACAGTATATGTCTATATATGTATAACCACAGTAGAAAAAGAAATATCAAAACCAGCTCCATCCACAGTAATAACACTTGGTGTGATGCCAACAATGATAGAAACAACCAGGGTTCCCATGTAATATGCCAAAGAAAACAGCGCAACCTGCAGGCGGCAGAAAAAAGTCACAAAAACACACAGGACGATTACTCACCACCCTCGGTAATTGGACTTATCTACACAACAGGACTAAGCACTTTGAAGGCAAACGGTAGCTCCAGTATGCGCTCCTGCAGTCTCTTTGCCCGGGTTCCGTGTTTCATCCGGGTTACACGTGATACACACTAATCCGGTGATTGCACAATAGCAGTGCTCCAAGTAAGACGTCACAGAAAACAGCTAATCCACAGTAAAACCACAGAGGTGCCGTGCTTAATTAGGGAAAGCAGTAAACTTCAGAGGTGGAAAAGCAAAAGCTGGCACATCTCCATAAGGTTAAAAAGTCTTTTATTAGAAGTCACTAAAAAAACAAGGAGGTTTGCAAAGCCAAAGAAAAATGCCTTACATGTTTCGGCAATTGAGCCTTACTCTATCTGGAGAAAATTTCGAATGATTCTTTCTCGACTTATCTCTAAGAAGATAATAGAATAGGGGACCTGTTTGGGGTGAGGGCAAGGAGTTCATGTCTGGTTTCCCTCATCACCCTTAGGAAGACTAACCTTATAAGGATGCATCTCACTGACGAGGCCCAAAGGAGGCCGAAATGATTGTCTGGGGTTGCCATTTACCTTGTTCAGAGAAGAATTGCCTAGTATTTTAGGGCTGGACTGACCTTGTTTGGTAGGATCAGACTGATATACTTAAGCAAAGTTCTCCTCTGTGAAAAGCACAATTGGAATAAAATAAGCTATTCCCAGATAGTAACTGGGCCATAGAACAAGCCCCTTCTTAACTGGCAGATTGCTTCTCTTTATGTTAGTATTATGATCCTGGGGAAAGTCTCCATAAGGTTGATTAGGGAAACCAGTTGTAGAGTCCTTGCCCAACGTGCTTAGAGGAGCATGGCTGCACCTCACTGACAAGGCCCAAAAGAGGCTGAAATAATCATCTGTGGTTGCCATTATCTTTATTCAGAGGAGGATTGCCTAGTATTTTGTGGCTGGACTGACCTTGTTAGGTGGGATCAGATTGATGTACTTCAGATAAGGTCTCCTGTGTGAAAAGCACAACTGGGCTAAGCGAAGTTACTCCTAGGTGGTAATCAGGCCATAGAACAAGCCACTGAGCTGTTGTTCATTTCTGGCAGATTGCTTCTGTTTCTGTATGTAAAGAATTAACATCTGCATGGAAAGTTATTTTATTTTTCCTTCTCTGATGGGAATTTTAGACTACTACTACTAGTCCTGTGTGACAGACTCTCACTCTCTGTGACTGGCTCTGCACTCCGCTCCCGTCTCTCCACTCAGTCAGTGTGTGTGTGATTGGAAAGACTGGACTGGAGCAGTGGAGCCTCCGATGCGAGCCAGCTTGTAAGGAATGCCTGCTGCAATGCAAATTAATATGTGGACCGGCCGGTGTGTTATAAATCCGGTCCACATATTACACTCCATCTTCCACTGTGACTTGCCCTGGCTGTGTCTTGCTGCTTAGCTCCACCTCCACACGCCGTGCGCACTCAATTTTAACTGCGCAAGAGGCTGAGGCGGCAGGAGCTGAGCAGACCTTGTGTGACCACGTGAGAGCCAAAGAGGACGACAGGACTCTCAGGAGACAGGACGGCTGAGGCGGCGACAACAGCAACAACGTACGACGAGTCGACTAAGCCAGGTAAGTGAACTGCACTGTGAGTCTGTGAAGGAGCCGGTTGCTGCTGGACTCTGGAGGGGGGCCTGGGGGCTGAGTATGTAATAATGTGACATGAAGCCTGCCTACTGTGAAGGAGCCGGTTGCTGCTGGACTCTGGAGGGGGGCCTGGGGGCTGAGTATGTATGTGTGACATGAAGCCTGCCTACTGTGAAGGAGCCGGTTGCTGCTGGACTCTGGAGGGGGGCCTGGGGGCTGAGTATGTATGTGTGACATGAAGCCTGCCTACTGTGAAGGAGCCGGTTGCTGCTGGACTCTGGAGGGGGGCCCGGGGGCTGAGTATGTATGTGTGACATGATCATCCTGCCTACTGTGAAGGAGCCGGTTGCTGCTGGACTCTGGAGGGGGCCTGGGGGCTGAGTATGTATGTGTGACATGATCATCCTGCCTACTGTGAAGGAGCCGGTTGCTGCTGGACTCTGGAGGGGGGCCTGGGGGCTGAGTATGTATGTGTGACATGATCATCCTGCCTACTGTGAAGGAGCCGGTTGCTGCTGGACTCTGGAGGGGGGCCTGGGGGTTGAGTATATATGTGTGACATGATCATCCTGCCTACTGTGAAGGAGCCGGTTGCTGCTGGACTCTGGAGGGGGGCCTGGGGGCTGAGTATGTATGTGTGACATGATCATCCTGCCTACTGTGAAGGAGCCGGTTGCTGCTGGACTCTGGAGGGGGGCCCGGGGGGCTGAGTATGTATGTGACATGATCATCCTGCCTACTGTGAAGGAGCCGGTTGCTGCTGGACTCTGGAGGGGGCCCCGGGGGGCTGACTAGTACGTACGTGAGTCTGACTGTGTGTGACATGTAGCCTGCCTGCCTGCAGCCTGCCTACTAATAGTACTACTACTTTTACTTTATATATTATAATTTATTTATTTTACAAATGGTAGTAGTAGCCCGCCGCAGGACTCATAAGAAGAGGTAGTATAGTACTGTAGTCTACAGTACTATACTACCTTTTCTTATGAGTCCTGCAGAGGGCTACTACTACCATTTGTAAAATAAATAAATTATAATATATAAAGTAAAAGTAGTAGTACTAGATCGCAGCCGCTGGAGTCACATTTTTTTCAGGTGCTTTGGCTGAGGCTGATTTGAGTTTTTTTTTGCACAAAATGACAGGTTAGGGGGTGATTTGTAGGGATATAAAACTCACTCCGTTTCCTGTATTTATCATTCCAGAGAATTTATCTGTCTCAAAACGAGATACTAAAAAAATAAATAAAATCTGTAGGTAAGGTAACCCTTGTGCAGCTGTTTTCAGATATGAGATATAAACCAAACCATAAACTATAGGATTATTTCACTTAACCTTTTTATCTCAACTGACCCAAATAAGATGCAATTATATTCATTGTTTTCTTGTTTCTAAACATAATAATCTTAACAAGTCCTAATTGTTAAATTTAATTTTTTATCATATCAGAAATGTTATTTATATTTTATATCTATTTATAATTTCTAAGTATTTTATGCAAATGTTTATAAATTATATGGAACATAAATAATGCATTAGATTTCTAAATTTATAAATGCACTTTACATAAAACACTATTTGTTCTGCTTTTTATAAAGCGCCATTTATTAATTACACGTGAAAATAATTTATATATAAAACAATGCTAATTTATATGCTTATCTGACTCTCTATAATGTCATGGTTTTGTATAAAGAGCTATTGTTAGGTTAGCCATGAGGGTGGACGTGAGAGCCATGCCCTGTGCTAGACTGGAGCAGAAACCACTGGGTAGACTGGGGATCTGGTGGTGGGGCTGGGGGTGAGATGATGGAAGATTTTGCTGGGAGAGATACGGGGGTGGTGGTGGAGGGGGCAACACCACAGGCCTGTATGGCATGAACATGGGGTATCCTCCTGTATACACAAAGTGCTCAGGGCTGGGCTGAGGTGGGTTACCTATCAGTGAGTCTATACTGTGAAAGCAGTGCTGCTTCCCAGGGGATGCTGCATCATCATGAGGGGGGGTTGGAAGGCTGCACTCATAAGCTTCTTGGGTCAAGTTAAAGGAACAGTCTAGTCAAAATTAAACTTTCATGATTCAGATAGGGCATGCAATTTTAAACAACTTTCCAATTTACTTCTATTATTTAATTTGCTCAATTCTTTAGATATCCTTTGTTGAAGAAATAGCAATGCACACGTGTGAGCCAATCACACAAGGCCTCTATGTGCAGCAACCAATCAGCAGCTTCTGAGCATATCTAGATATGCTTTTCATCACGTGATATCAAGAGAATGAAGCAAATTAGATAATATAAGTAAATTAGAAAGTTGTTTAAAATGACATGCTCTTTCTAAATCACAAAAGAAAAAAAATGGGTTTCATGTCCCTTTAATGCTATCAAATAAATGGAATTATATTAGAGACGCTAGACTCAGTGTCTCAGATATGAAGATTCCCCCTTTATCTAATGTCCATTTGATGAGAGAGTGAGTGAGTTGCAGGAGAGCTGGTCTGACCTTGTCAATAAGCTAAGAGGCAAAATGTCCCTGAGTGCTCAGAGGGCAGAGCTAGTGAGAACTCATGATGGTTATCTCATGTGTGCTCCTCAGTGCTGTTCCTGGGTCACTCTCTGGGTAAGGAAGTGCTCTGGGTATTTGGCACCAGCTGGGTAAGGTGCAGCTGCCTTTTGCTCACTCCTTGTATGACTGTGTCCTCTTCTCCTCCTCTCTCTGTATATGTTCTCCTCTCTCTGTATATCTTCTCCTCTCTCTGTATATCTTCTCCTCTCTCTGTATATGTTCTCCTTTCTCTGTATATCTTCTCCTCTCTCTGTATATCTTCTCCTCTCTATGTATATCTTCTCCTCTCTCTGTATATCTTCTCCTCTCTCTGTATATCTCCTCCTCTCTCTGTATATCTTCTCCTCTCTCTGTATATCTTCTCCTCTCTCTGTATATCTTCTCCTCTCTCTGTATATCTTCTCCTCTCTCTGTATATCTTCTCCTCTCTCTTTATATCTTCTCCTCTCTCTGTATATCTTCTCCTCTCTCTGTATATCTTCTCCTCTCTCTGTATATCTTCTCCTCTCTCTGTATATGTTCTCCTCTCTCTGTATATCTTCTCCTCTCTCTGTATATGTTCTCCTCTCTCTGTATATCTTCTCCTCTCTCTGTATATCTTCTCCTCTCTCTGTATATCTTCTCCTCTCTCTGTATATCTTCTCCTCTCTCTGTATATCTTCTCCTCTCTCTTTATATCTTCTCCTCTCTCTGTATATCTTCTCCTCTCTCTTTATATCTTCTCCTCTCTCTGTATATCTTCTCCTCTCTCTGTATATCTTCTCCTCTCTCTTTATATCTTCTCCTCTCTCTGTATATCTTCTCCTCTCTCTGTATATCTTCTCCTCTCTCTGTATATCTTCTCCTCTCTCTGTATATCTTCTCCTCTCTCTGTATATCTTCTCCTCTCTCTGTATATCTTCTCCTCTCTCTGTATATCTTCTCCTCTCTCTTTATATCTTCTCCTCTCTCTGTATATCTTCTCCTCTCTCTGTATATCTTCTCCTCTCTCTTTATATCTTCTCCTCTCTCTGTATATCTTCTCCTCTCTCTGTATATCTTCTCCTCTCTCTGTATATCTTCTCCTCTCTCTTTATATCTTCTCCTCTCTCTGTATATCTTCTCCTCTCTCTGTATATCTTCTCCTCTCTCTGTATATCTTCTCCTCTCTCTGTATATCTTCTCCTCTCTCTGTATATCTTCTCCTCTCTCTGTATATCTTCTCCTCTCTCTTTATATCTTCTCCTCTCTCTGTATATCTTCTCCTCTCTCTGTATATCTTCTCCTCTCTCTTTATATCTTCTCCTCTCTCTGTATATCTTCTCCTCTCTCTGTATATCTTCTCCTCTCTCTGTATATCTTCTCCTCTCTCTGTATATCTTCTCCTCTCTCTTTATATCTTCTCCTCTCTCTGTATATGTTCTCCTCTCTCTGTATATGTTCTCCTCTCTCTGTATATCTTCTCCTCTCTCTGTATATCTTCTCCTCTCTCTGTATATCTTCTCCTCTCTCTGTATATCTTCTCCTCTCTCTGTATATCTTCTCCTCTCTCTGTATATCTTCTCCTCTCTCTGTATATCTTCTCCTCTCTCTGTATATCTTCTCCTCTCTCTGTATATCTTCTCCTCTCTCTGTATATCTTCTCCTCTCTCTGTATATCTTCTCCTCTCTCTTTATATCTTCTCCTCTCTCTGTATATCTTCTCCTCTCTCTTTATATCTTCTCCTCTCTCTGTATATGTTCTCCTCTCTCTTTATATCTTCTCCTCTCTCTGTATATCTTCTCCTCTCTCTGTATATCTTCTCCTCTCTCTGTATATCTTCTCCTCTGTTTTGCTGGTTGTGGTCACTTGTATTACCTGATTTGTAGCCCCTTGACTGGCACTGCTTGTGGCTCTTCTCCTTGTGGCTCTTCTCCTCTGCTCTCCAGTTGGACCCTTCAGCTTTTCCCTGAGTGCCCTGGTTATGCAGCTTCTCTCTCCCGGGTCTCAGTAGCTACAAACTGTTCTCTTGTTGCCCATTCACATTTTGCCAGATTTAGAACCTTCCCTTGGTCACATGACTCCATTGAAGAAACAGCAATGTTCTACTCTGATTAGCTGAATATATTGGATGAGCCAATGACAAGAGGCATTTATGTGTATCTGACAATCTTCAGCTAAATCCCAGTAGTCCATTGTTGCTCCTGAACATACCTAGGTATGCTTTTCAACAAATGAAAGCAAGTCAATTAAGCAAATTAGATAATAGAAGTAAATTCTAATGGTCTTTAAAATGGTATTTTATATTTTAATAATTAAAGTTTAATTTTGAATTTATTTGAATTTCTTCTCACTTTAAAATGGATTTCTCTAAACCTGCCCTGTTGTCAGTTAAAATGATGCTAGTTTTATCTGCTAGACGTATACTTATAGGAAAGATCATGTATCTCTAAATTAAAGGAAATATTGTAGTGTATGTAGGCATATTGTAGTGCATATAGGTATACTGTAGTGCATATAGGTATACTGTAGTGTATGTAGGCATATTGTAGTGTGTATATAGGTATACTGTAGTGTATGTAGGCATATTGTAGTGTGTATATAGGTATACTGTAGTGTATGTAGGCATATTGTAGTGTATATATAGGTATACTGTAGTGTATGTAGGCATATTGTAGTGTGTATATAGGTATACTGTGGTGTATGTAGGCATATTGTAGTGTGTATATAGGTATACTGTAGTGTATGTAGGCATATTGTAGTGTGTATATAGGTATACTGTAGTGTATGTAGGCATATTGTAGTGTGTATATAGGTATACTGTAGTGTATGTAGGCATATTGTAGTGTGTATATAGGTATACTGTAGTGTATGTAGGCATATTGTAGTGTGTATATAGGTATACTGTAGTGTATGTAGGCATATTGTAGTGTGTATATAGGTATACTGTAGTGTATGTAGGCATATTGTAGTGTGTATATAGGTATACTGTAGTGTATGTAGGCATATTGTAGTGTGTATATAGGTATACTGTAGTGTATGTAGGTATATTGTAGTGTGTATAGGTATACTGTAGTGTGTATATAGGTATACTGTAGTGTATGCAGGCATATTGTAGTGTGTATAGGTATACTGTAGTGTGTATATAGGTATACTGTAGTGTATGTAGGTATACTGTAGTGTATGTAGGCATATTGTAGTGCATATAGGTATACTGTAGGGTTTATAGGTTACGGTATACTGTAGTGCATACAGATATGGGAGACTGATTATATTTAATCTAACAAACAGAATATAGTGAACAGTCCAGTTGAATACTAAACATCTGACAACCTAAGTTGTACATGTATATAAGCTGTGAATAAAGAGAATTACCTATTCCACCTTGGCTAGCTATTTATTGCCTTTTACACAATTGAAGAGTGTGATCTATGTTATATATAATTACCATATTACCATGTTTGCTTTACCATTTAGAACAATGTGTCTAGCAGTTGTGTGTTGAAGTAGTTGAATCACTGCATGCAATATTTCTATGCCATCAATGTTAACATCTCATCTCAAATAACTGCGTAGAAGTTGTGTGATGAAATTGTTCACATTAATCACAGGATAATATATAAATATGCACTTGCATGTATGACTATTAGGGGTTTTATTCTTGGCTGCTTATCTTTCTTTTTATCACTGCCTCACAGGATAATATATGAATATGCACTTGCATGTGGCATGACTATTAGGCATTTGATTCTTGGCTGCCTATGTTTCTTTTGTGTCTGTATAAGTAAATGGACTGCGGAATAGCGCAGCAGAATCTGTTGGCGCTCTACAAATAACCGATAATAATAATAATAATGGACAGTGCACTGTGCAATTGTTTTCTAACTTTGCAATATATACTTTAGTTTTTTTACTTTACCACCTTTTGCTGTAACTTGGCTCTGAAAATTGTGGCTTTTCTAATTCTCCAACTTTAAAAAAAAAAAAAAGAAAAAAAAAAAAGAATGCAGGTTACTTAAGAACTGCAAAAAATGCATTTTTTAAATAAACAAACAATATGACTGTGGCTCACCTTGTTGTCTGCAGACTAAACACAGGATTCACTCCTCCAAGTCAAATGGTGGGTGGGGATTGGCTATTGAAAAACAAATACAGGAAACACTTTTTTTGCTTGTTTTTTAAAAATATTTTGACTCTTAACTTAATAGATTATACTATAGCAAGACAACAAAGTCTTCTATTACAAGGTGTTCACTGTACTGCAGAGGCTACACCTGTATTGTGGAAAAGCAGACAGTTTATGTAATTGTTTTGCATTTACTTATGCTCACTTAAAGCTGCATGATGCACCTACTGTCCTGATTTAGTAATGGCTTGTTTCTTGTAGGTTTTCCTCTCTGCTCCTTCATTGCTAATGCATGGAATCTATAAAAGATTACTGTAGCAGCTGCATATCTAGCTTTCTTCTATAAAAAACATTCATTTTCATATTCTGAACTTTGTTTTAGATCCAGATTCTACAATGTCTTCTTACAAGCATAAAAGTGGTGCTAAGAAAAGAAAAGAAAAAAAAGAACAGAGAAAACTTGAAACTTCTACAAGTAAAATTGACACTTTTTTTCAAAAGAAAACTGAACAGTTGCAAGCTGAAGCTGTTCAAATTCCAGAAGAGGATGTGGCTTCTGCTTCTGGAGTAACGCCGGTTCAAATTCCAGAAGAGGATGTGGCTTCTGCTTCTGGAGTAACGCCGGTTCAAATTCCAGAAGAGGATGTGGCTTCTGCTTCTGGAGTAACGCCGGTTCAAATTCCAGAAGAGGTTGTGGCTTCTGCTTCTGGAGTAATGGTTCAAAGTCCAGAAGTGCCCTCAAACATTGAAGCTTTAGAAACAGAAGAAGATATGGAACCACCTCAAATACAAATGCCACAGGAGGAGAGGGCACTATCACAAGCAAAATCACCATCCACAGAGGACTTTTTTCTTCATTCCCATGAACTGAATAATGCTGGGGTCTCATCTGAAATGTTCTGGGAATTTCATCCAAACCAGCCAAAGCACAACATCCCTTTTAATAGCCATGTAGTTTACTACAGGAAAAGTATACAAGGAGAGGATATAAGCAGAAAATGGGTAACCTTCAATGAAAAAAATAAGACTCTGCACTGTTCCATCTGTTTGATGTTTTCCTCTGAAAAGTACCGTAATACTCAGTGGATAAAGGGTTGCAAGGAATGGAGGCATATTACATCAAGGCTCATAGAACATGAAAACTCTCAATGCCACAAGCTTGCCAGTGAGGCATACATGATCAATATGCAAGGAAAATCAATCAAACACAAATTACAGATTGAACAATTTTCAGTTCGACATAACCAAATACTCAAACACCGTGCTGTTTTAAACTGCATCATAGATATTGCCTTTTATATTGGAGTTCAAGCTTTACCTTATAGGAGCAGCCATAGTGAGTCTGCAGCTGATGTCTTTGATGATGATCATTTAGAAAATCGGGGCAATTTTTTGGAAGCAGTAAAACTTCTTGCAGGATACAACCAAATTCTGAATGAGCACTTGAAAAAGGTCAAAGATATAGCAAAAAAACGTAATAGGTCACAAAAAGGAAGAGGAAAATTTGTCACATTCCTTAGTAAAACAACATTAATTAAGATATTCACCATTATTGGAGACATGATAAAAGAAGAAATAGTGAAAGAAATTAACAATACTGGCATGTTTTCAATCCAAATGGACTCCACACACGATGTGTCTGCTCATGATCAGTGTGCCATTGTTGTGCGATATACTGTGGAAGACAAAGTGAGAGAGAGACTGATACGCCTAGTGGTTGTCGAGGATTCGAGCAGTAGCAGCTTGCATGACTTGCTACGTGAATCATTGTCTAACATTGGGCTTAGTATTGAACAGTGTGTTGGAGATTCATTTGATGGAGCTGCTAACATGAGTGGGATCTATATTGGACTGCAAGCTCGGATGAAGGAGGTTCGTCCTAGTCATATTTACACATGGTGTTATGCTCATGTTCTCAACCTGGTCATAGGAGATGTAAGCGCTGTGTGTGTTCCAGCTATAAGTCTGTATGGACTTCTCAGTAGCCTATCCACATTTTTTGGGGAGTCCTATAAAAGAATGAAAATATGGGATAACCAAATGAAAACAAAGACAGGAACTGCAAAACTTAAAAGACTTGAGAAAATTGGTAATACCAGATGGTCAAGTCGAGCCAGAGCGCTTTTTGGAAGCTATGAAGACCAATCAAACGAATTGTATTCAGACCTGATACTCATCCTTAAGGAAGTAAGTGATTCATCAGATTTTCGATGCTCAGTTCGCGATGAAGCACTGAAGTTGAATCAAAATCTCTGTAAATTTGAAACCATCCTTACCGCTTTTACTTTTCTTAGAATATTTTCAATTACTACACCTGTTTCGGATTATTTGCAATCACCAAACCTTGATCTTATGCAAGCATGGCGAATGGTTGATGATGCTACAACTCGCTTGCAAAAAATTTCAAGAAGCTTTTCAGATGTTTTCAATTCAACCACCACATTTGTTGATCAGATAAACGAAAAACTTGCTTGTGAGAACATTTTAATCCAAAAATCATTTTCAGAACTTAGATTGACAAGATGTGCAGAACTCCCTAATTTAAAGAAAAAATTTGAAGTGTCATGCCATAATGTTATCCTTGATATGGTTTTGGATAGCATGAAGACCAGGTTTGCTAGCCATGGCAAACTTTACAAACAGATTGCATGCTTTGACCCAAATCGATTTGAGGAAATACTGGCTACCGCTGATAAAATACAACTCGACTTGATTTCTGCTGCAGTTCCTGAAATAGACTGCCTTGCTCTTCACGAAGAATTAAAATCATTTGCATCTAGCTACAAAAACATCAGAAGAGGACTGTTAGATGACAGTGATGAAGTGAGTGATTCAGAGTCAGACCTAGAAGAAGAGTTGGACACCCCTGACACTGAGTCATCATCAACAACCTGCAAGGCATCTCTCAAGAAGCTTACTTGCAAATATTGTACATCTTGTGCATTTAAATTGCTCTTTCAGTACAGACTGTATTCATCAGCTTATGAGAATCTTTACTTGGCATACAAGTATTTGATTACTCTGAGCACTACACAATGCACCTGTGAAAGATGCTTCTCAAAGTTAAAAATTTTAAAGTCCAGGCTTAGATCATCACTCACTCAGCAAATTTTGGAAACACTGATGCTTATATTGCCGAGGGTAAAGTCTGACAAAGAGAAAATCATAGATCGCTTTGGAAAAACATCTGCTGAGCTTCGCTCTTTGCTTATCTTTTAAATTGCAGACAGGCTCTGTTTTTTATTTTTGGGGTTCAACCGTAAAAAAACATAATTGGAAAAGTTTTAAATATTAATGTTTACATTTCAGCAATTTTAGCTTAAGTTAAAAGTACACTTAATTAAGGAAATACCCCCTGTTCTATTTATTTATTTATACATTTAAACTTGATTTTTCTATTTAAAATATTCTATTAAAAATGTTGTGTGCTATTTGTTTTTATAAGTTATAATTCTGTTTGACTAGCAGTGTTGTTACTTTGTTTATGACTTGCATTGCACTTTGTTTATAGTTGTGTGTATGATTCGCATAGAACTTTGTTTACAATTCTTTGTATGACCCACATTGCACTTTATAATTCTGTGTATGATTAAAAAAAATTATTTAATTTTTGGAGCACAATGCAGCACTTGTTAATTCATATTTTGTTATTAATAAAATATTTAAGGTAACAAAATGTCTATTTATATTGCAATAAAAATGTGGGAGGGGCATATTGTGGGGGAGGGGCATATTGTGGGGGAGGGGCATATTGTGGGGGAGGGGCATATTGTGGGGGAGGGGCGTATGGGATGGGAGGAGCACAATATGTGGGTGGGGCATATGATGTGGGAGGAGCACAATAGGTAGGAGGGGCATTAGGGTGGGGGAAGGGCAGGGGAGGTAGGTGGGTGGGGGGCCCTGCCACACTTTTGCCCGGGGGCCCTGGTTGGTCTCAGTCCGCCCCTGGTGTGTAGGAATAAACTTAATTGTGGCTGGGGATTTTAACCTGGCTTTCAAATCTAATATAGATAGACTGTGAATAACTGGGAAAGACACCATAAAACTGAATAACTTCTGTAACACACTGAAAATTAATTATATCTGGAGGTTATTAAATCAGATTGAGAAAGAATATACATGTGAATCTAAAAAATATTGTTTACTTTTGCAATTCAACTTATTTTTTTATTTCTGATCAATTAATTGGTTTTGATCTCTGGACCAGAATCATGGAAATTATTAATTTTCAAATGTGAAATTTAAAAATGTATTAATTTCTAAATGGAAAGAATATAAATCATTGAAATCTTCATATCATCATAAAAGTCAGATAAAATTATTCAGTGTGCTGATGAATTGATTAATAAAAAAGCATATCGATATGTTAGTTAGGATAAGACCTTTACAAATATGTGCAGCACTTTGACCAAATTTACCATCACTTTAACTCTGTTTGTGTGTATGCATTTTTAACATGCAAATGTGTATATATTTAACTATATATTTACATATATATGTGTGTATAAATACTGTATATATATATATATATATATATATGTGTGTGTGTGTGTGTGTATGTATTTATGTGCTTGTGTATATATTTATAAATATGTTTGTGTATATGTTTATATATATGTACTGTATATATATGTGTGTGTGTGTTTATTTATATTTATATATATATATATATATATATATATATACAAAACAACATTTTAAATTAGGGGGAGAAAAAAGGCGAGTCTAAAATCCTCCACTACACACAAAATATAGAAAAAATAACTCATTGTGTAGTTCATTAATAAATCTAGACAGGCCCAGAGGCTTGTTTTCCCAGAGAAAACCTCTGAATTACATTGTTTCCAATGCAGCAAAGGATTCTGGGTAAGACATGCAAATTAAGTACACAATGACACACCTTTTTACTTCAGTCTGCTTTTCAGCAGGTTCCCTTTACGCCCAAGTATCGCTGTTCACACAGCTTATAAACTTAGCTAGGGTTAGTGCAGTGATTCATAACCATCCCAGGACAGACTGTTTCGTGGTTTTTGCCACTCATCAGCTGGGAGAACGTTAGAATCACTGCTGGGTGAAGTTGATTCCAGGCAGAATACAACAACATTTTAAATTAGGGGGAGATAAAAGGCGAGTTTAAAATCCTCCACTACGCACAAAATATAGAAAAAATAAATAATTGTGTAGTTCATTAATAAATCTAGACAGGCCCAGGGGCTTGTTTTCCCACAGAAAACCCCTGAATTACATTGTTTCCAATGCAGCAAAGGATTCTGGGTAAGATATGCAAATTAAATACACAATGACACACCTTTTTACTTCAGTCTGCTTTTCAGCAGGTTCCCTTTACGCCAAAGTATCGCTGTTCACACAGCTTATAAACTTAGCTAGGGTTAGTGCAGTGATTCATAACCATCCTAGGACAGACTGTTTCGTGGTTTTTGCCACTCATCAGCTGGGAGAACGTTAGAATCACTGCTGGGTGAAGTTGATTCCAGGCAGAATACAACAACATTTTAAATTAGGGGGAGATAAAAGGCGAGTTTAAAATCCTCCACTACGCACAAAATATAGAAAAAATAACTCATTGTGTAGTTCATTAACAAATCTAGACAGGCCCAGAGGCTTGTTTTCCCACAGAAAACCTCTGAATTACATTGTTTCCAATGCAGCAAAGGATTCTGGGTAAGATATGCAAATTAAGAACACAATGACACCTTTTTACTTCAGTCTGCTTTTCAGCAGGTTCCCTTTACGCCAAAGTATCGCTGTTCACACAGCTTATAAACTTAGCTAGCGTTAGTGCAGTGATTCATAACCATCCCAGGACAGACTGTTTCGTGGTTTTTGCCACTCATCAGCTGGGAGAACGTTAGAATCACTGCTGGGTGAAGTTGATTCCAGGCAGAATACAACAACATTTTAAATTAGGGAGAGATAACATGTGAGTTTAAAATCCTCCACTACGCACAAAATATAGAAAAAATAAC
This sequence comes from Bombina bombina, assembly GCF_027579735.1. Lineage (NCBI taxonomy): Eukaryota > Metazoa > Chordata > Amphibia > Anura > Bombinatoridae > Bombina > Bombina bombina. Next base: position 219,205,077 of record NC_069501.1, read on the forward strand.
TCATTGTGTAGTTCATTAACAAATCTAGACAGGCTAATTTAAAATGTTGTTGTATTCTGCCTGGAATCAACTTCACCCAGCAGTGATTCTAACCTTCTCCCAGCTGATGAGTGGCAAAAACCACAAAACAGTCTGTCCTGGGATGGTTATGAATCACTGCACTAACCCTAGCTAAGTTTATAAGCTGTGTGAACAGCAATACTTTGGCGTAAAGGGAACCTGCTGAAAAGCAGACTGAAGTAAAAAGGTGTGTCATTGTGTACTTAATTTGCATATCTTACCCAGAATCCTTTGCTGCATTGTAAACAATGTAATTCAGAGGTTTTCTCTGGGAAAACAAGCCTCTGGGCCTGTCTAGATTTGTTAATGAACTACACAATGAGTTATTATATATATATATATACACACAAAGTGTAATTTCTTCAGTGTTGTCACATGAAAAGATATAATAAAATATTTACAAAAATGTACTCACTTTTGTGGGATACTGTGTATATACAGTATCCCACAAAAGTGAGTACACCCCTCACATTTTTCTAAATATTTTATTATATCTTTTCATGTGACAGCACTGAAGAAATTACACTTTGCTACAATGTAAAGTAGTGAGTGTATAACAGTGTAAATTTGCTGTCCTCTCAAAATATCTCAACACACAGCCATTAATGTCTAAACCGTTGGCAACAAAAGTGAGTACACCCCTAAGTGGAAATGTCCAAATTGGGCCCAAAGTGTCAATATTTTGTGTGGCCACTATTATTTTTCAGCACTGCCTTAACCCTCTTGGGCATGGAGTTCACCAGAGCTTCACATGTTGCCACTGGAGTCCTCTTTCACTCCTCCATGACAACATCATGGAGCTGGTGGATGTTAGAGACCTTGCGCTCCCCCACCTTCCATTTCAGGATGCCCCACAGATGCTCAATAAGGTTTAGATCTGGAGACATGCTTGGCCAGTCCAACACCTTTACCCTCAGCTTCTTTAGCAAGGCAGTGTTCGTCTAGGAGGTGTGTTTGTGGTTGTTATCATGTTGGAATACTGCCCTGCAGCCCAGTCTCTGAAGGAAGGGGATCATGCTTCAGTATGTCACAGTACATGTTGGCATTCATGGTTCCCTCAATGAACTGTAGCTCCCCAGTGCTGGCAGCACTCATGCAGGCCCAGACCATGACACTCCCACCCCCCACCATGCATGACTAATTTTATAACATAAAAAAGATTAAGGGGTCCCCTACATCTTGAAACAGTCTATAAACATATGTAACTTGTGATACAGCATAAATAAATTTAAGGAATACTGCATTAATACTTGTAAAACTTAGGGGAAACAATCTATAGTCATGCAGAGCCCGCTTTGCAATAGAGAACAAATTTAAGAAAATCTCTTACATCTGCAGGAACATTTGAGTATAAATATAGAGAATCTCACATCTTCAAACTATAATATACTTGGACTATTCTTTAAACATATATTACCAGTGTGATACCATAAATGAAATAGAGAGGTGTCACAATAATACTTTCAATATTTAAGGATGCGGTACAAATAAGATAGACCGTCTAAGTAGCCCTTCCAAACAGGAAAGTACATTATATGAAAATAGGGGGGGGGGGGAGGTGGTCATTCAGGCGTGGAAGATCATATAGGCTAGAAGCTATGGCAAAACATGTAGATTTTTTTCAAAAGTCTGAAGGTTAAATAGTCAACTTATAAATAGTAACATATAGGGTAAGTAGTGTTGTTGGTCACAAAAAGCCCCAAAACCATAAATGTTGTCGTTTGGAGCAGATAAACTAATAAAAGCTACTCTAACTGGCTCTCCAAACCACCGTAAATAACTTGGGGCCCTGTGCACACTGATGTTAAAGTTTAACAACATTAATATTAATATGTAAGTTAGAAACTCGGGAGCACTTCTTGGCCCAACAAAAATTTACATAGTCATCAGGTCCAGTATGAAACTATCACCTCCTTTATATATGCTGCTGTTCGCCTTGGACATTATACTATATCATGCGATATCCATTGGGACCTTATCAGGCACAGGAATAAAACAGGATCGTCACACTAGAAAAAATCACTGGAGTTCTGTACCAGGGGGAAAGATCACAATAAGAAAACATATTAGCCCACTCCGACTCTCCTGGAACACAAATAAGGATAGTTTCCATCTGCCTCAGAGAGTGCAAGCCAGGGCGAACGAACTCCCACCTTCCCGGAGCAGAAGTGAAGATGCGTGTTGTTAGCCTTAGGGGATACAAGCCAGGAGAGATGAGACAAGTAGCGCTGCCTCCGTACACAAGAAAGTGATGGCAATGTCTTTTCTATTTCCAGGGCTGCCAGAGAGACGCTACCAGTGGGAAGATGACAGGTAGTGCCAAAAGCATTGAAGCATTTCAAGATCTCTCGGGATCCCTGCCTCTCCTTCTCCTCCGGAGCCTCCATGTTAGCGAGACCCACTCCAATATGGCTCTGGGGAGTTACGTGCAACGATGCAAGCTCAGCATGGCTCTCCCTATTCTCACGGCAAATCTCGAACCCAGCTGATAGGAGACCCAATACACGCGGGGAATGCCGGGGCCCCAAAACATCCCCGCAAGCAGTAGCCACCTCCTTCGGATCCAGAGACACTTCTGTCAGAGTTTCATCGCTCTCCACCGGGTCTACGGCTCCATCCAGGGCAGCGGCAAGCTTACAATGATGGTGAGTCAACAGACTGCTAATCTCGGTAAGTAGTTGTTGGATGCCCGCAATAAGGATTGTTTATCCATGAGGGCGGTAAAATGGCCGTCGTCTGTATGGATTCTGAGCAAGCTACACAAACCTGGGACTCAGCCGGTAGGCAGATGACAATATATAGCGTCCTCCAGTTAATAGATGTAGATAGAATGAGTATTCCAACAAAATTAGGGGACATATATGAATTTAAATCCGGTTTTAAGTTATTGTTAGGCGACTTTAGGCAGGAGCTCTGAAAGTGTGCGACCTCTTTTGTGTGCTGCTGGCTCCGCCCCCCCTTGTATTTTTTTAATACATACTCACAGCTATGTTTATGTGCACTTTTAAAGTTTAACTATGTATGTATACATGTATGTAGGCCCAGGGACAGATTGTTACTTTTTTTCTTGCATATATTTTTGCACGCCAAAAATGTTCACATGTTTCCCTGGCGCATATTTATTAGCCAGGTTCATGCACCATAATAAACATGTGTCACTGTTTTCACGCAAGCAGCACGCATCAAATTAGGTGCCATTATACACGCACTTAGAATTTAAATAAAACATGCATCACTATTAGTGCAACAACACATCATAAAATGGGCACGTCAGACTAACGGTCGGATGGCGCGTCATTGGATATGCACACTTGCATGCCTTTTTGTCTATAAATCAGTAATGAAAATTGCACTCACTGACCATTACTGCTTACCGGGGCTGCATTTGCTTAGCGCTTTAAATGTCCATGCAGAGCTATATATAGGGAATTTCTTTCATTTCCTCATAAAGCTTGCTATAAGGAGGTAATAATAGCAATTATCACATATTTTTTACTGAAATATTTTGTCATAATGGAGCAGCACCAATCTCTCCCTAAATTTACCATAGGAACTGAGTCTACTGACCACCTTTCAACCAAAGCCAAGTGTGCTTATTGTAAAACAACTAAAGTAGCTTCTTCAGTTCATTTATGTGACTCATGCTTAGATTTTTTTTCCTGCATACCGATCAATCTAATGATCTTTCTATGTGTACTAATGCACCTACTGTCTCCTCCTTACAGATAGATGCAGATGGCGTACCTCCAGGAATGAAAAAATTCATTGCTACTGCTATTTTGAAGGCCCTGGCTGCACTACTGCCTTCGAATACAACGAAAAAGGTAAGTCCACATTTTACCTTCCACTAGTAATATAAGTCCTGACCTACAAAATACTGGAGTTTCTTCAAATAAGGATTCCTCCAACAGTGAGGCTCCCTCATCGAACGTAGAACCTGATAATGCCTCCTTTTTATTTAAAATGTAACATATTCGTTCTCTTTTGAAGGAAGTCTTAGTCATTTTAGGGCACAGAAAAGGAAACTAGAACAGAGCCAGCAAACATACAAACAGTAGAATGGAAGAAATATAAAAGTATATGTTTATAAAAAAATAAGCGTTTATTTGTATAATATATACTGACAATTTCTAAAATCTAGTGATGCTTGCTTAAGAAAGTGACCAGTCACTATAAAAAACTCCAATAATCAAAAGAGGCATAAAAAGAATCATAAAAAGATAATAAAAAAGATGAGGAATATACAAGTCCACATATAACTGATATAGGGGCCGTTGTAGCGTATCATGTCCGTCAGTCATCGGTGAATGCCAACAGCATACGCTGTCAGCATTTAACATTGCACAAGCAGTTCTGGTGAACTGCTTGTGCAATGCCGCCCCCCCCTGCAGATTCGTGGCCAGGGGGGTGTCAATCAACCCGATCGTATAGGATCAGGCAGATTGATGTCCGCAGCCTCAGAGGCAGCGTACCAGTTAAGGAGCAGCGGTCTTAAGACCACTGCTTCATAACTGCTGTTTCCGGCTCCTGAAGGCTTGCACGGAAACAGTGACATCAGGGGCCATTTAGCCCTTGATAAATTGGCCTTATGTTAGCTGAAGGGTTATAACCGTAGTGGCAGAATATATATTCACTAGATGAAAAGTTTTCTATCCACTGTAAACCAGTACTGTGCCTTTAATGGTGGAAATCCTTAAGATGTTATCCCATGTATATAAGTTCTCTCCTCAGTTCCACAATAAGCTAGTGCTAATACCTGCTTATCCGAAACTCCAGAGTCGCGGCTGGAGAAAAAAGCATAAAGTCAGTGACCTTGTTTCGGTCTTATACAAATAACCACTTATTTTATTATAAACATACTAGTCCTAAAACCTGTGTACACGGGCCAATTTTTGCAGTACAGCGGTTCCACCCCTTGCTCTCTCTCTATCCCCCCTCTTTTTTGTTCTCTCTCCCCCTCTCTTTTCCTCCCTCTATTTTGCGCTCTCCCCCTCTCTTTTGCTCTCTCTCCCCTCTCTTTTGCTCTCTCTTTCTCTCCCCTCTCTTTTGCTCTCTCTCTCTCTCTCCCCCTCTTTTTTGCTCTCTCCCCTCTCTTTTGCTCTCTCTCTCCCCCCTCTCTTTTGCTCTCTCTCCCCCCTTCTCTTTTGCGGTCTCTCTCCCCTCTCTTATGCTGTCTCTCTCCCTCTCTTTTGCTCTCTCTATCTCCCCTCTTTTGCGGGCTCTCTCTCTCCCCCCTCTTTTTGGCTCTCTCTCTCCCCCCTCTTTTTTGCTATATCTATCCCCCCTTTCTTTTGCTCCCTCTCTCTCCCCCTCTTTTGCTCTCTATATCCCCCCTCTTTTGCGCTCTCTCTCTATCCCCCCTCTTTTGCTCTCTCTCTCTCCCCTTTCTTTTGCTCTCTTTCCCTCCTCTTTTGCGGTCTCTCTCCCCCCTTACTTTTGCTCTCTTTCCCCCCTCTCTTTTGCTGTCTCTCTCCCCCCTCTCTTTTGCTCTCTCCCCCCCCTCTCTTATACTCTCGCTCTGCCCTCTTATGCACTCTCCCCCTCTTTTGCTCTCTCTCACTGTCTCTCTCCACTTTCTCTCCCCTCTTTTGCTGTCTCTCTCCCTCTCTTTTGATCTCTCTCTCTCTCTCTCTCTCCTCTCCCTTTCTTTTGCTCTCCCTCCCCCCTCTCTTTTGCTGTCTCTCTTCCTCTCTCTCTATCTCTCCTCTTTTGAGCTCTCCCTCCCCCTCTCTTTTGCTCTCTCTACAGTATCTCCCCTCTTTTGAGCTCTCTCTCCCCCTGTCTCTGTAACTCTCTTTTGCTCTCTCTCTCTATCCCCCATCTTTGGAGCTCTTTTTAGCTCTCGGCACGGCCCGCCCCAGCCCTCACCACGTCTGGCCACATCCACGTCCGGCCGTTACTCACTCTGCAGTGTTGAAGGCCAGGTGTGTTTGTCCTCACGCGCAGTGTCTACTGCGCATGACAGCTTCGGACAAACACACTTGGCCTTTTATTATATAGGATACTTTTATATTTCTTCCATTCTATTAGTTTGTATGTTTGCTGTGTACGTGCTGTTCTAGTTTTCTTTTCAGTGCACAATTTGTCTCTATGGCCATAGGGGAGGGCTGTTATTTCTAGAATAGCCTAACATACTCTTGGTTTGCGCTTAGGTATTCTTCTTTGTTTCACTTTAGGGATTGAAGAAGCTAAACCTGATAATTATTATTATTGTCAGGTATTTGTAGAGCGCCAACAGATTACGCAGCGCTATAAGCATAGGCAGTATACAAGATCAGAACATTTATAGGGATCAAATGGATAGAGGGCCCTGCCAAGAGTTGCACTGTTGTAGTTGGCTCTTATGAAGGCAATCTACAAACAGCTGGGCTCATAGGCTTACATTCTAAGTGGTTCAAGGGGAAAGCAATGGAGTTAGGAAAGGTTAGTGTAGGTTGTATGCATCCCTGAGTAGTAGAGTCTTTAGGGAGCGCTTGAAGCTGTTAAAATTAGGGGAGAGTCTTGTGGAGCAAGGCAGGGAGTTCCACAAGATGAGAGCCAGTCTGGAGAAGTCCTGTAAACTGGAATGTGAGGAAGTAACAATAAAGGAGGAGAGTAGGAGATCGTGAGCAGAGTGAAGGGGATAGGAGGGAGAGTATCTGGAGACAAGGTTTGAAATGTAGGAGGGAGCAGTGCAGTTGAGGGCTTTGTATGTCAGAGTGAGGATTTTGTGTTTAATCCTGGAGGCAAGAGGAAGCCAGTGAAGGGATTGGCCGAGGGGTGCAGCAGATGAAGAGCGACGTGTAAGGAAGATGAGCCTGGCAGAGGCATTCATTATGGATTGTAAAGGAGCTAGGCGGCAGCTAGGGAGACCAGACGGGAGTTGCAATAGTCGAGGCGGGGAAAGGATGAGAGAGTGGATTAAAATCTTAGTTGTGTCTTGTGTAAGGAAATGTCCAATTTTAGAGATGTTTTTAAGGTGGAAACGTCAGGCTTTAGCCAAGGACTGAATGTGAGGAGTGAAAGAAAGTTCTGAGTCAAGTGTGATCCCAAGACATCGGGCATGCGGGGAAGAGGTAATGATGGAATTATCAACAGTTATAGAAAATTGGGAGGTGGAGATTTTGGAGGAAGGGGGAAAATAAGGAGTTCAGTTTTGGAGAGATTTAGCTTACGGTAGTGAGAGGACATCCAAGATGAGATATGAGAAAGACAGTTAGTGAAACAGGTTAGTAAGGAGGTAGGTCTGGTGTAGAGAGATAGATAATCGTTTAAATTCAGTATATAAAACTGTTATCAATCTCCCTGAGATTTTCCCTATACCTGATGCTGTCTCTGATATGATTGCTAAGGAATGATCTAAACCAGATGTCTATTTTAACAATTATACAAGGTTTAAAAAACAATATCCTATACCTGCTACTAACGTAGAGTTATGGGAAATGGTTCCCAAAGTTGATGGGGCTATTTCCACTCTAGCTAATCTATTGAATTTACTTCAAAATGCAAATAATTTTATTTGCCATGCATTATTTGATATTAGGAAAATTAACATCAAAAGCATGTCTCTAGCTATACTTACCATAAGAGCCCTATGACTTAAATCCTGAAATGCTGACTTGGGGGCCGATTGACTAACCCCCTAATGCTGCTATATGCAGCTGTTTCCGCGCAAGGCTTTAGGCTCGCCGGAAACAGGAGTTAAGAAGCAGCAGTCTTAAAACCACTGCTCCTTAACTCGTCCGCCACCTCTGTGGTGGTGGACAGCAATCCACCAATCACATACGATCAGGTTGATTGACACCCCCTGCTAGCGGCCTATTGTCCACAAATGTGTAGGGGGCGGCATTGCACAATCAGTTCACAAGAATTGCTTGTTCAATGTTAAATGCCGACAGCGTACGCTGTCGTCATTTAGCGATGCAGGGTGGACATGATTTGCTATAGCGAATCATGTCCGCCCGGGGTATGATAAATCTACCCCATGGTGTCTAAAACTAGATTACTGTCCCATTCTTTCCAAGGAAAGTAATTGTTTGGGTCTCAACTTGATTCTATTATTTCTACTATTACTGTAGGAAAGGGTGCTTTCCTTCCTTAAGACAAAAAGGTTTTGTTCCATTCATCAGAATAGAGAACAGAAAACCGACTCCTCCCTTAAACCTTCTGGCTCAATCTGGAGACCCACATCAAATTGGAAAAAATCCAAACAGAATAAGAAATCTAATACAGTCTCTTTCAGGGAGCTTGGTTACAATCTGCCCCAAATACCTGGATTCAAAACATTATTTCTCAGGGATATCAAAATGGATTCAAAATTAGACCTCCCTGCGGAAGGTTCTTTCTCACCCATATTCAAAAACATCCATTAAAAGCCCAGGCTATTCTAAAATCTTTTTCAGATCTGGAATATATAGGAGTAATTGTTTACAGTTCCTACAGGCTCTCCCATTTCCTTCAGTGGCTCTGTGTACAGAAGACCTAGGCTTCCTGATTGTAGCTTCGGACGTAACTCCATTTGCTCGCTTTCATAGGAGACCTCTTCAGCTTTGTTTGCTAAGTCAATGGTGCAAGGATTATACTCAGATATCAGAAGAGATATTCTTAGGTCCCAGTATGCACCTATCTCTGACTGGTGTTGAATCACCAGTCTATTATTCAGGGGGCTTCTTTTGCACATCCTACCTGGTCTGTGATCACCACAGATGCAAGTATTCCAGGTTGAGGAGCTGTCTTGGGGTCTCTCAGACAGCACAAGGGGTTTGGAATCCTTGGGAGGTGAGGTTGCCAATCAATGTTTTGGAACTCTGCGTGTACTCTTCAGACTTGGCCTCTATTGAAAAAGAATGTTACGGCAGTAGCATACGTCAATCATCAAGGGGGAGCTCGAAGTTCCCTAGCCATGATAGAAGTATCTTGAAGCCTCTCATGGGCAAAAACCAATTTCTGCCTCATCACTGTGATTCATATTCCAGGTGTGGACAACTGGGAGGCAGACTACCTCAGTCGTCAGTCCCTACATCCAGGAGAGTGGTCTCTCCACCAAGATGTATTTTATCTGATTGTAAAACACTGAGGCCTACCAGAAATAGATCTAATGCGAGGTCCAGGGATCCTAAGGCAAAGGTATTGGATGCTTTCGCAGTTCATTGGTTTTTCCAGCTTGCTTATATATTTACCCCTCCATCCCTACTCTCCAGAGCGATTTCCAAGAAAAAATTGGAAGTCATTTGTAATCCTAAAAGCCCCACAGTATTTGTATGCAGACCCTGGTCTGAATGTCCAGTTGCCTGGCCATGTCCTCTGAAGACCTCTGCTATTTCTTTCACCTTGGTTGAAACTTTTGATTCACAAAGCTTATTTGAGGCAGGTCAGCCCTCTGCCACAGAGAGTTACAGTTCATTCTACTAGATCGGTTGCCACAATTGGGCTTTCAAGAATGAGGGCTTCAGTTGATCTAATTTGCAAAGCGGCCACTTGGTCTTCGTTGCATACCTTTACAAATTTTACAATTTTGATTCATCAGAAGCGGCATTTGTTAGAAAGGTCCCTAAGGGCAGTTGTCTTGGTTTGATGATTATGCCTATAATTGAGCTTGTTATAAAAAATATTATTTTGGGGTTTTGGTTTTAATTTCTCAGTGAAAAAAATAAGTTTTTATTTTATTCCCTCCCTTTCATGTACTTGTGAACTTGCACATCCTGGGTATTATTTCTCATACATAACAGCTTGTGGACTCTCGCCACTTATATGAAAAAAAACATAATTTATGTCTTACCTGATAAATTAATTTCTTTCATGGTGGCGAGAGTCACATCTTTTTTCCTGCTTCTCATTTTTGGGTTTTACTCCTTCTTAACACCTCACTACTTGGCTATACGTTAAACTGCGGTATAAGCAAGGTGGGAGCGGTTTTATAGGCTTTTGAGGTTTGGTAAACTTTGCCTCCTCCTGTTAGGAATGTATATCCCATACATAACAGCTCATAGACTCTCGCCACCGTGAAATAAATTAATTTATCAGGTAAGATATAAAATTATTTAAGTTCAAATATAGTGGCACTCATTAACTTTATAGAAACTCTGTAGAATTAAGAAAACTAACATGTTTAGAGTTAAATTACAGGAAAGGAGGGGCAAATTAAATGAAAGTATATTGCAAAGTTTAGTTCTCTTAACTACACATATTTAAACATTTTATAATACTATCTCATACTGTTTAATTTCCCTTTAAAAGAAAATGAAAATGAAAGAGAACAAAAAAGTAAAATGAGTAAAAACCGAGAAACTTTGATAACAGAGAATAGGCCTGGGTTGTCTATTTTTGTAAAATCTGGTCTGGATTGCATTAGTACATGGACCATAAAGGGATATAAAACAGTCTTTGTTTCATTTTTTCTAATAACCCCCCCCCCCCATACTAATCAGTGGGCTATACTTAATAGAAGTCATTGCTGAATGTAGTATTCATCACTTTAAAAGTATTTTACCTTATTTCTGTATTTTTTAACTTCATTTTTGCAGTGTCCATTTCTTTGTGTCACAGCCTAAATGTGGCTGGGGTCTCTACAGGAAGGCAAGGTAGTAGTTTTTCCTTTGAATATTTGCTAGGAGACATCTAAACTAGCTGCAGTCAGTTAATTGCCCATGTTCAGTTGAGGACTTTAGCTGCAAAATCATGTGACAATAGCACATATGCTTGTTTGCTTGCTTATCCAGCTGTAGGCAGTGACTACACTGAGAAGTTCAAAGTGCTCATTTAGAAAGTAAGCAAGTAAGTTGCTTTCTTTCTTTTAATATTTCCTTTAATTTAACGTTTTCTGCTAAAGGAGCACTGTTTCATATCACTTTAAAGTGTATATTTATTGAATACTTACTTTTTAAAGGACCACTAAACACAGTAGAATAGCATAATTAGTAAAATCCTAATAAAAACACAATGCAAAAGCACTTAGTTTGAAATTCATATGAATAGTAGATTTCTTCCTGACCAATGTTAACGTTAGCTCTATTTCCCCTCGCACTGCATCAGGTGACAGCCATCAGCTATTCACAAATGCATATATATTCTGTGAATCTTGCACATGCTCAGTAGGAGCTGGTGCCTGAGAAAGTGTGCGTATAAAAAGATTGTGCACCTTTTGATAATGGAAGTGAATTGGAAAGTTGTTTACAATTGTGTGCTCTATCTGAATAAAAGTTTAATTTTGACTTGAGTGTCCCTTTAACTATACATTTCCTTTGTGGAAGTACACTTACCTAGCATTCACAATGACATTCTATTAGTGAGTGTCTTGCATCAATATGTAAACAAGATGGCTGCATACAAACCAAGCTTTATTAGTATGTAACTGTGAATCTCCTGCTGGATGAAATGCAAGTTGATGTGTAAATTCTAGGGATTCAGCATTTGTCAGTGTAATAAAGGCCAAAAAATGCCACTTGCATGGCCATTTGGTTGTTACACTTTTACTGTAATAAATGAGCTAAATGCTGCAGATCGCTGTCATTTTCAGCCTTTTTTTCACTAACAAATGCCCCATAACAAACGCTCGGTTGTTTCTTTAGAAACAAGGGGCCTCAAGCGTCATACGGAGCTTGATAAATATACCCCTATATATCATTTACCTCTAATATGGCAGATGAAATGTCCCTTTTAAGAATTTGAAGCATTAAAACCAAGATTGTTTTGCTCAGTCCAGGATTTTCAGGAATCATTTTCCTAAGGAAGGTTTCAGACACTGCAGATGCTAATATTTTGCAGGTTCCCAGACTCTTCAAGCAACAGAAAATGAAAACCATACATTTTGTATCTTGAAAAAGACATTTGGTAAAAGTTAAATAAGTTTATTATGTATTTTGTAAGGCTAGCAGAATGCTTGGATGTATTGGTAGAGGTATTTGCAGCAGAAATAGTAAGGTTCTTATGTTACTTTATAGATCACTAGTTAGGCCTCATCTTGAGTATTGTGTGCAGTTCTGGAGGCCATATCTTCAGAAGGATATTAACAAACTTGAATCTGTGCAAAGGAGGGCTACCAAAATGGTACATGGTCTAAAAAATAAAACTTACCAGGATAGGCTCAATGACCTAAATATGTATAGCTTAGAGGAGAGAAGGGAAAGAGGTGATATGATAGCAACTTTCAAGTACATTAAAGGGTTTAGTAAAACTGAGGCTGTGGGTATTTTACATAAAATGGAAAATTCAAGAACAAGGGGTCATGAGCTCAAGCTAAAGGGTAGTAGATTCAGGAGTAATTTGAGGAAGCACTTCTTTACAGAAAGAGTGATTGATTTATGGAATAAACTTCCTCAAGAGGTAGTAGCAACAAACACTGTGGGGGACTTTAAAAATGCATGGGACAAGCATAGGGCTATCCTACGAACTAGATAAGTTTATACTGTTAATTAAGGTCGGGCAGACTTGCTGGGCCTATGGCTCTTATCTGCCGTCAATATCTATGTTTCTATTTTAATGGCTGAGAATATCCATTAACGCCAGTTGACAGACATATTGAATCTTTGTAATGAATAAAGTCAATTTCCCAATGCCCAGATTTTTCACCCATTCCATATTCAGAACACAGCACAGCAGATGGTGTGTTATTCATTGTGATTTGTTTTTTTATTTACATTATGCAATACCCCCAAAATATTTCCTTTATTAACCAATGTAATGGTCTGAGATGAAATAGCATAGGTTTAAAGTGATATCAAACCCACATTGTTTCTTTCATGATTCAGATAAGACAGGCAATTTTAAGTAACTTGATAATAGGAGTAAATTAGAAAGTTGCTTAAAATTGCATGCTCTATCTGAATCATGAAAGAAAAAAAATGTGGGTTTCATATCCCTTTAACTTATTTTGTTTGTTACCTTTAGTATAGTGTCATCATACTAGTTAAAACATATATACATACTTAATTTTAAAACTAAAATCTTACCATATTTTGCTGCCCCTAGCTGGTCCCCTCCTCTGAACCAGAGATTTATAGACGTTATACATTACAGCTTCTTACAGGATATATTAGTTTATCTCAATGGTAGCGTGATCCTGCTGACCTTGCCACATAGAAACGCTATGCATGTGCACAGTGCTGCATTCTTTATCTGTTTAAATTAGCAATGAGCAGCCAAGAGCACGCTCTTATTAAGGATAATAGCTCAAGCGATACAGTCTCTGATTGGCTCTATCGTCTGCAGCCTACTTTGGGAAAAAAAACTGTACCAGAGAGAGGGTCAATGTAGGTGCAAGAAAGGCAGAAATGTTTTATTTGTATTCTGTAAATCAGAAGCATGTTTGTTAATTGGTGGAAAGATAATCAATCAAATGTACTGGAAGTAATTGCATACACTTACAGGGACACTGTGATCAGTGTTTCCTTTGTTATATTGAAAAGAGGGTAAATCTGAATGTATCATCTTTCTGTTTTTAAATAGATGTTGTTCTGCTAAATACAACAGTGTTTGCCCTTAAAAGACAGTGAGCAATGGATACCTAGGTATCATTTGTGCACAAGCATGTATCTCCTTTAGCTTCAATTGAAATGTAAGTACAGTTAACAATCTTCTTTCATACAAAATATTTAATGTTTAACTGTTGCCATTTATATATGCAAGGTAGACTTTTTTTTTTTAATAAAAACACTTTCCATTTCATGCATAAAGTCCATGTACCTTTAACCATTTCATGTACCTTCACTGTATATTAAATTAAATACATTCATGCCACTTCTACAAGAATTATAACAGAATAAAAATAGATTGTATCACGTTGAAATGGTTCCAGAGCTGCTCGCAAAATGTTTGTGAAATGATCAAACCCAGTGACATTGTTACATATAATATGCTAGTGAGTTACAGGACCTGCTATGTGTTCTTATCACATTACCCTCTGCAAGAAACGCTTGTGTTATCCAAAGTTGCTACACAAAGAAAGTAGCAGAGACAAAAATCTGTTACCATCTGTTTCTTTTCTTTAATACAGTACAAGAACTTAAATTTGAGGAACCTTTTTGATTATGTTAGCTTGAATTACAAACAAGAAATAACATGGATATCTGTCAAAACATTAGGGGACATACATAGTACTTTGATTTTTTTTTTGCTCCTTAAAGGGATATGAAACAGTATGTTTCATTGTTGTAATAAAAAAAACACTAAGCAGTGGCTTATACTTAATATAAATCACTATAATATGTATTACTTATCATTTTAAAAGAATGTTAGTTTATTTATTTTTTTAACTTTATTTCTTTCATGTAATTGGCAAGAGTCCATGAGCTAGTGACATATGGGATATACAATCCTACCAGGAGGGGCAAAGTTTCCCAAACCTCAAAATGCCTATAAATACACCCCTCACCACACCCACAATTCAGTTTTACAAACTTTGCCTCCTATGGAGGTGGTGAAGTAAGTTTGTGTTAAGATTTCTACGTTGATATGCGCTTCTCAGCATTGTTGAAGCCCGATTCCTCTCAGAGTACAGCGAATGTCAGAGGGACGTGAAGGGAGTATCACCTATTGAATACGATGATTTCTCTAACGGGGGTCTTTTTCATGGGTTCTCTGTTATCGGTCGTAGAGATTCATCTCCTACCTATCTTTTCAGATCGACGATATACTCTCAAATTTACCATTACCTCTACTAAAGAACTGTTTTAGTACTGGTTTGGCTATCTGCTATATGTGGATGGGTGTCTTTTGGTAAGTATATTTTCATTTCCTTAAGACACTCTCAGCTATGGTTTGGCACTTTATGCAATTATATAAAGTTCTAAATATATGTATTGTACTTATATTTGCCATGAGTCAGGTTCATGTATTTCCTTCTGCAGACTGTCAGTTTCATATTTGGGAATATAAACACTTTAAGAAATTTATTTCTTACCTGGGGTTTAGTCTTTTTCAATTTGACTACTTTTTGCATTTGCGGGTATTAGGCCCGCGGGTGCGTCACATGTTAGACTTTATTGCGTTATTTTTGGCGCAAACTTTTTTGGCACGGAAAAATACATTTTTGATGCAACTTCGTCATTTCCGGCGTCATACGTGACGCCGAGACCTTTCACACGGCGGCGTCATTAGTGACGCAAGTGTGTCATTTCCGGTCATTTTTGGCGCCAAAAAAGTTTACGTTACGTTGTGCGTCATACTTGGCGCCAATTTTTCTTCATTATTTCAATACCCCATTGTTGTTTGCCTCCTGCTTTCTTTTCTATCAAGAGGCCTATCCTTTTGCATTTTTTCCCATTCCTGAAACTGTCATTTAAGGAAATAGATAATTTTGCTTTATATGTTGTTTTTTCTCTTACATTGAGCAAGATGTCCCAATCTGATCCTGCCTCTGAAGTTTCTGCTGGAACATTGCTGCCTGACATCGGCTCTACCAAAGCTAAGTGCATTTGTTGTAAAATTGTAGAAATTATTCCACCGATTGTCATTTGTAATAGTTGTCATGATAAACTTTTACATGCAGATAGTGTTTCTATCAGTAATAGTACATTGCCAGTTGCAGTTCCTTCAACTTCTAATGTGCATGATATACCTGTAAATTTTAAAGAATTTGTTTCTGATTCTATTATGAAGGCTTTGTCTGCATTTCCACCTTCTAATAAACGTAAAAGGTCTTTTAAAACTTCTCATTTAGCTGATGAAATTTCAAATGACCAACAACATAATAATTCATCCTCTTCTGATGAGGATCTATCTGAAACAGAAGATCCTTCCTCAGATATTGACACTGACAAATCTACTTATTTATTTAAAATAGAGTATATGCGTTCTTTATTAAAAGAAGTGTTAATTACTTTGGATATTGAGGTAACCAGTCCTATTGACGTTCAGTCTAATAAACGTTTAAATGCTGTTTTTAAACATCCTGTAGTTTCCCCAGGTGTTTTCCCCATTCCTGATATGATTTCTAGGGAATGGAATAAGCCAGGTACTTCCTTTATTCCTTCTTCAAGGTTTAAGAGATTGTATCCTTTACCAGCAAAATCTATAGAGTTTTGGGAAAAGGTCCCCAAAGTTGATGGGGCTATTTCTACTCTTGCTAAACGTACCACTATTCCTATGGAAGATAGCACTTCCTTTAGGGATCCTTTAGATAGGAAACTTGAATCTTATCTAAGGAAGGCCTATTTATATTCAGGTCATCTTCTCAGACCTGCTATTTCTTTGGGTGATGTTGCGGCTGCATCAACTTTCTGGTTGGAAAATTTAGCGCAACATGAATTGGATTCTGACATATCTAGCATTGTTCGCTTACTGCAACATGCTATTCATTTTATTTGTGATGCAATTTTTGATATTATCAAAATTGATGTTAGATCCATGTCTTTAGCTGTATTAGCTAGAAGAGCTTTGTGGCTTAAATCTTGGAATGCTGATATGACATCTAAATCTAGATTACTATATCTTTCTTTCCAAGGTAATAATTTATTTGGTTCTCAGTTGGATTCTATTATTTCAACTATCACTGGAGGAAAAGGAGTTTTTTTTGCCTCAGGATAAAAAACCTAAGGGTAAATCTAAGGCTTCTCACCGTTTTCGTTCCTTTCGTCAGAATAAGGAACAAAAAACTCAATCCTCCTCCCAAGGAATCTGCTTCCAGTTGGAAGCCTTCCTCAAATTGGAATAAATCCAAGCCATTTAGGAAACCAAAGTCTGCCCCTAAGTCCGCATGAAGGTGCGGCCCTCATTCCAGTTCAACTGGTAGGGGGCAGATTAAGGTTTTTCAAGGATTGTTGGATAAAATCTGTCCAAAATCATTGGATTCAGAGCATTGTCTCTCAAGGGTATCGAATAGGATTCAAAGTAAGACCTCCTGTGAGAAGATTTTTTCTCTCACGCATCCCTGTAAATCCAGTAAAAGCTCAGGCTTTTCTGAAGTGTGTTTCAGACCTGGAGTCTTCAGGGGTAATCATGCCAGTTCCTCTTCAGGAACAAGGTTTGGGGTTTTATTCAAACCTATTCATTGTACCAAAGAAAGAAAATTTGTTCAGACCAGTACTGGATCTGAAAATTTTGAATCGTTATGTAAGAGTACCAACTTTCAAGATGGTGACTATAAGGACTATTCTGCCTTTTGTTCAGCAAGGACATTATATGTCCACAATAGACTTGCAGGATGCATACCTTCATATTCCGATTCATCCAGAACACTTTCAGTTTCTGAGATTCTCTTTTCTAGACAAGCACTACCAATTTGTTGCTCTTCCATTTGGCCTAGGAACAGCTCCAAGAATCTTTTCAAAGGTTCTGGGTGCCCTACTATCTGTAATCAGAGAACAGGGTACTGCGGTGTTTCCTTATTTGGACGATATCTTGGTACTAGCTCAGTCTTTACATTCTGCAAAATCTCACATGAATCAACTAGTGTTGTTTCTTCGGAAACATGGTTGGAGGATCAATTTACCAAAAAGTTTCTTGATTCCTCAGACAAGGGTCACCTTTTTAGGCTTCCAGATAGATTCAGTGTCCATGACTCTGTCTCTAACAGACAAGAGACGTTTAAAATTGGTTACAGCCTGCCGGCACCTTCAGTCTCAGTCATTCCCTTCAGTGGCTATGTGCATGGAAGTTTTAGGTCTCATGACTGCAGCATCGGACGCAATCCCCTTTGCTCGTTTTCACATGAGACCTCTACAGCTTTGTATGCTGAATCAATGGTGCAGGGATTTTACAAAGATATCACAATTAATATCCTTGAATCCCAATGTACGACACTCTCTGACATGGTGGATAGATCACCATCGTTTGGTTCAAGGGGCTTCTTTTGTTTGCCCAATCTGGACTGTGATCACAACAGATGTGAGTCTTTCAGGTTGGGGAGCTGTTTGGGGATCTCTGACAGCACAAGGGGTTTGGAAATCTCAAGAGGCTAGATTACCAATAAATATTTTAGAACTCCGTGCAATTCTCAGGGCTCTTCAGTTCTGGCCTCTACTAAAGAGAGAACCGTTCATTTGTTTTCAGACAGACAATATCACAACTGTGGCTTATGTCAATCATCAGGGTGGGACTCACAGTCCCCAAGCTATGAAAGAAGTATCTCAGATACTTGCCTGGGCGGAATCCAGCTCCTGTCTAATTTCTGCGGTGCATATCCCAGGCGTAGACAATTGGGAGGCGGATTATCTCAGCTGCCAGACTTTACATCCAGGGGAGTGGTCTCTCCATCCAGATGTGTTTTCTCAGATTGTTCAGATGTGGGGGCTTCCAGAGATAGATCTCATGGCCTCTCATCTAAACAAGAAACTTCCCAGACACCTGTCCAGGTACAGGGATGTTCAGGCGGAAGCAGTGGATGCGCTGACACTTCCTTGGTGTTATCAACCTGCTTACATCTTTCCGCCTCTAGTTCTCCTTCCAAGAGTGATCTCCAAAATCATCATGGAACAGTCTTTTGTGTTGCTGGTGGCTCCAGCATGGCCACACAGGTTTTAGTATGCGGATCTGGTTCGGATGTCCAGTTGCCCGCCTTGGCCACTTCCGTTACGGCCGGACCTACTATCTCAAGGTCCGTTTTTCCATCAGGATCTCAAATCATTAAATTTGAAGGTATGGAAATTGAACGCTTAGTTCTAAGTCATAGAGGTTTCTCTGACTCAGTGATTAATACTATGTTACAAGCTCGTAAATCTGTTTCTAGAAAGATTTATTATAGAGTTTGGAAGACTTACATTTCATGGTGTTCTTCTCATAAATTCTCCTGGCATTCTTTTAGAATTCCTAGAATTTTAGTTTCTTCAGGATGGTTTGGATAAGGGTTTGTCTGCAAGTTCCTTGAAAGGACAAATCTCCGCTCTTTCTGTTTTATTTCACAGAAAGATTGCCATTCTTCCTGATATTCACTGTTTTGTACAGGCTTTAGTTCGTATTAAGCCTGTCATTAAATCAATTTCTCCTCCTTGGAGTCTTAATTTGGTTCTGAAGGCTTTACAGGCTCCTCCATTTGAGCCTATGCATTCTTTGGACATTAAACTACTTTCCTGGAAAGTGTTGTTCCTTTTGGCTATTTCTTCTGCTAGAAGAGTTTCTGAGCTATCTGCTCTTTCTTGTGAGTCTCCTTTTCTGATTTTTCAACAGGATAAGGCAGTTTTGCAGACTTCTTTTTCAATTTTTACCTAAGGTTGTGAATTCTAACAACATTAGTAGAGAAATTGTTGTCCCTTCCTTGTGTCCTAATCCTAAGAATTCTTTGGAGAGATCCTTACATTCTTTGGATATGGTAAGAGCTTTGAAATATTATGTGGAAGCTACTAAAAATTTCAGGAAGACTTCCAGTTTATTTGTTTTATTTTCTGGTTCTAGGAAAGGTCAGAAAGCTTCTGCTATTTCCTTGGCTTCTTGGTTGAAATTTTTGATTCATCAAGCTTATTTGGAGTCGGGTCAAACCCCGCCTCCGAGAATTACAGCTCATTCTACTAGATCAGTCTCCACTTCGTGGGCTTTTAAGAATGAAGCTTCAGTTGATCAGATTTGCAAAGCAGCAACTTGGTCCTCTTTGCATACATTTACTAAATTCTACTATTTTGATGTATTTGCTTCTTCTGAAGCAGCTGTTTCAGTTTGATTTTTCTGCTTTTTGATTTAAGTTTTTTCAAAAGTGAAAATAACTTATTTTTTGGGTTGTGGATTATTTTTTCAGCGGAATATGGCTGTTTTTATTTTATTCCCTCCCTCTCTAGTGACTCTTGAGTGGAAGACTCCACATCTTGGGTATTGATATCCCATATGTCACTAGCTCATGGACTCTTGCCAATTACATGAAAGAAAACATAATTTATGTAAGAACTTACCTGATAAATTAATTTCTTTCATATTGGCAAGAGTCCATGAGGCCCACCCTTTTTATGGTGGTTATAATTTTTTGTATAAAGAACAATTATTTCCAAATTTCCTTTGTTGATGCTTTCTACTCCTTTCTTTATCACCCCACTGCTTGGCTATTCGTTAAACTGAATTGTGGGTGTGGTGAGGGGTGTATTTATAGGCATTTTGAGGTTTGGGAAACTTTGCCCCTCCTGGTAGGATTGTATATCCCATATGTAACTAGCTCATGGACTCTTGCCAATATGAAAGAAATGAATTTATCAGGTAAGTTCTTACATAAATTATGTTTTTACAGTGTCCATTACATCCTGTCACAGCCCTACAAGGGGGCTGCGGTTTCTATAGGAAGTCATATCTAGCTTGATGTCATAAAATTTTTAGAGTAAGGTGCTGGTTTACTATTCAGTGAGTATTAGATAAGCAGTGAGTCAGAGAGGCAGAATGCAACTTAAGTTATCAACAGTATCTCCCTGAGAGCAGTGGCTACAGTGCTTATTTTAAAAGAAAATACGTTTATTTCTTTTTATGTTTACTTCCAATTTAACCTGCTGAAGTGTATTAAATTGTTTACAAATTGCTCCTTTACATTTATTTAGTCATAGCTGATTTGCCTGTGGCATCCCCACCTATACTAAAACTTTCAATACTTAAGTACTGGTTATAGAAAAGCTACGTAAACAAGGTTTACAGAGATACTAAAATGTTAATTTAGCATTGTTATCTCTTAGGGCATAATGATAATAGGATTGCCAGGTTTGCCTAGATATTATCATTTGTCAAGGTCCTTTGACAAAGCCAGTTATGGTGAAACATGCTAGGGACTATAGGGTATTGGTGAGGAGACCTAGGAGCTCCTGTGTTTTAGATGGCCTTAGGCTACCCCATGTAGTGTACTTACTCGCTCATTAGATGGAGCGTTTGATTGCTTTCAGTTCACATTAAGATAGTTACTCTGGGCCTTGTAAACCAGTTCTAACACCCAGATTCTATTACCCGGCTATTCCACAAGTAATGAGCTGCGATACACTATACAAACGTAAGAGGCAGTTTTAACAGCTTAGAAATCAGTTTATGAGCCTACCTAGATTTAACTTTTAACAAAGAATACCAAGAGAACAGAGCAAAATTGATGATAAAAGTAAATAGGAATGTTGTTTAAAATTGCATGCCCTATCTGAATCATGAAAGTTTAATTTTGACTAGAGTGTCCCTTTAATTTTTTTCTATGTACTTTCTTTTCTAGAAACATGATTTAATTACGGGATATTATCACATTGAAGAAGGTAGCTGCATGTTTTGCATTTTACAATCGTTACATTGTACTATGTAAAATGTGTTTTTAAAAGAAGACATCTTTTTTAATATTGTATTTTTGTAGACACTACAATTGCTCAACTTTAAGGTATAATATATATATATACACATACATACAGGGCTCAAAATGTGCACTAGCCATGGGCGAGTGAGAGTTAGTGAATAAATGTTGGGCTACCTGCTACAAATATTATCTAAAGGCATATTATATATCCATGAAAAGGCAAATATATGATATATCTCTAGGGCAATAGGGACACCATTAGTGCTTAGACTGTAACTTCTGAGAGGCTAGACAGGGGCAGAGAGAGATTGGATAGGAAAAGTTAGAGTGGAGAAAAAGATAGCATTAAAGGGACAGTCAACACCAGAATTTTTGTTGTTTAAAAAGAAAGATAATCCCTTTATTACCCATTCCCCAGTTTTGCATATCCAACACAGTTCTAATTATACACGTTTTACCTCTGTAATTATCTTGTATCTAAGCCTCTGCTGACTGCCCCCTTATTTCAGTTCTTTTGACAGACATGCAGTTTAGCCAATCAGTGCTCACTCCTAGGTCACTTTACGTGCATGAGCTCAATGTTATCTATATGAAACATGTGAACTAATGCCCTCTAGTGGTCAAAATGTATTCAGATTAGAGGCAGTCTTCAAGGTCTAAGAAATTAGCATATGAACCTCCTAGGTTTAGCTTTCAACTAAGAATACCAAGAGAACAAAGCAAAATTGGTGATAAAAGTAAATTGGGAAGTTGTTTAAAATTGCATGCTCTATCTGAATCATGAAAGTTTTTTTGGACTTGACTGTCCCTTTAAGAAATAGTAGAGAGATATGAGAGACAAGAGAGGAAAAGTGAAAAGAGAAGATGTGGCCTGAGAGAGAGGCAAGAGGGTAAATAGAGAGATTGAATAGAGGAGGCAGTGGAGAAAGATAGATGAGAGATGATCATTTTAAAACAATTTTTCCAGTTCTCTCTTCACTTTCTCAGTTCAACAACATTTTTTTGTCCAGCTCTTGTCTGCCCCAGAACCCTAGATGATGTTGCTAACTGCTATGCACTTATTTTTGTTAATTTACTATTGTATATAGCATTAAAGGGACAGTGTACACCAGAATTTGTATTGTTTAAAAAGATAGATAATCCTTTTATTACCCATTCCCTAGTTTTACACAATCAACACAGTTATAATAATACACTTTTTACCTCTGTGATTATCTTGTATTTAACCCTTTGCAAACTGCCCCCTTATTTCAGTTATTTTGACAGACATCCATTTTAGCCAATTAGAACTGGCTCACCTGAACTCCACGTGCGTGAGCACAGTGTTATCTATATGCCACACATGAACTAACACCCTCTAGTGGTGAAAAACTGTCAAAATGCCCTGAGAGAAGAGGCGGCCTTCAAGGGCTTAGAAATTAGCATATGAACCTCTTAAGTTTAGCTTTTAACTAAGAATACCAAGAGAACAAAGCAAAATTGGTGATAAAAGTAGATTGGAAAACTGTTTAAAATTTCATTCTCTATCTGAATCATGAAAGTTTATTTTGGACTAGACTGTCCCTTCAATTAATTTGTGGTATAAAACAAGCAATATTAAAAAATTACTTTACAATAAGGTGTTTCACATTGGCTAAACATTTGCAAAGAGGGGGTGGATTAGTGGGTGTGGTATGGGTGGGTAGTTGGTGGGATCAAAAGTTGTTATCATTTTGGGCTGACTAGTAGCTTAGGGCTTGAAATTTTGAGCCCTGTCTGTATATATACTATATATATATGACAATTTATACACACTATATCCACAATTCACGATTCATGTACAAGTTTCACTATTGTATTGTAACATGAGTTTCAGTTCACACATATAAATTGTATTGTCATTCAATAATGTGTGAAGGGATCATTTAAATTAAACACTTGCTACACATAGCAGTGCTGCTTTTTCACCTGCAATCTCAATTGCGATGCAGATACCTTTAAAACATAGCACTATTATTATTATGCATTTACCATTGTGTTTCACTGTGTATAAATGGTTAAGGAGGATTTTGTGTAAATATATAGAGATAGGCTAATAAAGTCTGCTTTCCCTGCAATTTTAGCTCATTTAATTGGGTTGTGGTTTCACTTAGCAGAGGCAGCTTGTCATATACAAATAAATACCCAAAGGAGCAAATTTACATACTTTTTAAAACTCTACAGCAGGTATAACAAGTCATTGTAAAAATGTTAAGGGGAACACTTTTACAGTACACTGTCCCTTTAACTATTTTAGTTTCAGTGTACCAAGCGTGCTGCTATACTGTTGGTAGGCCTTGTTTGTTCCACAGCACTAAACAAGACAACATAACCATTTGTGGCTATTGCAGACAGAGGGTATAATTCTTGCTCCCTGTGTGTTTCATTTCACGGTTCTGTCAGCAAAAGACTTTAGCGCAGAGGTAGAATAAACAGTTGGCATTGTTCAACCTGCTTCCTACTTTCAATTAACCCCTAGGCTGCCAGAGGGCTTAAGGGGAGGCTGTCAGGTAAGTTAGCAAAGAGAATAACATTGTTATGAATCCATGGATAAATAAATACAGCAGAACCTCAGCTGGCTGCAGATGGTCTAGTATAAAATGTAAAACAACCTTTGTGTGCACAGTCCTGTGTAAATGTGATAATACCATGTGCTTTTTTTATATAACATTGCCAGGTGTCAGGGTAATATTGGATCTTTATAGTATAATGTGATGCTAACCAATCATACTATATGTCATGTGACTCCTCCCCCTCAGTGTACCGGTATAAAGTGACTGTGTCATTATACAAACAAAACTGTCAATTCCTTTTATCAACAGATTGTTGACTTTATTACAGAATTCTAGAGGGAGTTCATAGGACCCTGATAGCACTAATTTAAAGAGAAAATATTGTGTTTTTTTAAACGATACCCTTATTTTAATAGGGGTAACTATGTTATCCAATGCAAAGTGTCATTAAACAGTTACATCAGAAAAAGAAGTATATTTATCTGCAAAGGTTTAACTCAATAAATCACACTTTTATAAGAAATAATTAACATTTATCCCCTTGGTTTAAATCAATTTGACCCTAATAATCAAATATTTTATACAGATGAAGCATGTGACTCAAATGGAATCAATAACCAGTTTGTTGCTGGATAAAACTGGCTTTTAATGTAGCTCTTTCTCCCATGTATTCCAGACACAAATGGGCATTAAACAGTTAAACAAAGTTGATTGGGCTGTTAGTGACTGCACCATCCAATGACTGTGTGTTAGGGATCTATTGAGGTGACCTGCAGCCCACTTCTTATTGGAGCTTGGGATACTTGGGGAGAAGAACCACAAATGACTTGCGGTGTTTGTGACCTCTTCTCTGGCTCATGTTGCAATGCTCTGTGAGAAACAGGAAGCCTGTCACCCCTCTATATGAATCCTTCTTGGTCTTTAGCTTCCCAGGTGAGCCCATGATTGGTCAGAATCTGTAGACCTCTAGGGATGTTCCAAATGTTTGGGGGGGGGTGCGCTATTTCTCCGTCAGGGAGAGCTGTAGAATTCTTTCCAGCTCTTCATCCTCCTGTTGTTTTAACTTCTCCTCTTCCTCCTGTTCCTTAGCAGAAAGCTCCATAGCGAGTCTCAGCTGCTCTTGGTATGTGCTGAAGGTATTGCTGGAGCCAGTGTGCGGAGGGCTGCAGGGCTGAGTGTGCTGAGGGGTCCTGCAGAGAAAGCTGAACACTGAAACCATGCACACATCCTCAGTGACATGCAACCTAATTGTGAGCGTCACTTGCTAAGATCTCATTAATCCTCTGTCTGCTTAAATACACACAACAAGCTAAAGTAAAGAGCTACAGTGCAAATGTTACTTAAAAAACAAACAGATTATATATTTGCTTCCCACAGATCTTTATTTTTCATTTGGTTCAAGTGTTTTCTTGGCTTTGTATTTTTTAAACCAGGAAAATGTCACACCTTGTACTTTTACCCTGTGAATGAGAAAAATCCTTATGTAATCACTTTAGATAAGAAACCACACGAGCAAACGCATCTACTAAGAACTATAAGGGTGAAGAAAGTCCCATAGTAGGAAGAGACAATGTGATCTAATAAAAGGGACATTCTCATCTTTAAGCAGTGAAATCGCTTTGACAAAAAAAAATGATGCAGTGTAAGATAAACATATGCTAAAACATTGTCCTAATTCTAAATTATAAATAGGTATTGTATATTTCACCCCCATGTGGTGTAAGAACATAAAGAAATAAAAAAATCACATTTGCTGTTGCTAAGGGTATGTGCCTATGTTTTTCAACAAATGATACCAAGAGAACAATGAAAATTTGATAATAGAAGTAAACTGGAAAGTTATTTAAAATTGCCTGTTCTATCTAAATCATGAAAGTTTCGTTTTGACTTTACTGTCCCTTTAATTTGTATCATATAAACCACTTTCAAAGACCTTTAAATTACAGGAAATAAGGCAAAACGAATCATGAAAGTTTACTGCAAAGCTTTTTTTTATAACACATAAGGGGCTAGATTACAAGTAGAGTGCTAATTAACACTCCCGCTTGAGCGTTAATTCTCACACACGGTAAACCCAACCCTGCCCAATTAACTCCCACAACTTTGCCCCCACCAGATGCTGCTCTGCCACAAAACTGCTATGTTTGCATATACAATTCTCCCTACACAGCCTATATAGTTTATATAACTCCTAACATAGCTTATACAACTCTCCCTGCATAGCCTATACAACTCTCCCTGCATAGCCTATACAGTTCTCCCTACATAGCCTATACAATTCTCCCTATATAGCCTATACAACACTTCCTGCATAGCCTATACAACTCTCCCTGCATATCTTAAACAACACTCCCCGCATTGTCTATACAACTCTCACTACATAGCCTATATAACACTTCCTGCATAGCCTATACAACACTTCCTGCATATCCTATACAACTCACTTGCATAGCCTATACAACTATCCCTACATAGCTTAAACAACACTCCCCGCATAGTCTATACATTTCTCACTACATAGCCTATACAACTCTCCCTAAATAGCCTATACAACTCCCCCTACAGCTTATACAGTTCTCCCTACATATACAACTCTCCCTACACAGCTTATACAAAACTCCCTGCATAGCCTATACATTTCTCCCTACATAGCCTATACAACTCTCCCTACACAGCTTATACAAAACTCCCTGCATAGCCTATACATTTCTCCCTACATAGCCTATACAACTCTCCCTACATAGCCTATACAGTTCTCCCTACATAGCCTATACAGTTCTCCCTAAATAGCCTATGCGACTCTTCCTACATAGCCTATACAACTCTCCCTACATAGCCTATACAACTCTCCCTACATAGCCTATACAACTCTCCCTACATAGCCTATACAGTTCTCCCTACATAGCCTATACAGTTCTCCCTACATAGCCTATACAGTTCTCCCTACATAGCCTATACAGTTCTCCCTACATAGCCTATACAGTTCTCCCTACATAGCCTATATAGTTCTCCCTAAATAGCCTATACGATTCTCCCTACATAGCCTTTACAACTCTCCCTACATAGTCTATACAACTCTCCCTACATAGCGTATAAAACTCTCCCTACATAGCCTTTACAACTCTCCCTACATAGTCTATACATCTCTCCCTACATAGCCTATACAACTCTCCCTACATAGCCTATACGACTCTCCCTATATAGCCTATAAAACTCTCCCTACATAGCCTATACAACTTTTTTGTACTAAGCGTAATTAAACATGTTATATTACAATCCCAAAGTGTTTGTTCTTTAAAATTAAATTTAAGGAATATTGTCTGTACGTATGTGCTGTTATATAATGCAAATTTCTGTTTGTCCTTATGTAGTTTCTGATAGGCCAGCGGGCAACATGTGACTAAATGAAGGGCATGGAAAGGGAATGAATTATTACAAAGTTCATATTGTTAATGGTTAAGGAACCATTTTTTTAAAAACAGAAATATATTGCATTTAAAAGAAAAAGTAAATAAGATTTTTATTTATAACTAGGAACATATGATTTAGTGAGACACTTGGCCCTCTAAAGCAGTGTTTCTCAACCACGGTCCTTAAGTATCCCCAACAGTCCTGGTTTTCATTACAGCTGAACTAGAGCACAAGTGAAATAATCAGCTGATCAGTAACCATGGTAACCAACCTGCTCTCACCCATCAGCTGATTATTTCACCTGTGCTCTAGTTCAGCTATAATGAAAACCAGGACTGTTGGGAGTACTTGAGGACCGCGGTTGAGAAACACTGCTCTAAAGCATCATTCTATTGAAAAAAATGCTATCTAATTTTCATTAACAGGGAAAACATTCACATTAAAATATACTGCAGTTTGCTGTGTAAACATTTGCATTCAGCTCAGTTTATTTCTGGATTTGTTTTCTATGAAATTCCAATGCATTAGAAGGACAGCTGTTTACATTGATTCAATAATTATGTTTTTTTTTTACTTAAAATTATCAATTAATGATGTGTGCAATTACTGTCTGCCAGTACCTAGTTTATAAAATTTTGTTTGTTTTGTTTAAGTAATACTTTTTTTCTTTAGTGTAGGGGTTCTCTCACCATTGACACCTTCCCCATCCCTGCAATCGTTTTGTACGGTGCTCCCCCCCTATTTTCCCTTCTTTTTTAATGTAGCATCCAATCCTTCCCTCTCCCTTCAAAATGTATTTTCTGTACCGCCCCTCCCTCCCACTCCCCCGCTGGTTTGCCCACCCACCTTCTCTCCCACACCTTGCACTGCCACCAACAGTATCATTAAAGACATCCCTACCCCCCAACTTTCTCTAACTGTTAATAATAACATTACCCCAACCCTGCATGCCCAATGTCTTGGGGTCACACTTGACTCTCTCTTTCACTCCTCACATCCAGTCTTTCGCCTAATTCCTGCCACCTCTACCTTAAAAACATCTCCAAAATTCGCCACTTCCTCACATAAGTCACAACTAAGACTTTAATCCACAATCTTATTTCCAGCCTTGACTAATGCAATTCCATCCTCTCCGGCCTCCCTAGCTGCAGTCTATCTCCCTTACAATCCATAATAAATACCTCTACCAGGCTGATCTTCCATACACGTCGCTCCTCATCTGCTGCACCACTATACCAGTCCCTTCACTGGCTTCCTCTAACCTCCAGAATAAAACATAAAATCCTGACTAACTTTTAAAGCTCTCAATAACACTGCTCCACCCTTTATCTCTGACCTAGTCTCCAGATACTTACCCTCCTGTCCCCTTCGCTCTGCTCATGACCTCTTTCTCTCCTCCTCTTTTGTTACTTCCTCACATTCCCATCTACAAGACTTCTCCAGACTGGTCCCTATTTTGTGGAACTCTCTGCCTCGCTCTACACGACTCTCCCCTAGTTTGCAAACTTTCAAGTGACTCAACTGTTTAGGGATGCATATAATACACACTAATATTTTCATATCTTAGTCCTTCTCCTCCTTTAGCTATCCCCTTGAACCCCCTTAGCTTGTAAGCCTGCAAGCTTTTTGACATTTTTCTTGCGCAGATATCTTACTCCCACTTTTCAAACCTACGAGCCTACAAGACTAGCTGCTTTGTAGATCACTTTCACGAGAGATGATTTACAACAGTGAAACTCTTGGCATGGCCCTCTATCCCTTTGTCTCTCATAGCTGTCACCTTGCATATTAGACCCATGTCTTTAGCTCTGTAGAACCTGTTGGCGCTATACAAATAACTGATAATAATAATAACATCTGAGAATCTGCCTTCATATGGTAACGGAGCACCGTATGACGTGGATCTTAAGGGGTTAAACTGGGATATTAAGTGGCTGTGCCTGCACATGTCAGATACATGCTCCCTTGCAAGTCCCTTTACAATAGGATGTGGCTAACAAGGAAGTTTTGAGGTAAAATATCTTCCTTTTTAACACAGAGATACTTATGTGATATCTAGTCAGTTTTTTAAAGAGATGCTGCCTCACTTTCCAGCGATTTAGCATTTGGGTAATTTGCCCCCTAATATTTTTTAAACGTTCAGACACTTAATTATATTCATAAAATAATACTCAGTTGTATAGAATTTTCATTGTTTAAAAATATATTTGGAGCAATATTTTTTATTTTTTTAATAGCCAAGAAAAAAATGTGATTAATGTGTGACCTGAACATGCAGAGAAATGTAAACATTTAAATGAATGCTGTATGAAAAGGCTAGGTATGCCACTGAAAACAAGTTCAATTAGTTTTCAAATAGTCAATTGTCAAGTTGCTGAATTAGATAATTAAAAAAAAAAAATCACTTGAAAACTCACTCTAATAGAACTCTAAGAGTTCTTTATACAAAGTATTTTAAGGGTGTTTTGCAGTACAAAGTGAAAAAAAATGTAAACCCATGTTTTTTGTTTTTTTTTCTGTGAAGACTAAAATGGCCTCAAATTTACAAAATGTGTAAAAACCTATGGAAAGAACTTTTCATGATCCTTCTAATGTATTAGAAAAACATAAATTATGCTTACTAGATAATTTAATTTCCTTCTGTACAAGGAGAGTCCACGGCTTCATCCTTTACTGTTGGGAAATACTGAACCTGGCCACCAGGAGGAGGCAAAGACACCCCAGCCAAAGGCTTAAATACCTCTCCCATTTTCCCCATTCCCCAGTTATTCTGCAGAGGGAAC
Source organism: Bombina bombina (assembly GCF_027579735.1). Lineage (NCBI taxonomy): Eukaryota > Metazoa > Chordata > Amphibia > Anura > Bombinatoridae > Bombina > Bombina bombina. Next base: position 219,235,004 of record NC_069501.1, read on the forward strand.
AAGGAACAGTAGGAGAAATATCAGGGTATAAAAGGTGCCAGAAAAAAATTATAATTTAGGGGGCCGCCCATCGGAGAACACGGGCCGGGGCCGTGGACTCTCCTTGTACAGAAGGAAATGAAATTATCTGGTACTCATAATTTATGTTTTTCTTCTTAATACAAGGAGAGTCCACGGCTTCATTCCTTACTGTTGGGAAACTTATACCCAAGCTCTAGAGGACACTGAATGATAACGGGAGGGACAAAAAGAGAGGCGGACCCTATTCTGAGGGCACCACAGCCTGCAAAACCTTCCTCCCGAAGGCTGCTTCAGCTGAAGCAAAAACATCAAACTTGTAAAATTTAGAACAAGCTCTCTCATAGGCTAAGCAGATAAGACTCCTCAACCAAGAGACCTTCTGGCCCTTACGCTTCCCAGAATATGCTACAAATAAGGAAGAAGTTTGTCTAAAATCCTTAGTAGCTTAAAGATAAAACTTCAAGGCACGAACCATGTCCAAATTATGAAGTAAATGTTCCTTCGAAGAGGAAGGATTAGGACACAAAGAAGGGACCACAATCTCTTGATTGATGTTACGGTCTGACACAACTTTAGGGCGAAACCCTAACTTAGTACGTAGGACAGACTTATCCGAATGGAACACCAGATAAGAAGGTTCACATTGAAAGGTGGCAAATTCATATATAAACTTTCCAGGACACCAACTTAATATCTATTTCATGCATAGGCTCAAAGGGAGCGCGTTGCAAAACCTTAAGAACCAGATTCAGAACACAGGTCTGATCATAATAAGAGCCTTAACAAAGGACTGAACATCTGGAAGCTCAGAAAGCCTCATGTGCAGTAAAACAGACAAGGCCGAAATCTGTCCCCCCAGGGAACTGGCCGAAAGACCTTTCTCCAGAAACATCAGAATCCTGGCAACCTTATGCCAAGAAAATCCACAATCTTCACACCAGAATAAGCAGGTTCTCCACACCTTATTATAGATACTACGAGTAACTGGCTTACGAGCTTGAATGAATGTATTAATAACTCTCTCAGAAAACCCTCTATTGGCTACAACTAAGCGTTCAATCTCCACGCAGTCAACCTCAGAGAATCTAGATTTTGTTGAACAAAAGGACCTTGTTCCAGCAGATCCCTGCGACAAGGTAACCTCCATGGAGGAGATGATGACATCCTCACCAGGTCCGCAAACCACGTTCTTCGCGGCCACGATGGAGCAATCAGTATTACTGATGCTTGCTCCTGCTTGATGCAGGCCACTACTCAAGGAAGGAGTGGTAATGGCGGAAAAAGGTAGATTAGATTGAACCTCCAAGGCACCGCTAATGCATCTATTGCATCGTCTCTGGTCGGTTAGAAATATCCTCATGAATACTGAATCTATTATAGTGCCCAGGAATTCTACCCTGGTGCTTGGGATGAGATAACTCTTCTCTAAGTTTATCTTCCATCCATGTGATTGAAGAAGAGTGAGAAGAGAAACCGAATGGTCCTCTGCTAGATGAAAGTATGGAGCTTGAACCAGAATGTTTTCCAAGTAAGGAGCTACTGCTATACCTTGGGTTTTGACGACAGCCAGGAGAGCTCCCAGAACCTTTGTGAAGATTCTTGGGGCCGTAGTTAGACCAAACGGAAGTGCAATGAACTGGAAGTGCTGATCCAGGAACGCAAACCGTAGGAACTGGAAGTGGTCCCTGTGGATTTGAACGTGAAGGTAGGTATCCTTCAGATCTATAGTGGTCATGAACTGTCCTTCCTGAACTAGAGGAAAAATGGACCTTATTGTCTCTATCTTGAAAGTTGTTTAAGCAGTTGCAGTCCAGAATTTGGACGGAAAGTTCCCTCCTTCGTTGGGACCACAAACAGGTTTGAGTAGTATACCAAACCTCTTTCTGCGATAGGAACCGGGACAATGACCCCTAAGGAGGACAGATCCCACACGCACCCCAGAAAGGCTTCCCTCTTTCATGGTTTTAAAGACAGGCTTGAGAGGAGAAATCTGCCCTTGGGTGGATGAGATTGGAAACCTATCTTGTATCCGTGAGCTATGACCTCCAGCTCCCTACATGATCCAGCTTTGGATCGGGGGCCATCCCTTCATGCCGACTTGTTCTCGGTGGGCTTCTTGTTCTGCTTGGATTTATTCCAGGATTGAGCCAGCTTCCAAGTGCTCTTGGTTTGCTCAGGCTTAGAGGAGGACTGCTGACGTTGGGACTTTTCAGAACGAAAGGAACGTAAATTAGATTCTTGTCCCTTAGATTTGTTCTTTTTATCCTGCGGTAGGAAGGCACCCTTGCCCCCTGTAACCTTGGAAATAATGGAGTCCAGGCCTGGAGCAAATAAAATGTTTCCCTTAAAAGGGAGGGAAAGTAGTCTAGACTTAGATGTCATGTCCGCAGACCAGGACTTCAGCCAGAGCGCTTGATGCGTCTGCACTTAGAAACCAGAGATTTTAGCATTCAGGCGCATAATTTGCATGTTTTCATCACATATAAAAGAATTAGCAATTCTCAAAGCCTTAATTCTTTCCTGGATAACGTCGAGGGGACCCTCCACCTTGACTATCCTGAAGAGGGATAGTAGTACGCTTAGCTATCGTGGAGTTAGCACCATTCACCTTAGGAACGGAACCCCACAACTCTTAAGGGTTAACCTTCTTAGAAAAAATAACCTTGTTGATGCATATGGAACATAGTTGAGAGGGCAGGCACACCAAGGCCTCCTCACAATATAGACATGTATTACTATTAGGAATAGAGGGAGTAACCTCAAGCATATCAGGATCCTCCATAGCTTGCGCTAACAACAGTAGGATACAAATAAATTATCTTTTTATTTTTCTCAAAAACGGTACCTATATACCCCCCAATGACTGGGGCACTCACCACCTCCTAGACTCAGGCACCCAGAGAAGAGGCGACCTTTCTGACAGCAAGCTCTGTCAGAAAGAGAAAACGAAAGTGTGACCATACCCGGTTACGTAGTGCGCAATGCAGGACTGCCCCTGCTATTATAAAAAGTGCGCCAATGCTATCAAGCAGCGCAGCGCTTAAAGTGAAAGTTCCGTTACCGCATAACAACAGTCTATGAGCCCCAAAAAAACAGAATTTATGCTTACCTGATAAATTACTTTCTCCAACGGTGTGTCCGGTCCACGGCGTCATCCATTACTTGTGGGAATATTCTCTTCCCCAACAGGAAATGGCAAAGAGCACAGCAAAAGCTGTCCATATAGCCCCTCCTTGGCTCCGCCCCCCCAGTCATTCGACCGACGGTTAGGAGAAAAAAAGGAGATACTATAGGGTGCCGTGGTGACTGTAGTGTATAGAGAAAGAAATTTTTCAAAACTGATTAAAAAACCAGGGCGGGCCGTGGACCGGACACACCGTTGGAGAAAGTAATTTATCAGGTAAGCATAAGTTCTGTTTTCTCCAACATTGGTGTGTCCGGTCCACGGCGTCATCCATTACTTGTGGGAACCAATACCAAAGCTTTAGGACACGGATGAAGGGAGGGAGCAAATCAGGTTACCTAAACGGAAGGCACCACGGCTTGCAAGACCTTTCTCCCAAAAACAGCCTCCGAAGAAGCAAAAGTATCAAATTTGTAAAATTTGGCAAAAGTGTGCAGAGAAGACCAAGTCGCTGCCTTACATATCTGATCAACAGAAGCCTCGTTCTTGAAGGCCCATGTGGAAGCCACAGCTCTAGTGGAGTGAGCTGTGATTCGTTCAGGAGGCTGCCGTCCGGCAGTCTCATAAGCCAATCGGATAATGCTTTTCAGCCAGAAAGACAGAGAGGTAGCCGTAGCTTTTTGTCGTCTCCTCTTACCAGAGTAAACAACAAACAAAGATGAGGTTTGTAAAAAGAAGTATATCCTGAAAAAGTTGTTGAAAATCAGTTGTAGCTTTATTCCTTAAAATTTTATGAAAACAACATACATCAACACTGGGTTAGTGAAGACAAGAAAACTTCTGACCGGTTTCGGTCGTATTGACCCTAATCATAGAATAACACCTGTTAAGGGGTGCACCCTTTTAAGTCTAACACTTCATGTTCATTGGTTTAAAAACAAGGAGACTTCAAACTTAACCCTATACATACCATATTAACATTTTGTGCAGATAGTAAACACTTTATAAGTGAACAAATAGATGAAGATGTATATTACAAATAATAAAACTGGAACTTAAAGTTTATATACATATATACACTGCATGTAACTGGGATAAAAATGCTTTTAGAGATTGAACAAAGGGTTGAACACATTATAAAAGACTGAACACATTATAAGGGATGATGACTCCATATATATATATATATATACACATACACATATGCATATATACACATACACATATGCACATAAACCCATATATACATATACATGCGTGCATTTATACTCGCTTGCCTACACATAAGGTCCCTACTCTATGCCTTACTAAATTTTAACCTAAATTAAATTAAGTTGGTAAAGATAATAATAATTATAATAATAATAAAAACTATTATGCAAAATGGAGTTCAATAAACTGAGGTTTGTATCGAATTTCATTAAGCACATATTATCCACAAACAGACCACAATCAAATAATAATAATGTGTGATCAAAAAGGTCCATCAATCATAGATAACCAAGTATATTTATGGATAAAAATGTGTATTGTCTTATGCATTAGGGCAATTGTTATATAGACGTCAGGACCATAGGGGAAAACAAGTGTGCACATATAACTTAATGTGTCCAATGTTTCACTATTTTCTAATATTCATTACTACAATTAGTGAAACAACTTAAAGGTAGTAGAATAGAAATAATGAAATTTATCCAGTTACAATGGTTTATTTTTGCCAGTAATTTATAACATCATACTCTGAGTTATAACCATAAGGCAAAAGACACTTTGTTTTAAAAATCCAATAGATTTCTTGTTTACTTAAAATGGACAACTTATCTCCACCCCTTGGTGGTGTGCCAATTTGTTCAATGGCCTGCCATTTAAAAGTTGTGACATCCTGATTGTGGTACTCAATAAAATGAGTAGAGAGAGCTGAACATGTTCTTTTACTTGAGATAAAAGACAGGTGTTCTTTTACATGTTTGCCTACCTCCCTAGTGGTCCTACCTGTGTATTGTCTCCTACATTGGGTGCATTCTATGATGTAGATAACAAATTTACTCCTACAATTTATGCATCCCTAGTCGGGAACTCCTCACCTGTTACATGGGACCTAAATGTGGGTGAAATATTGATGTGATCACAAGAGGTACATACTTTTCTTCCACATTTGAAGGTACCATTATGCTTTAACCAAGATGAGCCAGAAGTACTTGCTGTCTGTAACATACTGGGAGCCAAAATATTCCCTAATGTCACATTTCGTTTAGGTACAAACATGCACCCTTGTTTTATTTCATCTTTCAGTCACTCATAAGAATGGGTAGGTTGTTTTTAATAATACAACATACTTTATCATATTCAGTGGCGTCACTAGGGGGGGGCGGGCCGCACCCGGGTGACACCCTCCAGGGGGTGACACCAAAAAAAAAAAAAAAATTTTTTTTTTTTTTTTTTAAATTTTATTGAAATTCAAAGAAATACAATGTTGAGATGCATAGATTATTTTATTAGAGGCTGGCATTTGTGAACATTAGTGGGACTGGGGAAGTTGTAGACACACAATTTTTTTTCCCCTTGAGCCAGTGCTGCAATTTCAACAAATAGTTTTCCCGGCTGCTTTTGCTTGTTTGTACTTTGCTCTTCCCCTGCTCAATTTCACTATGAATGTTGTGGGTGTGCCGTGGGGCTTGCAAAGTTGTGCTGCTAGCCTAAACCTGCCTGCCTATCTGTGCTCACTGCTCAGTGACATGTGGCCCAGGGCTGTGCACTGACAGACTTGGAACAGAGTCAGAGAGCAGAATTTTCATAGTTTGCGTGCCTAAACCTTTTCTTTGGTGATTTATTTTAGAGTGCTCTGTTTATCTTTCATTTGATGTTCTGCTGAGCCAGGGAGCAGCTCTAGGCATGAGCATCCTAATTAATGCGGTGCAGTTTACATATTTTGTATGTGTGTGTCTGAGTTTTTGTGTGTCTCAGTGTTTTTGTGTGTGTGTCTGAGTGTGTTTCCGAGTGTTTGTGTGTGCATCTGAGTATGTGTTTAAGTGTGTCTGAGTGTTTGTATGTCTGTTTGCCTGTGTTTTTGTGTGTGTCTGCTTTCTGGGGGGGGGGGGGGGGTGACACCATGACTTACCGCACCGGGTGACACCAACCCTAGTGACGCCACTGATCATATTGATTGGAATATGACGTAATGAATCTTAGTTGTTTTTTGGTGTCACTCTGGTATTGTTTTTGTTTTTGTGGCTCATGTGTTTCTATTCCATCTTTAGTTTCAAAGAAGGCCTTATCAATTACTTTACTAGGATAACCCCTTTTGAGCATTCTTGATTTCAGGTCTCTGCTCTCTCTTCGGAAAGTATCTTCTCTCGTGCAATTCCTTTTTGCCCACAGGAACTGACTTTTGGCAATTCCTTTAAAAACGTGCCGTGGATGGCAACTTCGGGCATGGAGGAGATTATTGCCTGAGATAGGTTTCCTATAGAGGGCAGAAATGACCCTTGTCATTAAGAATATCACCTTGTGGATTTGGATACAAGTTGCTCGATACGAAGAATCTTCAATAGTGGGACTGCACCAGCTGACGGTGACGTCATCAAGTGTACGAGCAGTTTGGGCTGAGGATTGGCCTGTTCCTGAGCACGTGGTACGCCACACAGAGCTAGCACAGCAAGAAGGTTTTTACCGTCTGTGCAAGTATGCTATCTTAGGACACCGGCTTACTTCTACTTCAGTTCGAGACGTTACATTTCCATATTTGGTGGGTGAGTGAACAAACTGCTAGCTCCTAAAGCTTTGATCTTTTTAGCGCATAGGTATTGCTGTTCTAGTATTTATCATCTAGACTCACATATTGTCGACTACGGGTTTATAACGCAGAGCGGACCCCTGCAATATGGCTTTTATGAACTTTTGTGGGTTATGAACTCGTTCAGCATTGGAAGTACCATAAGCAATTTATTTGCTAAATTCAAAACAGACACCACTTCCTCATGACTGGTTCGCCAGTCTATTTGTTTAAAGATGAGGTTTGTCTAAAATCCTTAGTTGCTTCTAAATAGAACTTTAAAGCACAAACTACATCTAAATTGTGTAACGAACGTTCCTTCTTTGAAACTGGATTCGGACACAGAGAAGGAACAACTATTTCCTGGTTAATATTCCTGTTGGAAACAACTTTCGGAAGAAAACCAGGCTTAGTACGCAAAACGACCTTATCTGCATGGAACACCAGATAGGGTGGATTACACTGCAAAGCAGATAATTCAGAAACTCTTCTTGCAGAAGAAATAGCAACCAAAAACAGAACTTTCCAAGATAGTAACTTGATATCTATGGAATGTAGAGGTTCAAACGGAACCCCTTGAAGAACTGAAAGAACTAAATTTAGACTCCAAGGAGGAGTCAAAGGTCTGTAAACAGGCTTGATTCTGACCAAAGCCTGTACAAAAGCTTGTATATCTGGCACAGCTGCCAGTCGTTTGTGTAACAAGACAGATAAAGCAGAAATCTGTCCTTTTAGAGAACTCGCTGACAATCCCTTATCCAAACCTTCTTGAAGAAAGGAGAGGATCTTAGGAATTTTAATCTTACTCCAGGAGAATCCCTTAGATTCACACCAACAGATATATCTTTTCCATATTTTATGGTAAATCTTTCTAGTCACAGGTTTTCTGGCTTGGACCAGTGTATCTATCACAGAATCTGAAAACCCACGCTTGGATAAAATCAAACATTCAATTTCCAAGCAGTCAGCTATAGAGAAACTAGATTTGGATGTTCGAATGGACCTTGTATTATCCTGTCTCAAAGGTAGCTTCCATGGTGGAGCCGATGACATATTCACCAGGTCTGCATACCAAGTCCTGCGCGGCCACGCAGGAGCTATCAGAATCACCGAGGCCTTCTCCTGTTTGATCCTGGCTACAAGCCTAGAATAAGCTAGGTTGAACGACCAAGGCGCCACTAATGCATCCACTAGAGTCGCCTTGGGATCCCTGGATCTGGACCCGTAGCAAGGAACCTTGAAGTTCTGACGGGACGCCATCAGATCCATGTCTGGAATGCCCCATAATTGAGTCAACTGGGCAAACACCTCCGGGTGGAGTTCCCACTCCCCCGGATGGAAAGTCTGACGACTCAGGTAATCCGCCTCCCAGTTGTCTACTCCTGGGATGTGGATTGCAGATAGGTGGCAGGAGTGATTCTCTGCCCATTTGATGATTTTGGATACCTCACTCATCGCCAAGGAACTCTTTGTTCCCCCCTGATGATTGATGTAAGCTACAGTCGTCATGTTGTCCGACTGGAATCTTATGAATCCGGCCTTCGCTAGTTGAGGCCAAGCCTGGAGAGCATTGAATATCGCTCTCAGTTCCAGAATGTTTATCGGAAGAAGAGACTCTTCCCGAGACCATAGACCCTGAGCTTTCAGGGAGTCCCAGACCGCGCCCCAGCCTAATAGACTGGCGTCGGTCGTGACAATGACTCACTTTGGTCTGCGGAAACTCATTCCCTGAGACAGGTGATCCTGGGACAACCACCAACGTAGTGAGTCTCTGGTTATCTGGTCTACTTGAATATTTGGGGACAAGTCTGTATAATCCCCATTCCACTGCTTGAGCATGCACAGTTGTAATGGTCTTAGATGAATTAGAGCAAAAGGAACTATATCCATTGCTGCCACCATCAACCCTACTACTTCCATGCACTGAGCTATGGAAGGCTGTAGAATAGAGAGAAGAACTTGACAAGCGTTTCGAAGCTTTGACTTTCTGACTTCTGTCAAGAAGATCTTCATTTCTAAAGAATCTATTATTGTTCCCAAAAAGGGAACTCTTGTCGACGGATACAGGGAACTCTTTTCTACGTTCACCTTCCACCCGTGAGATCTGAGAAAGGCTAGAATGATGTCTGTATGAGCCTTTGCCTTGGAAAGAGACAACGCTTGAATTAGAATGTCGTCCAGGTAAGGTGCCACTGCAATGCCCCTTGGTCTTAGAACCGCTAGAAGGGACCTGAGCACTTTTGTGAAAATTCTGGGAGCAGTGGCTAGTCCGAATGGAAGAGCCACGAACTGATAATGTTTGTCCAGAAAGGCGAACCTTAGGAACTGATGATGATCTTTGTGGATAGGAATATGTAGATACGCATCCTTTAAATCCACGGTAGTCATATATTGACCCTCCTGGATTGCAGGTAAAATTGTTCGAATGGTTTCCATTTTGAACGATGGAACTCTGAGAAATTTGTTTAGAATTTTTAAATCCAGAATTGGTCTGAAGGTTCCCTCTTTTTTGGGAACTACAAACAGATGAGTAAAACCCCTGACCTTGTTCCACAGTTGGAACTGGGTGTATTACTCCCATCTTTAACAGGTCTTCTACACAATGTAAGAATGCCTGTCTCTTTATTTGGTTTGAAGATAAGTGAGAAATGTGGAACCTTCCCCTTGGGGGTAGTTCCTTGAATTCTAGAAGATAACCCTGAGAGACTATTTCTAGTGCCCAGGGATCCTGAACATCTCTTGCCCAAGCCTGAGCAAAGAGAGAGAGTCTGCCCCCTACTAGATCCGGTCCCGAATCGGGGGCTACCCCTTCATGCTGTTTTGGTAGCAGCAGCAGGCTTCTTGGCTTGTTTACCCTTGTTCCAGCCTTGCATTGGTTTCCAAGCTGGTTTAGTCTGGGAAGCGTTACCCTCTTGTCTAGAGGCTGCAGAGTTAGAAGCCGGTCCGTTCCTGAAGTTGCGAAAGGAACGAAAATTGGACTTATTCTTAGCCTTGAAAGGCCTATCTTGTGGGAGGGCATGGCCCTTTCCCCCAGTGATATCTGAAATAATTTCCTTCAATTCTGGCCCAAAAAGGGTCTTACCTTTGAAAGGAATATTAAGCAATTTTGTCTTGGAAGATACATCCGCCGACCAAGACTTTAGCCAGAGCGCTCTACGCGCCACAATTGCAAACCCTGAATTTTTCGCCGCTAATTTCGCTAACTGCAAAGCGGCGTCTAAAATAAAGGAATTAGCTAACTTAAGTGCGTGAATTCTGTCCATGACCTCCTCATATGGAGTCTCCCTACTGAGCGACTTTTCCAGTTCCTCGAACCAGAACCACGCCGCTGTAGTGACAGGAATAATGCACAAAATAGGTTGAAGGAGGTATCCTTGCTGTACAAAAATCTTTTTAAGCAAGCCCTCCAATTTTTTATCCATAGGATCTTTGAAAGCACAATTGTCCTCAATGGGAATGGTCGTGCGTTTGGCTAGTGTAGAAACCGCCCCCTCGACCTTAGGGACTGTTTGCCATGTGTCCTTCCTGGGGAACAATTTCTTAAATATAGGAGGAGGAACAAAAGGTATGCCTGGCTTCTCCCACTCCTTATTCACAACGTCCGCCACCCTTTTAGGTATCGGAAAGGCATCAGGGTGCACCGGGACCTCTAGGAACTTGTCCATCTTGCACAATTTTTCTGGGATGACCAGATTGTCACAATCATCCAGAGTAGATAGCACCTCCTTAAGTAATGCGCGGAGATGCTCTAATTTATATTTAAATGTCACAACATCAGGTTCTGCCTGCTGAGAAATTCTTCCTGTATCAGAAATTTCTCCATCTGACAAACCCTCCCTCACTGCCACTTCAGACTGGTGTGAGGGTATGACAGATAAATTATCATCAGCGCCCTCCTGCTCTACAGTGTTTAAAACTGAGCAATCGCGCTTTCTCTGAAATGCTGGCATTTTGGATAAAATATTAGCTATGGAGTTATCCATTACTGCCGTCAATTGTTGCATAGTAACAAGCATTGGCGCGCTAGAAGTACTAGGGGTCGCATACGCGGGCATAACTGGTATAGACACAGAAGGAGAGGATGCAGAACTATCCCTACTTCCTTCATCTGAGGAATCATCCTGGGCAACCTTACTAAATGTGACAGTACTGTCCTTACTTTGTTTGGACGCCATGGCACAATTATCACATACATTTGAAGGAGTAACCACCTTGGCCTCCATACATACAGAACATGACTTATCTGAAGGTACAGACATGTTAAACAGGCTTAAACTGGTTAATAAAGCACAAAAAACGTTTTTAAACAAAACCGTTACTGTCTCTTTAAATGTTAAACAGGGCACACTTTATTACTGAATATGTGAAAAACTATGAAGGAATTATCCAAACTTTACCAAATTTTCACCACAGTGTCTTAATGCATTCAAAGTATTGCACCCCAATTTTGAAGCTGTTAACCCTTAAAATGCGGAAACCGGAGCCGTTTGCAATTTAACCCCACTACAGTCCCATCCACAGCCTTTGCTGCGACTTCACTTATCCCAGGGGGGTATACGATACCAATTCCAGCCTTCTAGAAACGTTTTCTGTGGATACCAGACCCTCTCACATGCAGCTGCATGCACTGCACTCAAAAGAAACTGCGCAATAATGGCGCGAAAACTAGTGCCTGGCGATAAAAACGTTCCCCAAATATTAAAACGTTTGAAATCCACTTTAAAACCTTAATAATAACTTAAATAAACAATTGATTTAGCCCTTAAAAGTGTCCACCAGTTATTAGCCCATAATAAGCCCTTTATTCTGTCTGAGTCTAAGAAAATGGCTTACCGATCCCCATGAGGGAAAATGACAGCCTTCCAGCATTACACAGTCTTGTTAGAAAAATGGCTAGTCATACCTTGAGCAGAAAAGTCTGCAAACTGTTCCCCCCAACTGAAGTTCTCTAGGCTCAACAGTCCTGCGTGGGAACAGCAATTGATTTTAGTTACTGCTGCTAAAATCATACTCCTCTTTTAAACAGAACTCTTCATCTCTTTCTGTTTCAGAGTAAATAGTACATACCAGTACCATTTCAAAATAACAAACTTTTGATAGAAGAATAAAAAACTACAACTAAACACCACATACTCTTCACCATCTCCGTGGAGATGCTACTTGTTCAGAGCGGCAAAGAGAATGACTGGGGCGGCGGAGCCAAGGAGGGGCTATATGGACAGCTTTTGCTGTGCTCTTTGCCATTTCCTGTTGGGGAAGAGAATATTCCCACAAGTAATGGATGACGCCGTGGACCGGACACACCAATGTTGGAGAAAATAAATCTCCACATATAAGCAGCATAAATCAAAGAAACACATTTGATTAATCCCCACTTTTCAATAACCTCCCTCAGGAGATATTAACCCATGATTATATAAAGATACAAAGAAGTCACACTGTGACCCTGTCTTCAGCAATTTCAACATAAGTAAAAATTGAAACGATCTTACCAGAATTCGTGCTGTTGAACAGAAACACAGCATCTCAAGTGTGATAGTCTTGTAGCATCGCTCCTGACATCGACTTGAGTTAAGGAAGCAGACAGTGAAACTCGTCAACACTGATTGCTTAAGGAGCTGTTAGCAGGCAGTCTGGATGGGTTCGCAGAAAGACTCTCCCTGCATCTCCAGACTTTAACTTTTGTCAATACTCTCACTGAGCGGCTGACAAGACTACTTAAAACTCCAGTTCCATAACGAAAGGCATATATCCCTCCTGAGGAACAACTCCAAAATCTTCTGAGGTATTTAAGCCATTGGGGCCTATTTATCAAGCCGTCAACCGCAAATACGCTGGAATTCCACAGCGTAATTCTGGCGAGCTTGATTCCCCTTATTTATCAAACCCTACAGCCCGGCAAAAGTAGAATTTTGTGACGTAACATACGATTCACCGGTCAAAGTCCGACACAGATCGATTCTTACCTCATTACAGATGTTCCGAATGCAAATTCGGCACTATCTGACTACTTTTGCAAGTTAACAAATTTCTACCAGGTACGCTCAGCACTATTCCGGCCCAGCGTACCTGGTTTTCAATCCGCCGCCCTGGAGGCGGCGGATGCCATAGGAATCAATGGGAGTCTGAAAGCAGAGAAAGCTTATGTTCGCTGCTGCCCGATATCCCATTGATTCCTATGGGAGAATAAACTTACGTTTACGCTTAACACCCTAACATAAGCCCCGAGTCTAAACACCCCTAATCTGCTGCCCCGGTACCGCTGCCACCTACATTATACTTATTAACCCCTAATCTGCTGCCCCGCCACCGCCGCCACCTACATTATACTCATTAACCTCTAATCTGCTGCCCCGACACCGCCGCCACCTACATTATGTTAGTAACCCCTAAACTGCCCCCCCTACACCGCCGCCACCTACATAACACTTATTAACCCCTAATCTGACCCCCCTACACCGCCGCCACCTACATAACACTTATTAACCCCTAATCTGCCGTCCCCTACACCGCCGCCACCTACATAACACTAATTAACCCCTAATCTACCATCCGCAACGTCGCCGCCACTATATTAAATTTATTAACCCCTAAACCTAAGTCTAACCCTAACACCCCCTAACTTAAATCTAATTTAAATAAATATAAAATTACTATCATTAACTACCTTATTCCTATTTAAAACTAAATACTTACCTATAAAATAAACCCTAAGATAGCTACAATATAACTAATAGTTACATTGTAGCCATCTTAGGGTTTATTTTTATTTTACAGGCAAGTTTGTATTTATTTTAACTAGGTAGAATAGTTATTAAATAGTTATTAACTATTTAATAACTACCTAGCGAAAATAAATACAAAAGTACCTGTAAAATAAAACCTAACCTAAGTTACAATTACACATAACACTACACTATAATTAAATAAATTAACTAAATGAAATACAATTAACTAAATTAAATACAATAACCTAAATACAATTAAATTATCTAAAGTACAAAAAAAACAAAACACTAAATTACTGAAAATAATAAACAAATTACAGAAATTTAAACTAATTACACCTAATCTAATAGCCCTATCAAAATAAAAAAAGCCCCCCCAAAATAAAAAAAAACCCTAGCCTAAACTAAACTACCAATAGCCCTTTAAAGGGCCTTTTGCGTGGCATTGCCCCAAAGTAATCAGCTCTTTTACCTGTAAAAAAAATAAAATACAAACAACACCCCCAACAGTAAAACCCACCACCCACACAACCAACCCCCCCAAAAAAATACTAACTAAAAAAACCTAAGCTCCCCATTGCCCTGAATGGGCAATTAGCTCTTTGGATGAAAGGGCATTTGGATGGGCATTGCCCTTAAAAGGGCAGTTAGCTCTTTTGCAGCCCAAAGCCCTAACCTAAAAATAAAACCCACCCAATACACCCTTAAAAAACCTAACACTAACCCCCTGAAGATCGACTTACCGGGAGACGTCTTCATCCAAGCCGGGCAGAAGTGGTCATCCAGACGGGCAGAAGTCTTCATCCATGCCGGGCAGAAGTGGTCCTCCAGACGGCAGAAGTCTTCATCCAGACGGCATCTTCTATCTTCATCCATCCGGCGTGGAGCGGGTCTATCTTCAAGACATCCGACGTGGAGCATCCTCTTCGGCCGACGACTACCTGACGAATGAAGGTTCCTTTAAGTGACGTCATCCAAGATGGCATCCCTTAGATTCCGATTGGCTGATAGAATTTTATCAGCCAATCGGAATTAAGGTAGAAAAAATCCTATTGGCTGATGCAATCAGCCAATAGTATGCAAGCTCAATCCTATTGGCTGTTCCAATTAGCCAATAGGATTGAAGTTCAATCCTATTGGCTGATTGCATCAGCCAATAGGATTTTTTCTACCTTAATTCCGATTGGCTGATAGAATTCTTTCAGTCAAACGGAATCTAAGGGACGCCATCTTGGATGACGTCACTTAAAGGAACCTTCATTCGTCGGGTAGTCGTCGGCCGAAGAGGATGCTCCACGTCGGATGTCTTGAAGATGGACCCGCTCCGCGCCGGATGGATGAAGATAGAAGATGCCGTCTGGAGGACCACTTCTGCCCGGCTTGGATGAAGACTTCTGCCCATCTGGAGGACCCCTTCTGCCCGGCTTGGATGAAGATGTCTCCCGGTAAGTCGATCTTCAGGGGGTTAGTGTTAGGTTTTTTTAAGGGTGTATTGGGTGGGTTTTATTTTTAGGTTAGGGCTTTGGGCTGCAAAAACATAATTTATGCTTACCTGATAAATTCCTTTCTTCTGTTGTGTGATCAGTCCACGGGTCATCATTACTTCTGGGATATAACTCCTCCCCAACAGGAAATGCAAGAGGATTCACCCAGCAGAGCTGCATATAGCTCCTCCCCTCTACGTCAGTCCCAGTCATTCGACCAAGAAACAACGAGAAAGGAGTAACCAAGGGTGAAGTGGTGACTGGAGTATAATTTAAAAGATATTTACCTGCCTTAAAACAGGGCGGGCCGTGGACTGATCACACAACAGAAGAAAGGAATTTATCAGGTAAGCATAAATTATGTTTTCTTCTGTTATGTGTGATCAGTCCACGGGTCATCATTACTTCTGGGATACCAATACCAAAGCAAAAGTACACGGATGACGGGAGGGATAGGCAGGCTCATTATACAGAAGGAACCACTGCCTGAAGAACCTTTCTCCCAAAAATAGCCTCCGAAGAAGCAAAAGTGTCAAACTTGTAAAATTTGGAAAAAGTATGAAGCGAAGACCAAGTTGCAGCCTTGCAAATCTGTTCAACAGAGGCCTCATTCTTAAAGGCCCAAGTGGAAGCCACAGCTCTAGTGGAGTGAGCTGTAATTCTTTCAGGAGGCTGCTGTCCAGCAGTCTCATAGGCTAAACGTATTATGCTACGAAGCCAAAAAGAGAGAGAGGTAGCAGAAGCTTTTTGACCTCTCCTCTGTCCAGAGTAAACGACAAACAAGGAAGAAGTTTGGCGAAAATCTTTAGTTGCCTGCAAGTAGAACTTGAGGGCACGAACTACATCCAGATTGTGTAAAAGACGTTCCTTCTTTGAAGAAGGATTTGGACACAAGGATGGGACAACAATCTCTTGATTGATGTTCCTGTTAGTGACTACCTTAGGTAAGAACCCAGGTTTAGTACGCAGAACTACCTTGTCTGAGTGAAAAATCAGATAAGGGGAATCACAATGTAAGGCTGATAACTCAGAGACTCTTCGAGCCGAGGAAATAGCCATTAAAAACAGAACTTTCCAAGATAACATTTTTATATCAATGGAATGAAGGGGTTCAAACGGAACACCCTGTAAAACGTTAAGAACTAAGTTTAAACTCCATGGTGGAGCAACAGCTTTAAACACAGGCTTGATCCTAGCTAAAGCCTGACAAAAGGACTGGACGTCTGGATTTTCTGACAGACGTCTGTGTAACAAGATGGACAGAGCTGAAATCTGTCCCTTTAATGAACTAGCTGATAAACCCTTTTCTAAACCTTCTTGTAGAAAAGACAATATCCTAGCGATCCTAACCTTACTCCAGGAGTAACCTTTGGATTCGCACCAGTATAGGTATTTCCGCCATATTTTATGGTAAATCCTTCTGGTAACAGGCTTCCTAGCCTGAATCAGGGTATCAATAACCGACTCAGAAAAACCACGTTTTGATAAAATCAAGCGTTCAATTTCCAAGCAGTCAGCTTCAGAGAAGTTAGATTTTGATGTTTGAATGGACCCTGTATCAGAAGGTCCTGTCTTAGAGGTAGAGACCAAGGCGGACAGGATGACATGTCCACTAGATCTGCATACCAAGTCCTGCGTGGCCAAGCAGGTGCTATTAGAATTACTGATGCTCTCTCCTGTTTGATTTTGGCAATCAATCGAGGAAGCAGCGGGAAGGGTGGAAACACATAAGCCATCCTGAAGTTCCAAGGTGCTGTCAAAGCATCTATCAGAACTGCTCCCGGATCCCTGGATCTGGACCCGTAGCGAGGAAGTTTGGCGTTCTGGCGAGACGCCATGAGATCTATCTCTGGTTTGCCCCAACGTCGAAGTATTTGGGCAAAGACCTCCGGATGAAGTTCCCACTCCCCCGGATGAAGAGTCTGGCGACTCAAGAAATCCGCCTCCCAGTTCTCCACTCCCGGGATGTGGATTGCTGACAGGTGGCAAGAGTGAGACTCTGCCCAGCGAATTATCTTTGATACTTCCATCATTGCTAGGGAGCTTCTTGTCCCTCCCTGATGGTTGATGTAAGCTACAGTCGTGATGTTGTCCGACTGAAACCTGATGAACCCCCGAGTTATTAACTGGGGCCAAGCCAGAAGGGCATTGAGAACTGCTCTCAATTCCAGAATGTTTATTGGAAGGAGACTCTCCTCCTGATTCCATAGTCCCTGAGCCTTCAGAGAATTCCAGACAGCGCCCCAACCTAGTAGGCTGGCGTCTGTTGTTACAATTGTCCAGTCTGGCCTGCTGAATGGCATTCCCCTGGACAGGTGTGGCCGATGAAGCCACCATAGAAGAGAATTTCTGGTCTCTTGATTCAGATTCAGAGTAGGGGACAAATCTGAGTAATCCCCATTCCACTGACTTAGCATGCATAGTTGCAGCGGTCTGAGGTGTAGGCGTGCAAAAGGTACTATGTCCATTGCCGCTACCATTAAGCCGATCACCTCCATGCATTGAGCTACTGACGGGTGTTGAATGGAATGAAGGACGCGGCATGCATTTTGAAGTTTTGTTAACCTGTCTTCTGTCAGGTAAATCTTCATTTCTACAGAATCTATAAGAGTCCCCAAGAATGGAACTCTTGTGAGAGGAAAGAGAGAACTCTTCTTTTCGTTCACTTTCCATCCATGCGACCTTAGAAATGCCAGAACTAACTCTGTATGAGACTTGGCAGATTGAAAGCTTGAAGCTTGTATTAGAATGTCGTCTAGGTACGGAGCTACCGAAATCCCTCGCGGTCTTAGTACCGCTAGAAGGGCACCCAGAACCTTTGTGAAGATTCTTGGAGCCGTAGCCAATCCGAATGGAAGAGCTACAAACTGGTAGTGCCTGTCTAAGAAGGCAAACCTTAGATACCGGTGATGATCTTTGTGGATCGGTATGTGAAGGTAAGCATCCTTTAAATCCACTGTGGTCATGTACTGACCCTCTTGGATCATGGGTAAAATTGTCCGAATAGTTTCCATTTTGAACGATGGAACTCTTAGGAATTTGTTTAGAGTCTTTAAATCTAAGATTGGCCTGAAAGTTCCCTCTTTTTTGGGAACCACAAACAGGTTTGAGTAGAACCCTTGTCCTTGTTCCGACCACGGAACCGGATGGATCACTCCCATTGTTAACAGATCTTGTACGCAGCGTAGAAACGCTTCTTTCTTTATCTGGTTTGTTGACAACCTTGACAGATGAAATCTCCCTCTTGGGGGAGATAATTTGAAGTCTAGAAGGTATCCCTGAGATATGATCTCTAGTGCCCAGGGATCCTGAACATCTCTTGCCCAGGCCTGGGCGAAGAGAGAGAGTCTGCCCCCTACTAGATCCGGTCCCGGATCGGGGGCTCTCGGTTCATGCTGTCTTTGGGGCAGCAGCAGGTTTCCTGGCCTGCTTGCTTTTGTTCCAGGACTGGTTAGGCTTCCAGCCTTGCCTGTAACGAGCAACAGCTCCTTCCTGTTTTGGTGCAGTGGAGGTTGATGCTGCTCCTGTTTTGAAATTCCGAAAGGGACGAAAATTAGACTGTCTAGCCTTAGCTTTGGCCTTGTCTTGAGGTAGGGCGTGGCCCTTACCTCCCGTAATGTCAGCGATAATTTCTTTCAAACCGGGCCCGAATAAGGACTGCCCCTTGAAAGGTATATTAAGTAATTTGGACTTAGAAGTAACATCAGCTGACCAGGATTTTAGCCACAGTGCCCTGCGTGCCTGTATGGCGAATCCTGAGTTCTTAGCCGTAAGTTTGGTTAAATGTACTACGGCCTCCGAAATGAAAGAATTAGCTAGTTTAAGGACTCTAAGCCTGTCCGTAATGTCGTCTAGCGTAGAGGAACTAAGGTTCTCTTCAAGCGACTCAATCCAAAATGCTGCCGCAGCCGTAATCGGCGCGATACATGCAAGGGGTTGTAATATAAAACCTTGTTGAACAAACATTTTCTTAAGGTAACCCTCTAATTTTTTATCCATTGGATCTGAGAAAGCACAGCTATCCTCCACCGGGATAGTGGTACGCTTAGCTAAAGTAGAAACTGCTCCCTCCACCTTGGGGACCGTTTGCCATAAGTCCCGAGTGGTGGCGTCTATTGGAAACATCTTTCTAAATATTGGAGGGGGTGAGAACGGCACACCGGGTCTATCCCACTCCTTAGTAACAATTTCAGTTAGTCTCTTAGGTATAGGAAAAACGTCAGTACTCGCCGGTACCGCAAAGTATTTATCCAACCTACACAGTTTCTCTGGTATTGCAACAGTGTTACAATCGTTGAGAGCTGCTAAGACCTCCCCTAGTAGTACACGGAGGTTCTCCAATTTAAATTTAAAATTTGAAATATCTGAGTCCAATCTGTTTGGATCAGAACCGTCACCCACAGAATGAAGCTCTCCGTCCTCATGCTCTGCGAGCTGTGACGCAGTATCAGACATGGCCCTAGCATTGTCAGCGCACTCTGTTCTCACCCCAGAGTGATCACGCTTGCCTCTTAGTTCAGGTAATTTAGACAAAACTTCAGTCATAACAGTAGCCATATCTTGTAATGTTATCTGTAATGGCCGCCCAGATGTACTAGGCGCCAAAATATCACGCACCTCCCGGGCGGGAGATGCAGGTACTGTCGCGTGAGGCGAGTTAGTCGGCATAACTCTCCCCTCGCTGTTTGGTGAAATTTGTTCACATTGTACAGATTGACTTTTATTTAAAGTAGCATCAATACAGTTAGTACATAAATTTCTATTGGGCTCCACCTTGGCATTGGAACAAATGACACAGATATCTTCCTCTGAGTCAGACATGTTTAACACACTAGCAAAAAACTTACAACTTGGTTATAATCTTTTTTAGCAAAAAACGTACTGTGCCTCAAAGAGGTACTAACGATTAAATGACAGTTGAAATAATGAACTGAAAAACAGTTATTGCATCAAATTTTAAAACAACACAACTTTTAGCAAAGGTTTGTTCCCATTAGTAAAAAACAACACTAATTAAATTTGTACATAAGAAAACAAAACAACGTTTTTTATACACAGTCACTATAAGAATTCTCACAGCTCTGCTGAGAGAATTTACCTCCCTTCAAAGAAGTTTGAAGACCCCTGAGATCTGTCAGAGATGAACCGGATCATGCAGGACATATAAAAGTAGCTGACTGGAATTTTTTGATGCGTAGCAAAGAGCGCCAAAAACGGCCCCTCCCTCTCCCACACAGCAGTGAAGAGAAACGAAACTGTCACAATTAAAGCAAAAAAACTGCCAAGTGGAAAATAATGCCCAAACATTTATTCACACAGTACCTCAGCAATGCAAACGATTCTACATTCCAGCAAAAACGTTTAACATGAGAATAGTTATTAAAAGGATTAGTGACCTTAACACAGTAGTTCCGGTGAAATACCATCCCCAGAATACTGAAGTGTATACATACATGTCATTTTAACGGTATGGCAGGCTTTTCTCATCAATTCCATTCAGAAAATAAAAACTGCCACATACCTCAATGCAGATTCATCTGCCCGCTGTCCCCTGATCTGAAGCCTTTACCTCCCTCAGATGGTCGAGAACAGTAATATGATCTTAACGACTCCGGTTAAAATCATAGTAAAAAATCTCTGTCAGATTCTTCCTCAAACTCTGCCAGAGAAGTAATAACACGCTCCGGTGCTATTTTAAAATAACAAACTTTTGATTGAAGTCATAAAAACTAAGTATAATCACCATAGTCCTCTCACACATCCTATCTAGTCGTTGGGTGCAAGAGAATGACTGGGACTGACGTAGAGGGGAGGAGCTATATGCAGCTCTGCTGGGTGAATCCTCTTGCATTTCCTGTTGGGGAGGAGTTATATCCCAGAAGTAATGATGACCCGTGGACTGATCACACATAACAGAAGAAAGAGCTAACTGCCCTTTTAAGGGCAATGCCCATCCAAATGCCCTTTTCAGGGCAATGGGGAGCTTCGGTTTTTTTAGTTAGTATTTTTTTGGGGGGGTTGGTTGTGTGGGTGGTGGGTTTTACTGTTGGGGGGGTTGTTTGTATTTTTTTTTACAGGTAAAGGAGCTGATAACTTTGGGGCAATGCCCCGCAAAAGGCCCTTTTTAAGGGCTATTGGTAGTTTAGTTTAGGCTAGGTTTTTTTTTATTTGGGGGGGCTTTTTTTTATTTTGATAGGGCTATTAGATTAGGTGTAATTAATTTAAATTTCTGTAATTTGTTTATTATTTTCTGTAATTTAGTGTTTTGTTTTTTGTACTTTAGATAATTTAATTTAATTTAGGTTATTGTATTTAATTTAGTTAATTGTAATTCATTTAGTTAATTTATTAAATTATAGTGTAGTGTTAGGTGTAATTGTAACTTAGGTTAGGTTTTATTTTACAGGTACTTTTGTATTTATTTTCGCTAGGTAGTTATTAAATAGTTAATAACTATTTAATAACTATTCTACCTAGTTAAAATAAATACAAACTTGCCTGTAAAATAAAAATAAACCCTAAAATGGCTACAATGTAACTATTAGTTATATTGTAGCTATCTTAGGGTTTATTTTATAGGTAAGTATTTAGTTTTAAATAGGAATAATGTAGTTAATGATAGTAATTTTATTTATATTTATTTAAATTAGATTTAAGTTAGGGGGTGTTAGGGTTAGACTTAGGTTTAGGGGTTAATAAATTTAATATAGTGGCGGCGACGTTGGGGACGGCAGATTAGGGGTTAATAAGTGTTATGTAGGTGGCAGCGGTGTAGGGGGGGCAGATTAGGGGTCAATAAGTTTAATGTAGGTAGCGGCGGTGTAGGGGGGGCAGATAAGGGGTTGTTAAGTATAATGTAGGTGGCGGCGGTGTAGGGGGGGCAGATTAGGGATTAATAAGTATAATGTAGGTAGCGGTGGGCTCCGGGAATGGCAGTTTAGGGGTTAATAACTTTATTTAGTTGCGGCGGGGTCCGGGAGCGGCGGTATAGGGGTAAAACAGTATAGTATAGTGTGGGTGTTTAGTGACAGTATACCAATAAAGCTGGGAAAAAGCCGAAGAGCAGTGAGATTGATGACTGTTAGTTAACAACAATCCGCTGCTCATCGCCCCGTACTTGGCGCAAGGCTTTTTGACAGCTTTTTTGGTAACTTTGAAGAACGTATTCAGGTCCGCGGCAGCGATGTTAGGCGATCTTAGGCGAGCGTATTGGTGCCGGCAAATGCAAGTAAGTTGACGGGTTGATAAATAGGGGCCTTTGGCTGAGGTGCCTTTACCTCCTCCTGGTGGCCAGGTTTAGTATTTCCCAACAGTAAGGAATGAAGCCGTGGACTCTCCTTGTATTAAGTAGGAATATTTAGCATCTACTTTCTGCTGTAACACAACTGATTGTACATGAGATAATCAGGTCCATTGACCTGTTTCTTACACACCTCTCTCCTCTCCGACTTTCATTGGCCATTGGGTGTGTTCCTGGCTTGCTGTTTGTCAGAGCTTCCCAAATGGTTACCTGAAAAATTTAGAGCATTTTATTAATGTACTGTTGCTTTCATATAACTATGTGCTTAAGCATTGCATAGGGATTAAACACATAAATAAAGTTACACCAATGTATGAATGGGAGGTAGCTGAACACATCTTTTGAGCCTATGACAAGAGATGGGTGTGTGTACCCACCAATCAACAGCTAACCTAAGTAGTGCATTGCTGAGCATATGTAAATAAGCGAAGTGAATTAAAAGTGTCTTAAAGATACATTCTCTATGTGAATCATAAAAGTTTAAAGGGACACAAGTTAAATTTAAGCTTTCATGATTCAGATAGAGCATACAGTTTTAAAAAAACACAGCTGAGGAGCCGTGCATCGGGGAAGCCAGCTCCGCACCGCTCCGCCTTGACTCTGGATAAAGACAGAAGATGATGGAGCCTCCTGGAAGAAGACTGTTACGGTTGCCTCCAGGCTGGCTGGAAGTTGGACCGTAGAAAAGGATGCTCCTAGCGCTCACCAAAGGAGCAGCAGCACCGTGGACACTCTAACTACTGCGTAGCCACCATCAGTAATGCAGACTATATGAACCACCGCTGCTGGGCTGGTATCTCGCCGTCTGCTCTGCGCCCTGGACCTACGACCAGGCTCCAGTAGGCGAACCTCTTCCTTCTGTAGCAATCCCTGTAGCTAAGGGAGTATGAAAAACATAGCAATCCCTGTAGTGATATAAGCTGTATCCTACAAACATGAGTCAAAGCTTCAAGTTAGAGGGTCAACATAGGTCTGATGTGCTGGAGCACACAGCCTGCTTTTATTCAGGTTACATGCAAACAGGACACTCTCAGGGGGAGGCATAAAATCCCCCATCACACATTTGATATTAGATAGAGAGACACTCCCTTTGACAGGCCACAACATTACTTCAGCAGATAACATTACACACAATAAATCAATGCAGTCCACCTTATCAATACTAGTCTGATTAGACAATGGGAAAGTTGATCACTAAACCTAATTAGAGCTAATCCCAGCAGACTTGTATTTAGAATAGGTTTCTTGAAGCTGAACAAAATTTAACTCTTAATGGCACACAATGAAACTGAACCAAGTGGGAGAAAGCCAGGGACAAGTCATTTCACAGGTCTGGGGACATAGTCTTAAAGGGGCATTGTTCATCAAAGTCACAATATGTCCCCAGATGATTCTTAAAGGGCCACACACACCCAACAAAAGTCAATATGTCCTCAGGGGCACAATCTTCCAGGGGCCATAGTCATGTGGAAGGAGGCTGGCAAATAGGCTTCTCCAAAATCCAGGGAAGCAGGGCAATTTTTCATTTAAAGGGCCAGTTACAAACAGCAGTTTGTAACACACCCCCTGAACTAAACTACCAATAGCCCCTAAAAGGGCCTTTTGTAGGGCATTGCCCTAAGTTAAACAGCTCTTTTACATTTAAAAATTACTAAGTCCCCCCTAACAGTAAAAAACCCCACCCACCAAACCGCCCAAAATAAAAAATAAAAATAGCACTAAAAAAAAACCTAAACTGCCCATTGCCCCTAAAGGGGCATTTGTATGGGCATTGCCCTTAAAAGGGCATTCAGCTCTTTTACAAGCCCGTTAAACCCATAATCTTAAAAATAAAAAAAAATAAAAAAAATCCTAAATCTAACTCCCAAATAGATACTTACCGTTCCTGAAGTCCGGCGGTGAAGGTCTTTGTTTTACGGTTGCCTCCAGGCTGGCTGGAAGTTGGACCGTAGAAAAGGATGCTCCTAGCGCTCACCAAAGGAGCAGCAGCACCGTGGACACTATAACTGCTGCGTAGCCACCATAAGTAATGCAGACTCTATGAACCACCGCTGCTGGGCTGGTATCTCGCCGTCTGCTCTGCGCCCTGGACCTATGACCAGGCTCCAGTAGGTGAACCTCTTCCTTCTGTAGCAATCCCTGTAGCTAAGGGAGTATGAAGAGCATAGCAATCCCTGTAGTGATTATAAGCTGTATCCTACAAACATGAGTCAAAGCTTCAAGTTAGAGGGTCAACATAGGTCTGATGTGCTGGAGCACACAGCCTGCTTTTATTCAGGTTACATGCAAACAGGACACTCTCAGGGGGAGGCATAAAATCCCCCATCACACATTTGATATTAGATAGAGAGACACTCCCTTTGACAGGCCACAACATTACTTCAGCAGATAACATTACACACAATAAATCAATGCAGTCCACCTTATCAATACTAGTCTGATTAGACAATGGGAAAGTTGATCACTAAACCTAATTAGAGCTAATCCCAGCAGACTTGTATTTAGAATAGGTTTCTTGAAGCTGAACAAAATTTAACTCTTAATGGCACACAATGAAACTGAACCAAGTGGGAGAAAGCCAGGGACAAGTCATTTCACAGGTCTGGGGACATAGTCTTAAAGGGGCATTGTTCATCAAAGTCACAATATGCCCCCAGATGATTCTTAAAGGGCCACACACACCCAACAAAAGTCAATATGTCCTCAGGGGCACAATCTTCCAGGGGCCATAGTCATGTGGAAGGAGGCTGGCAAATAGGCTTCTCCAAAATCCAGGGAAGCAGGGCAATTTTTCATTTAAAGGGCCAGTTACAAACAGCAGTTTGTAACATATCTCCCCTTTTGGAGGGAGACTAACCAGGCACCTGACCTTCTGCCGGTCAGTGCCCAAGTTAGTCTCGCAACCCACCCACAAATAATCGCTAGCAGCAAAGTAGCCCCCCCACAATACGTAGTACTGGCCTGTAAGTTCCAGGTTGCAGGATGAAAGTGCAGCATCCTCGGCCTTCCTGGCGCAGCTGGGCAAATAGCTGATGGTACTTGGGGGGCAGAGGCCAGCGGCACTCTGCCCTGGTGCCAGCGCTTCTGCTGGGGTGAGGGGTTTGCAGGTCAGTTCTGTAACAAGGACAAGGTCTGTAGGGCAGAGGCCAGCAGCGCTCTGTCCTGATGCCAGCTCTTCTGCTGGGGGAATTGGGGCATAGTCCTGCCCGGTGGCAAAGGGAACGTGGGGGTCAGTGGGGGCCAACATCTCCACTGTTAACCCTGGGCCCAAGTTAGGAGTTAGCTGGGGAGGGGGAGATTGGCTTACCTCCTCCTCCTGATACTCCGGCGGCCGTTGGGAAGGGAGGTCGATGCTCTCCGCTTCCTGTGGAACATGCTGCGGCTGGGGAGAGAGACCGGTTGTCTCCTCTCCCTGGAAGGCACACTCCGGCTGGGGAGGGATGTCGATGCTCTCCCCTCCCTGTAGCTGGGTCTGTCGCTGGGGATCTGGGCCGCCTGCCCAGCATCCCTGTAGGGCCGGTAGAGAGACTGCGGTCCCATCTCCACCTGCCTGCTGGGGGTCCTCCCAGGACCAGTCTATGAGGCCTGCTGCCTCTGGTATCTCTGGTTGGGGTTGGGGAAGGAGACCGGTTGTCTCTTCCCTCTGCACAGTATACTGCCGCTGGGGAGGGAGGTCGCTGCTCCCCTCTCCCTGTGGAACATGCTGCGGCTGGGGAGAGAGACCAGGTGTCCATACCCTCAAACTCCACAGTTGGCGCTCAAAGGCTCGTGCCGCTTTGTTCTCCGTATCCAATTCCCGGATGATGCGACTGACTACCTCCTGCGCAGGGTCTGGACCATATCGGACTAGCCGCCTCTTTACCTCTGGAACGAAATCCGCGCCCTCATAGCGACGGATCCGGTTGAGGTGCTCTTCACATGGTTCTGACCAGTATCTTGTCAGCTCCATGCTGCTGTAGGTAGGGACGCTGCTCAGTGGCTAGCGTTGCCCTCAATTACTCTCCTACGATACCAGTGCTGTTGTGGTGCTGCTCCTTGCGCTAGGACGCCAATCCCACCGCTGCCGCCAAATGTTACGGTTGCCTCCAGGCTGGCTGGAAGTTGGACCGTAGAAAAGGATGCTCCTAGCGCTCACCAAAGGAGCAGCAGCACCGTGGACACTCTAACTACTGCGTAGCCACCATCAGTAATGCAGACTATATGAACCACCGCTGCTGGGCTGGTATCTCGCCGTCTGCTCTGCGCCCTGGACCTACGACCAGGCTCCAGTAGGCGAACCTCTTCCTTCTGTAGCAATCCCTGTAGCTAAGGGAGTATGAAAAACATAGCAATCCCTGTAGTGATATAAGCTGTATCCTACAAACATGAGTCAAAGCTTCAAGTTAGAGGGTCAACATAGGTCTGATGTGCTGGAGCACACAGCCTGCTTTTATTCAGGTTACATGCAAAACAGGACACTCTCAGGGGGAGGCATAAAATCCCCCATCACACATTTGATATTAGATAGAGAGACACTCCCTTTGACAGGCCACAACATTACTTCAGCAGATAACATTACACACAATAAAACAATGCAGTCCACCTTATCAATACTAGTCTGATTAGACAATGGGAAAGTTGATCACTAAACCTAATTAGAGCTAATCCCAGCAGACTTGTATTTAGAATAGGTTTCTTGAAGCTGAACAAAATTTAACTCTTAATGGCACACAATGAAACTGTACCAAGTGGGAGAAAGCCAGGGACAAGTCATTTCACAGGTCTGGGGACATAGTCTTAAAGGGGCATTGTTCATCAAAGTCACAATATGTCCCCAGATGGTTCTTAAAGGGCCACACACACCCAACAAAAGTCAATATGTCCTCAGGGGCACAATCTTCCAGGGGCCATAGTCATGTGGAAGGAGGCTGGCAAATAGGCTTCTCCAAAATCCAGGGAAGCAGGGCAATTTTTCATTTAAAGGGCCAGTTACAAACAGCAGTTTGTAACAGGGTGTTTTTATTTTGGGCTGGGCTTTTTTATTTTCATAGGGATTAGGTTTAGTTTTTTAATTTTTGATCATTTTGTTTATTTTTTGTAATTTTTTTTGTAATTTAATGTTAGGTTTTATTATTTAAATTGTAACTTAGTATTGGGGTTAATTTAGGGGGTGTTAGGTTAGGGGGCTTAGTAATTAAATTAGTTATTTGCGTGGGGGGTTGTCGGTTTAGGGGTTAATAGGTTAATTAGGTTTGCTGCGATGTGGGGGGTTTGTAGCGGTTTAGGAGTTAATAGGTTAATTAGGTTATTTGTGGATTAGGGGTTAATTACTTTATTTTGCGATGTGGGGGTTTGCGGTTTAGATGTTTGTTAATACTTTGTGTGGGAGGTTAGGTTTTCTTATTTTGTGCCGGCAGTTACATGTTTTTTTTTTTTTATTTCTTGCGGGCGGTTACGTGTTTTTTTTATTATTTTGTGCGGGAGGTTGCATGTTTTTTTTTAATGGCTTCATCATGCCTACGCTGCATCTAGGTGGATTCCGAAAATGACAGGGTGGTGAAAGAATCCAGCCTCACGCAGCCAACTTTCTTTTAAGGATGCGTGCACAACTGGCGACGGACGCGTTACAAACGCGATTATAGTATAGATACAATGGTCTCATTAAACAACCAATCCCAAAGCTTGCTTTTTTTATTCTTTTTAATAATTCCCATTTTTGTGTGTATGAGATTGGCGGCAATAACATCTTACCTGATCATACTCGCTCCCGGCTTCCAGCAAGCTCTGTTGGATGGCAAACTGGAGCAGATCATCTTCCTCTTCACGCATGGCTTCTCTGTAACTTCCCACCATGCTGTAACCTTGAGGAGCCTCAAACAATGATTGGTCGATCTCACATCCACGGCCAGAGGCTGTAAAGTCCCCAACAAGCACATGTATCATTCATTTCATTGGAATAATAAGTGTGTGTCTAAGGGTAACAACATGCCTGAGTTAATAAGGAAAGCTATTTCTGCATAGGTTGTTTAAAGGGAAGGTCTACTTGATTTTTTTTTATTGTTTAAAAAGACAGATAATGTCTTTACTACGCATTACCCATTACATAGTTATATTTACTGTATATACTTTAAAACCGTTAAACCTCTAAATTTCTTACTGTTTCTAAGCATCTGCAGGCCACCTCTTATCTCAGTACATTTTATCAGCTTTTTACAGCAAGTGCTAATTCATGTGAGCCATGTAGATAACGTTGTGCTCTATCCAATGTAGTTATTTACGATGCTGCACTAATTGGCTAAAAAGCAAGTTTGTAAATAGCACTGAGATAAGGGGGTACTCTGCAGAGGCTTAGCTACAAGGTATTCACAGAGGTAAAACGTGTATTAATATAACCGTGTTGGTTATGCAAAACTGGGCAATGGGTAATAAAAGGATTATCTATCTTTTTAAACAATAACAATTTTAAGGTAGACTGTCCCTTTAAGGATCATAACAGTGGAAACAAACTTGTATTAAAAAGAAATCACCAATTACACTATTAAAATATTGTCCTATTACAATTTGTATCTTTTTAGAGGTGAATCTCTGGTTCTAAATGACCCTGTATTGTAAAGAATGATTTTTCATATACAGGAATAAGTATACTGTAAGCACATCTGGCCCCTGCACTTGTGCTGAAAGTGCCAGTTATGTCACTCTCAGGGTCCCTGACATTGTGCAGGATAAAAGCGCTTACTCCAATACAAACAATTTGTTGCACTACAGAGCAGGCAAGCGACAATGGGGGACATTTAGGGCGGGCAGAAAACTTGCTAATCAATCTATACTCAGTTCTGCAGTTTAAAAGCACAATTAGTCTATTTCTTTTATAAAATGTTTACACTGTTATGTCCCTTTAATTCTGTATAAGTGTTCGGGTGAATCGGTGGGGGTGAAGGCCTAAGAGACCCATCTGAAATGCTGATTTTGATCATGGCTCCTGTGCTATATCTCCCCTTCTACAACTCTATGGGTGACATGACACATGGTTCTTGTTAACCCTCTCTATAGAACCACCAACCACGGCCCTTCTCTGTCCCCAGTGCAATGTCCTGCTGAGGTCTGACACATACTGTTGGGAGCCCTCTGTCCCGTCTCCCCCTGGATTGGCATCATACTTATAGAGCTTGTGCTGCTAACGCTGCAGGAGTCACTGCTTGGAGAGGGGACCTCACTGCTTGGGCTCTGCCGCAAGGATGACACAGGCTCATCACATCCGTTCAGGTTACCAAAGGTGATGCGAGCATTCAAGATGTGGAAGATAGGAATTTCTGCAAATTGTTATGGTTAAATAATGGTTATAAAGAACATTTTTCTACATATACTGGATTAGTGAAT
The DNA here is from genome assembly GCF_027579735.1 of Bombina bombina. Lineage (NCBI taxonomy): Eukaryota > Metazoa > Chordata > Amphibia > Anura > Bombinatoridae > Bombina > Bombina bombina. The sequence goes on from NC_069501.1 coordinate 219,264,789, forward strand.
ATCTTGTTTATAACAAATACATTTTATTGTTGTTTGCTAAGGTTAGTTACAATAACATTATTTCTACAAAAAATGTAAAAATAAGTTTGTTTTATATAAAATCTGGATGATTATCTGATCTTGCAACAGAATGAACAATCTCCCTAAATGTTTTATATCACTGTCAGTATTTGACATAAATATCACTGTATAAAGTTATATTAGATATAAGGACACATTGCTAAGCACTAGGATAAAGGCCGTAAGAAGCAGAGCAATAAGATCTAACACAATCTTCAGGCTTTATTAGACAGCTAATCTTCAGAAGAATGCGTTTAGTAGCACAAAGCTGAGCCTCTTTATATACAGTATAGCTATACCACTATTTCATGCCCTACATTGTCACACACTCTTACCAATTTTTACGGGGAATCCTGGGGGTAGCCTGAGAGTGATGAAATCCCGAAGTTTTGCAAAAAGTGCATTGCTTATAGCCATGAGGTCAATGATAGGAGCCACCTGTTCTGCAAGAGACAAGGGATGGTCCTCACACAGCCATAGCTTGGCTTTAAACCTGCAGGTCAGCAAGAGAGAGCAGAATATAATAGGAAAACATAGCTCAATCCTTCCACCGCCTCACAGACTAAATGCACATTTAAATAAGAATATTACATGCCTGTCATTTTTGCACTTGTGACTCAAGCCTACTATTTTAACCCTTAAACACACAGCTAAAGTTGCACTTAAGAGCTGCAGACATTGCAGCTCTTCTGCAGGACACAGCCGATGAGCCACTTAGGAAAGGTAGACACACAACTCTGCCAATCACAGCTGTGTTCTCTCTCAATGACACTCTCTAATTTGTGCATATCATTTTTGAATTACGTCACTTGTGTGTTGCTAACTTCACGATCAACATCTTTATATTTACAATAATGACTTCATTTAATAAAAACATATTCCTGGCATGTGCACTTAAATTAAGTTCTACAATCTGGGTTTGGCTGTGAATAGCACTTACTTCTGAGTTTTGGTAGTCAGCTCCATCGGTCGCCCCATGTCCCTATGCCCCAGCTCAAAGTTGGGATCAAAATATTCATCGGGTGTGATGGCTGTAGGGTTTGTCTGGCTGAATGTCTGAGTGATTAAGGTCTGCTGAGAAAAGCCACATTTATAAAATAAATATTATAAAAGATTCTGAATAATATGAGTATGTTAATGAACTAGTCACTATGGCAACTACTCTGTTGAAGACAGATGGCTCTAACTGAGCAGTTTCTATTAAGGACCAGTACTGGGGGTGGAGTGGGTACAGATAAACATAGATAAAAAAGTAGCTAGATCATCACAAAGTTGTCGAAAGTTTTAAACTTCAGTCCGGTGTGATTAGAATGATATGCTTCTTGATACTTCATGCTTAGGGTATTAGCATTTCACTATTGTATTATTGTGGATATAACCCCTGTGAATGGATTAAACACATAGTTAACGTCAGCTCCAGTGCAACAATGCACTGCTGGAAGGTAACTGAATATATCAAGTGAGCCAATGACTAGAGACAAATATGTGTAGCCACTAATCACCAGTTAACCCCCATTAATGTAGGATATGTACATATTCTTTTCAACATAGTTAATTTAATAGCAGAAGTGAATTAAAACGTCTCTTTAAATGACATGCTCTAAATCATGCAAGTTTATTTGTGTCTTTCCTATCCCTTTTAATAATACACTAATTAATACAATTACATTTGTTTAGTACAACATGGTAAATACATGCTAGTAAAGATTATAGATCCTACTATACTTGCATATCTTGTTTGTGTCTGTAGTTACCACAAACCTGTGGGGTATTGTTAGGTTAGGAATCAACGCTACAGAATTTGGCGGTGCTATACAAATAAATAATAATTAAGTAAAGCTGTATGAGTTAAACAGTAATAACTATGGTTAGGGATAATCGTTGAATTAGTATTATTACAAACTATCCAGTTTAAAGATACAAGGGATAAGGAGGTGTTTTTGCTATGAAAGTTTGGTGCAGGAGCATTATTTTTTAACTGATTATTCAAATGAGAAAAAAAAGCAATACATACCCTATGTTATATCTGTTATCAGTCTTCAAGCAGTCATGCTTTAATACTAGGGGACTGATTATATAAAAGCTCTCCCCTCAGATAAGATGATATAAAATGAACCTCCAGCACGGAGATCCAGAACAAGATTCTAGAAAAGCAGATTTTGCTATACTTCTACAAGGAGCGTTCCTTGCATTTCTATATGTGAAGGAGAGAAAAGCCCAGTGCAATACAGAACCAAATAACATGAGAGTTGTCCTGCATTTACACTTTGTGCTTTGTATTTTATATTACTTTACACTTCAGATTGGGTCCTTTCAGTATTATTACATTTAATCTTTGCACTTTCTCTTTTGTATTTTAATGCATTTAGTGTAAGTGTAACAAAACCATCAAGTCATGCAGTGCTGTACTGTACTGCACTTGTCTCTCATTCTCTTACAAAAATGCAGAGAGCACCCCTTAGAGAAATATAGGAAAATGTGCATGTCTAGAATATTGTGAGAGATCTTAAAGTGCTAAAGGATCATTTTAGATCATCTCATCTGAGTGGAAAACTTTATGGGAGGCCTCTCTCATCCCTGGGACTTCCAGTTTCCGCCCTTTTTCTTTTAGCATTCAGTGAGTTCAGCCTCTATGAAGTCTACTCTATAATTTCTCTCCAAGCAGGAGAATCTTTTAGGCTATAATAGACAACCTCACGCTTTTCTAAATAAGCACACAGGGTTTCAATGATTCATCCAAACAATGGTCTGATTTAAATAAATATTATACAGAAAACAACAACATCCCTTTAGCAGGTGTCTGCAGAGAAAAAGTCTATAGTGTTAGAGTAAAATATTCTTAAGCTGCGGTTAATATTATTTTGAGTCAGTGGGGAATGTATTATTTTATAAGATAATACCAGGAAAACATCCTTTTGAGCAAACAACATTTACAAGAAAAGTTCTAACATACATATATTGTAAGTGACAAAGACAGTGTACAATCAGGTGAGTCAGTTGGACACATTGGAACATTTACCAAAAATCTACATTGATTATTTAGTTATAGTTACCCCATTGTTTGGTCCTACGTGTTGCTCAGCAATCCCTAAGAATGACTGAAGTGGAGTTTTACTGCCTAGGAGACACAAAAGATAGAATGATATTGTAATACTCACACACACATAGAAACATGTTGTTAACTAGTATTTTGCACCTCTTGCATCTGCACATATCCTAGATAAACTAATTTTCTGTAGACACATATACAAATATTGAAAATTGCTAGAACACAAAATAGTGATATTTGAAATGCATACATGGATGGATAGACATTTAAAAAAAGATTCAAAGGAATACCATTTTGACCCGTGATTCTCAGCTAAGGTGTCAGGACAATTATAGAAATACAGTACACTCTATGCACCCCCAAAACTTAAGGGTGAATGTTTTTGCAAATGTTCAACATGTACAAAATCATACCTTTGAAAAAATAAAACATTTTTTTCATTTTTAACCCTTTCAGTGCTAACAACGGCTTTGAGCCGTCACAGAGTTTCCCACTCAGGTGCTAACGACGGCTCAGAGCCGTCGCTAGCACTCTCCCACCTTGAGGGAGATCTGGGGGCTCCCACCCGCTCCTACCCCAGCGATCAAGCCTGTATAGTGACAGGCATCACTGGGGCTTCACGTTATGTGCGGTGACGTCACCGTGCAACTTTATTTAAAAATTACAATGTTAAGTATAGGAAAAGGCCCACCGTTGGAATGGTAATCGCCTAACCTTTCCAACAGTGTAAGTCTGTCTTGGGGATCTGAAGAAAGAAAAAAAAAGCTAAAAAAAAAAAATATTTAAAAAAAACAAAAAACTTAAAACAGCTTAGCACCAAGGTGGGAAAGTGCTTAGCACTCAAAGAATTAATAGTAGAAAGCATAATGCAAAAATGCTTTTATAAATCCCGGAGTTCAGTAGTCTTTTTTGGAATCAAAATAGTTCCCTCTTGGACCCTGAACAATAATGTTTAAAATAATTCAAGGACAATAAAATAAATAATAATCAACTGGCACAAAAACTTACATTAAAGCCAGAGTTTACACTTTCTAACAAATGTTTAAAAACAATCCCTAAATTAAACTGCCCCAACTCCACCTTGGGAGCATTTGATTACATCATACAAGATATCACTGATAACATCACACATAACTTAGTTTATGACATCATCAATGACATAGCAAGTGATATTACTTATTGCATATAGTATAATCTGCACTATTTAAGATCACTCTCCCTTACATAAATCCCTGGTCTCATTTCATTCTCCCTTTTCCTCACATGCAACTATCTCCTCATCCTCCCACATCACATAGAACCTCCTTCTCACACTCTTACCACAATTTCCCCCACAAATAACGTTTCATTAAAGGGACAGTCTACCATAGAATTGTTATTGGTTTAAAAGATAGATAATACCTTTATTACCCATTCTCCAGTTTTGCATAACCAACACAGTTATATTAATATACTTTTTACCTCTGTGATTACCTTGTATCTAGGAACCTTCTTCAAGCCCCTGATCACATGACTGTGACTGTTTATTATCTATTGTCTTGCATTTAGCATTGTTTTGTGCTAAATCTTAAATAACCCCCTGTGCCTAAACACAGTGTTATCTATATGGCCCACGTGTACTTTCTGTCTCTTTGTGTTGAAAAGAGATTTAAAAAGCATGTGATAAGAGGCAGCCCTCAAAGGCTTAGTAATTAGCATATGAGTCTGTCTAGGTTTAGTTTAAACTAAGAATACCAAGAGAAAAAAGCAAATTTGATGCTAAAAGTAAATTGGAAAGTTGATTAAAATTAAAAGTCCTATCTGAATAATGAAAGTTTAATTTATACTAGACTGTCCCTTTAACTCTCGGTCCCTTTAACACATCTTCACAGAAACATTTCCCTTACACCCTGCTCACCCTCGCAATCCAACTAACACACCAGCTTCTGTTCATCCTTTTAGCCCTCCCTCCTCAAACACAGCCTCCTCCTCAACCTCTCTTCCCCTTCTGATATCCACTATCCTCCTCACCCTTTGACAAAGTCTGCTTCACACTCTCTTATTCCTCTCTCCCTCGCACACAGAGCCCTCCTCACCCCATCTGTTACACACAGCCTCCTCCTTTATCTTCTCATCCTTTATTCTTTATACGCAGTCCTGCTTATCCTCTTAGCCCGTCGTCCTTCATATGCTAGCCCTTGCTCACCCTCTCAGTCCCACTCTCACTTGTACACGGCCGCCTCCTCTCATTCTCTCTGCCTCACATATAACTCCTGCTTACCTTTCAACACCACCCTAACAAATTTCTCTAGTAGAATCACCTATATTGTTACAAAAATTATCTCTGGGTATTTTATTCATATATATATCTGCACAAACTGTATATACAAATACCTATATAATTTTACTAGTGATGTCAATGATTATGTCATAAATGATTTCACATGTGATGTCATCAGTGATGTTATTCATGATGTCATGCAGGCTCCCAAGGGGGGAGTGAGGTATTTTAAGTGAGAAATTTCCTTGCTTTTAAATACAAACTTTTTCTGTCAATTAACTTCCTTGTTTTTCCCATCCCATTGTAAAGGGGCTTTACGCATCCAATCAGGGTGCATGCCACAGGACTTGCAAAGGAGCAAGCATCTGGCATGAGCAACACAGTTACTTTATTTACCTCCTCAGTTTAAATAAACAGTCTAATCTAGAATTTTTATTGTTTATAAAGATAGATAATCCTTTTATTACCCATTCCATAGATTTGCATAACCAACACAGTTATATTAATATACTTTTTACCTCTGTAATTACCTTGTATCTAAGCCTCTGCACACTTCCCCCTAATTTCAGTTTTTTGAACAGACTTGCATTTTAGCTAATCAGTGCCCTCTCTTAAGTAACTTGACAGGCGTGAGCACAATGTTATCTATATGGCACACATGAACTAACGCCCTCTAGCTGTGAAAACTGTCAAATGCATTCAGGTAAGAGTCATTCAGATAATGGCTTATAAATTAGCATATGATCCTACCTAGGTGTAGCTTTCAACTAAGAATACCAAGAGAACAAAACAAATTTGATGATACAAGTAAATTGGAATGTTGTCTAAAATGACATGCTCTATCTGAATCATGAAAGTTTAATGTTGATTAGATTGTCACTTTAAGGAAGTTTACTATGAAATCTCAACAGTAAAACACACCACCCAACCAACCCCCCAAAATAAAAAAACCTAACTCTAAAAAAAACCTAAGCTACCCACCCATTGCCCTGAAAAGGGCATTTGGATGGGCATTGCCCTTAAAAGGGCATTTAGCTCTTTTGCTGCCCAAACCCTAATCTAAAATAAAAACCCAAACAAAAAACACTTGTTTTTCAAGATGGCGTCCCTTGCATTGCTTTTGGCTGAAAAATTTGAATTAGCCAATAGTAATTAGAGCTGCTAGAATCATATTGGCTGATTTGAACAGCCAATGGAATGAGAGCTGCTTAAATCTTATTGGCTGATTAGATCAGACAATAATATTTTAGCAGCTCTAATTCCTATTGGCTGATTCAAAATTTTCAGCCAAAGGAATGCAAGGAACGCCATCTTGAATCGCGTACCTTGCATTGAAGATTCAGTGTAAGGCGGCGACCATATGAAGAGTATTCTCCGTGCCGGATGTTTTCAGGATGGACCCGCTCCGCGCCGCCGGGATCAAGATAGAAGATGCCGCCTGGATGAAGATTGAAGAGGCCGGCTGGATGAAGACTTCTCGCAACCTGGATGAAGATCGTTCAAGCGGGACTTCAAAAACTGTAAGTGGATCTTCGAGGGTTAGTGTTTTTTTAAGGGTTTTTTGGGCGGGTTTTTATTTTCGATTAGGGTTTGAGCAGCAAAAGAGCAAAATGCACTTTTAAGGATGTCACGGATACCAGACAGCTAATGCTACCCCCCCCCCTACAACCTCACCCCTGTTGTTTTTCAGTGGTTTTGGGCTCCTCAGAGCAACCACAATCTCTGGAAGCTTTTGTTTGCATGGTTTTGTGCTACAAACTCGTTTAGAGAAGAGCTGGTCTATGACCTGGAAAACCCTCCTAGGCTGGCTGGGCTCCTGGAACTCCCAGTCGGCCGCCTCACAACGGACACCCGCCTAACCCCTCTCAGGCTGTCCGGGCTCCTGGAACTCCCGGTTGGCCACAGGACACCCGCTAACTTTACCCCGGTCGCTCCAGCAACCATGTACCCCAGAGCTCTGCTCTTTTGGGGATTTGTAGCCCCTAGGGAGGACAAGAGGTGGGGAAATTACCGGAGGGGAGCTGCTTTGGGAACCAGGGGTTTTGGACACCCCTACCCCCATAACTTCAACGGGCTGTATCTCCGGTCCCAATAACGAATCACGCCGCTGTTTGGACTGCGGCATCTGGGGACCGAGAGCTTTCAAATGACACCCTGGAAGTGCCATCGCTCCCCCGGGATCACCCAAAAACCATCACCACTGTGTCCTGGGATTCTGTGGGACTATGGTTGCTATGGAGGCGCCGGTCAGTCTGGAGGGGCGGGAATGGCGGGAAAACTGTGGCATTGTCTCCCTGTTTATCAAGATGTGTATGTGTATAAAAGATGTGTGTTTGTCCCAATAAAGTCAGTTCTTGTTTCACCTGAATGCTAGTCTGTCTAGTTATTTGGGTGGGCTCCTGCTAGAATCACTTTCCTGGGTTACATAGCAGCCTGTTCCAGGCAGAGGAAGGACACTCTGGCAAAGCTGCCTAGTCTGGGTAGCTGAAGTCTGTCACAGGGTGGGACCCTGAGTACTGGCAGGCATCAGGGGTGGCTACAGGCTGTGGTCAATTGCCAGCTACATAGCTGCAGTTGGCAGGGAGGGAGCAATACCTGTTTGGCGGAGCTACCCAGTGGGGTAACCGGGGTATCCGTCACAAAGGACAATGCCCATCCAAATGCTATATTCAGGGCAATGGGTAGCTTAGGGTTTTTAGATGTTTTTATTTTTATTTTGTAGGTTTGGGGTGGGGGTTTGCAATGTTAGTGGGGGTTTGTACGCTTTTACAGGTAAAAGAGCTGTTTAACTTAGGGCAATGCCCTACAAAAGGCCCTTTTAAGGGCCATTGGTAGTTTATTCTAGATTAGGTTTTTTATTTTGGGGTGTTTTTTTTTTAAATGGGTATTAGAATAGGAATATTTTATATTATTTTTGATAATTTGTTTGTTATTTTGTGTAATGTATTTTTTTTCGTTTTGGGGTGGGTTTTTATTTGTCGATTAGGGCTTGGGCAGCAAAAGAGCTAAATGCCCTCTTAAGGGCAATGGGTACATTAGGTTTTACTTTTTTTTATTTTGTGGGTTTGGGGGCTGGGGTTTGTATACTGTTAGGGGGTGTTTGTTTGTTTGTTTTTTGTAGGAAAAGAGCTGTTAACTTTAGGGCAATGCCCTACAAAGGCCCTTTTAAGGACCCTTGGTAGTTTGGGGTAGGGGTTTGTATACTGTTAGGGGGTGTTCGGTTTTTTTTGTAGCAAAAGAGCTATTAACTTTAGGGCAATGCCCTACAAAAGGCCCTTTTAAGGGCCCTTGGTAATTTATTCTAGATTAAGCTTTTTTATTTTGGGGTGTTTTTTTTTTAAAGGATAGAATAGGAATAATTTTTATTTTTTTGGATAATTTTGTGTGTTTTTTTGTAATGATAGATTTTTTTATTTTTTGTGATTTTAGTGTTTTTTATTTTTTGTAATTTTAGATTTTAGTGTAAGGCAGCTTAGGTTTTATTTGACAGGTAAATTTGTATCTATTTTAACTAGGTAGTTAGTAAATAGTTAATAACTATTTACTAACTAGTCTATCTAGTTAAAATAAATACAAACTTACCTGTGAAATAAAAATAAAACCTAAGCTAGCTACAATATAACTATTAGTTATACTGTAGCTAGCTTAGGTTTTATTTCACAGGTAAGTATGTATTTAGTTTTAAATAGGTATTATTTAGTTAATAATTGTAAGTTTAATTTATCTCTATTGTAATTATGTTAAAGTTAGGGGATGGTAGGGTTAGGCTTAGGGGTAGGTGTAGGGGTTAATAGTTTAATTTAGATTTTTGCGATGTGGGGGGCTGGAGGTTTAGGGGTTAATAGGTTTATTTAGTGGTAGTGATGTGGGAGGCCAGAAGTTTAGGGGTTAATAGCTTTATTTAGTTGCGGCGATGTCGGGGAGCAGCAGAATAGGGGTTAATAGATTTATTATACTGTGGGCGATGTTGGGGTGCAGGTGAATAGGGGTTAATAACTTTAATATAGTGGCGGCTATATCGGGAGCGGCAGATTAGGGGTCAATAGTTTAATTTAGGTGGCGGCGATATTGGGGACGGCAGATTAGGAGTTAATAACATTATGTAGGTGCCAGCGATGTTGGTGGGGGGCAAATTAGGGGTGTTTAGACTCCGGGTTTATGTTAGGATGTTAGATTTTAACGTTAGTTTTTTTCCCCATAGACATCAATGGGGCTGCGTTACGGAGCTTTGCTTTCCGCGATCGGAGGTGTTAGACTTTTTGTCTGACCCGCTCTCCCCATTAATGTCGATGGGTAAAGCTTGCATGAGCACATCAAAACAGCGCTTGTATTTTGTGCGGTATGGAGCTTAAAAGCACCATATTGCACGCACAAGCCGGGTTTTTAAAAACTTGTAATGGCTGCGCTATATTGGGTTAAATAACGCAACTTTTGTTGCGTTCGTTTATTTCCCTATAGCGCGCATAACTCGTGATCTAGCTGAGAATTGGGTATCCAAAGATCTTCGATCCTAGAAGTTCACAAACACCTATTTAGCGTATGGGGCATAAATATATCAATATAACTACTCAAAAGGTCCCCCCCATTCCCAATTCCACTGAAATGGTCAGTAGCCTTGAAAACGGCTATTAAACATGGATTTCACAACTCCTATATATACATTTATTGACAAAGGAAAGCTCTCAAATAGAACTAACTTGACTGATGTAGCGGGAGGAAAATTCGCTGAGTGGCTCAAATATTATCAATTATATCACCACACAAAACAAAGCTTCTGAGAATACGAACCCCTTTTGAAACTTTATGTGCAATGGGCGAAATAGTGAAGAGCCCTCAGTCATTATCGCATAAACTTCTCCAGTCCAACCATAAGTCACAATTACCTTCTTATACAGCAAGATGGCATAATAATTTAGGTACACATATGGAAGAGAAAGACTGGGGAGCAATCTTCAAACACATCCAAAAGTCTTTGACGTCCCCACAAACATTTCTGTGGAAATGTAGAGGCCGTACCTCCTCTCCCCACCCCTGCTTTTCTTTTCTTCCCCCTTTCCTTCATGGCACTCTTTCTCACATGAAAGGTTTCAGAAATGATGATCTTGTTAATGATTGCTTGCTTAGCAGAGTAATCTGTCATCACTCATGTCTCACACAGAAGATAACTTCTTTCTATACTAGCACCACTTATAATAAAAACCAAAACTTGTGCTCACAGTTTTATCTTCAGTCGGTATGTTTGTACTTTCAACGGACTTGAATCACATGATACAGGGACATTGTATCATCCTCGGAAATTTTGCAATGTTTCAGATTTCATATTCTTTTGTCTCTGATGTTTCAGGTTATCACATCTTAGAGAACAATAAAGAAGATACAAGCTGTGGCTTAGATTACAAATTGAGTAGTAAATAATAGCACTTTAAGAGCCAAGGATCAAAACTATAGTGTTCATAAAACAGCAGAAGCAGCATAAAGCTATCAAGTAATTACTTCCAATGAGAGTAGAAAAGGACGTTTTACTTTAAGATCTCAATTCTGTCGCTGAAAACCTCTAGATGCCACAATAATGTAGCTACCATATTTCTTAAAAGACTTCTGAAACTAATTACAAAGTGAAAATAACCGTTTAATTTGAGTAAATACTTAATACTTTGCAACATTTTAGTTATAGTATGTATGTGCCAGTGTTTTCCCTATATTAGCTTATTATTATTATTTGAAGTAGGTACAGTGAGTATATAACAGTATATACGTATAATAAAAGAGAAGAGGAAGGAAAAAAATAGAGGTTCAGGATTCGTTATTGGGGGCAGTTTCCAATTAAGACTACATGTCCCATACAACGTGGTGTTGAACAATAGTACCATTTATTGTAGAAACATAAGATTCCTTAATTTACAGATTGTTTATAAAGTCTAAGTTCTGAGACTAATTAGAGGACAGTGGAATAAGTAAATGCTTGGCGCCATAAAGAAGTAATCAGATGGCATTCCCACCAGATATGAAGGGGCATGCCCAGAACATCACAGCCCCGCCTGCATTTGGGTGAATTTGCATGAGATATTTTGGCAGAACATTTTCTTGAGAAACATAATTGTGATATTGCAAATATTAAATGGTCAGTCATTGATAAAGCAACTCTGCTCCATAGAGGTGGAAATTTAGAAAAAATGTTTTTGCAGAGGGATCATGTTATTTAAATGATTGAATGTTAAGTAGCCATAAGGTCTCTGATGAAGGCACAAAGCTGAAACGCGTCAGACAATTCAATTTTTTCCTCTTGCAAGAGGGATGTTTTTAAACTTTTATAATATGTTCTTCCAATAAAGTTGTTATACTTTTTTTTAATCTATCGTGCTCCATCAGATTTGTTTTTTCTTACCTACTTATTTTGAATAGCCTCACAGGAGTAAGATGCCACTGTAAGACACCTTTGAGATATAGTTTGTATAAGGTAGTGCAATAAATAGCTTTCTTTGAAATATTGCTTTCCAGCAGACAGGCATCTTATGTGTTATGAGAGAGTTCTCCTATTAACGAATAGGGGAGGATTTATAAAAATGCGAGGGTTGTAAGATATCTTGATAAGAGAGAGATAATAGTCTCCATTTCAATTCACCAGAATCCAATCTTTTCTCCCAGGTGGTTCTATCTTGAAGGAGGGCACTCAAGAAGCCGCAAAAGCGTAAAAAGCTGTGTTACCTCATGAACTCAAATGGAGTGGTGGGGGACTAACTAAAGTACTAAATTGATAAAGTGATAACAATTCAGTACCGCTATATAGGTCTATAACTGTAGAGATTTATAGGGCTTGCCAGAACATAAGTGAGTGTCTCAAAGAGTGGATAGGAGTCCAGAAATGGTGTGTGAGAGAGAGGGGATGGGATGTGCTAACTTTGGGATGTTGTAAATTATGTCCCAAATTTTTAGATTAGATGTTGTAATATAATTTAGATAGAGATCTTTAGGTCTGTTATGTTTGGTTACCCAGATCAGTTCTTTGAGAAAAAATCCAGAGGGGAGTGAAGCTTGCTCCAATTCTTTCCATCTACTATTTAAGCTAGAGTCACCCATAACTAGATGTGCAAGAGTCTTGCTGCTTCATAATACATTCTAATTTATGGGGCTGTTCCTCCTGATAAAATAGGGGCTCTGTGTTTTGTTTCTACAAATACATTTGTTGCATAGCTGTTAAAATTGTGTAAGTAAATATTGTAACCAAGACAATGAAGGAAAATTCAACTTATTAATACCAGCTCTAATGGAGGAGAGTAAAAGATGAACATTTGATGAGATAAATGTGTGCAGGTCATGAGAATTGTATACCCCAAGGTGTTTAAGTTGTTGAGAAGACCAGGTAAATGTATATTTGGCTCTAAGAGTTCGAAGGGAAGGCTCAAGTAATATGTTTAAAGCATATGATTTGGTTTTAGAAATATTCAATTTATAGTAACTGACATCTGTAAATGTATCTAGCAGAAAAAAGAAAAATAATAAAGAGCGAATAGGATCTGAGGTGAACACAGTTAAGTAATATGTTTTTTTGGGTGGTTACATGCAGGGAAACCCTTGTAATAAGGGGATTGCATAGGATAGCTTCAGCAAGTGGCTCCATTATAAGCGCAAATAAGAGGGGGTTGCAAAGGACATCCTTTGTTGGGTGTCATTGGTAATGGGAAACTGTTTAGAACAAAAGCCAAGTCCTCTGACCGAGGTAGGAGTAGTAGAATATAGCGCCACAATAGTGGTTTGAAAGGAGTCTGAGAAACCAAATTTCTCTAAAACAGAAAACGTGCAAGTCCAGGTCAGCCTATCAAAGACTTTCTCAGCATCCAAATGACAGGGTGAAACAAGTTACACCTAATCTCTTATTTAAGAGTCGACGGGTGTTGTTGGGACCTTGCTAGCCCAATGTAAAACCTACTTTATCTGGATTCAATAATATCGTTAGGATACTTTTTAGGTGAGTGACTATAATCTTCACATAAAACTTCACATCTAGATTCAATGATATAGGGTAATACCTGGCATACCCAGAGGGATTCTTCCCACGTTTAGGGATTGTGATGTTTGAAGCTTGTAAAAATAATTTGGGAAAGGAACTGAAGGAGCTGGCCTTTGAGAACACCCTATGGAGCAGTGGAATTAATATGGAGTGAAACTTTTTATAAAATAGATCTGTAAATTCTTCTAGGCCAGGTGACTTGATGGCTTTTAAAGATTTAGTGGCATTTCTTAGCTCATCACTGGTAAATGGAGATTGAAGGAAATCACTTTGCTCTTGTGTAACCGAAGGCAGATTTATTGAAGATAAAAGCTCATGAACAGAGTATGGATTTGGTGGGGGAATTGCAGAAATTGTTGAGAGGTGGTACAAAGCCAAATAAAAAGAAACAAAAGTAGAACCTATAACTTGTGGTTTATATATGGTTTGTCCTTGAAATTGAAGGGAGTTTAGTCTAGTAGCAGCTAATGTTGCTTATGTTTATTGGCAAGTTATCTTTACACTGCATTATTACCCTTATGATAGTAGATTTCCTTAAGCTGTTGGAGTTGGTAAACTGCGCTCTCATAATCCAAAGTCTTAAGCTTTTTTTGAGAGTTTCAAGTTCAGAAAAAAGTTTTTGGGAAGGAGAAAGTTTATGCTCTATTGGTAATACACTTAATTTTTCTTGCAACCGAGCTAGGGCCCACCCCTCTACATTTCTTTATACTAGCAGTTGTTATAGATAAGGTAACTCTCACATGCATACACCTTAAACACACCCCATAAGGTGTAATCATCTACCCAGCCATTGCCATTGACGTGCAGGAAAGTGGTCGTGTCTTCAAGAACTTGGTAACCTATAAAAGATTTATTGACGACATTTTCATCCTTTGGAAAGGGGACAAATAATTATTATATATCTTTTTAGATGACCTAAATGATAACAATATAATCCTATATTTCACCAGTGAAGATAGTAAAGAAAAGATACACTTCCTTGATATAGAAATAAATATAATAATCAACTAATAACAAAAACATTTTTTAAATCAATAGATGTGAACAATTACATTCATTTAGAAAGCTGCATTTAGATAAATGGATTAAAAACAACCCAAAAAGCCAGTTTATTAGAATAAGAAAGAATTGCAATAACATAGAAGATTATGATACACAATCCCTAACTTTAAAACAAAGATTTCTAAAAAGAGGCTTTGAAGCAAATGAAATAGATTCCACTATTAAAGAAATTCGTGAGAGAGACAGAGAACACATTTTATACCCAAAAAATAGACAAGAACCAGGAGATAAAGATTTTGACAAAAAACTAACAATACCATTTATCACCACTTATAATGAACTACATGGTATTATAAAAAAAAAAAATCTAAATAAACATTGGCACCTGGTCAAAAAGACCATATATTAGGCGACAATGTAAAGAAACATCCAGAAATAATTTTTAGGAAAGCTGACAATTTGAAAAACAAACTAGCCCCAAGCGAGTTTAAGAGGAATCGTAATTTTAAAGATATAAACTTATTTGGAGGAGATTTATGTTTAAATATTTTTTATTAAAGTTTGCAAAGATTTATGAAGTACATTTACATCAAAATTTGCCAATTACGTTTTCAAACAAATTGAAAATAAAACACATTGTCATAACAAATAAAGTTTCAAACTTGTATAACTAAAATATTCAAAAATTAGATCTCAGTTCTCTGCAATTATGATGGAAAAGATAACATATATGGTGTCCTAGACCTCCCTCTAAGAGACATAAAAGAGAAAGGTGGAGAACTTATCCCCTTGAGCAATGTAAGACAAGGAAGGTAAGTTATACCATAAATTTATATGTATATGAGAAAAAAAAAAAAGGGGGGGGGGATATAACATGGGTAAAGGTGACAACATATCCAGCAACAGCTGGATAAGCTTATTATGGTAGTGCTTTTGAATCTAAGTGTGTAATGCATGTTGATCAAGGTATGGTACTCCTATTGGGTAGATCCCGGTCTGAAGCATCCCCATTTATCCAATAGAACCAGATCTGATGAAATGTGTCCTTGTTGTCTAGGATCCCAGATGGCAATTCGTACATAATGTATGTGTATTGTATCTTATTAATTATTTCAGACCAGGTAGGGACCCCTGTCTTCCAATATTTAGCAATACATGTTCTGGTGACCGTACATAGAATATTGAAAAAGGTATTTAAGTTATTATAAGGTGTTGTGATCGTGTAAGAGAGCTTGTTGTATAGTGAAATTGATCTCCTCACCTATCAGGCGACCCATAAAAGAAGCCAATCTCATCCAGATCGCATTGACCCCAGCGCAGTCCCACCACATATGGCGATATGTGCCTACCTCCCCGCACCCTCAATAGCATAGTTTGCTGTGTGGACATATGTGCGGTCTTAACCGGTGTCAGGTACCATCGGAAAAGTGTTTTCATAACGTTTTCTTTTAAGTCTGCACTCAAAAGGCCTCTATCAGCGGTCTGAAATAGGTGTTCCCAGTCCACTAGGTCTTTAGTTATATTCAAGTCCCTTTCCCAGGCTGTCATAACCGAGGATTTGGTCTTAAGTGGACCAGATTGAATAGTCAAGTATAGTCTGGAAAAAGTGTGTTTGGAGCGATGGGGGCTATTACAAAGTAGTTCCAAAATAGTAGGGGCTCCCTTCTGAGTGTCTCTGAGAAATGATCTGACTGAGGAGCTGAGTTGGAGGTAAAGATACCAATGTATTTGTATTGGTGCTACTTTCTCTTGCAATTGATTGAAGGAGAGCAACTTCCCGTTATTTAATATGTCTGCAACTTGGTACAGTCCCTTATTCTCCCACTTCTTAAACTGTGGTCTTTGCACGTCAGGAAAGATATATTGAATTGGGGTGGAAAGAGAGAATCTTGGCATTAGATCGTTGCCCAATATCACTTTCGACCATGTATGTAAGGTAAGCTCTGAAGTGTATGGTGTTGGGTGGGATAAAGTGGATTGTTGAATTTTCCTGTCCCAGAAGATTGAATCTGGTTCATCCCAGCCTCCCATCTCTGCCTCCAATCTGGGTCACAATGCATCTGTTGACTTCTGTAAAAGCATTTTATCCTGTGCTATTCTAGCAGCCTTATAGTAATCTAACAATGCCGGTCCTCCAACCCCTCCTAGTGTTTTGTGTCTATTTATTATAAATTTCTATACTCTAGCAGATTTGCTCCCTCTAATGAAGGAGAGAAGCTCAGTTTGCAACTTCTCTATATCAAACCTGTTGATCTTTATAGGGAGTGATCGAAATAGATATAAAATTCTAGGTAAAATAGTCATTTTGACAGCTGCAAGTCTCCCTAGCCAGGAAAAGTTGTAACTTTTCCATTTCCTAAGGTCTCGTCTGATCTGTTTAAAAAGGGGGATATAGTTGAATCTATATAATAAATGAGTCTGTGGTGGCAGGAAAATTCCTAGATATTTGATTGTATGTTTCATCCATTTGAAATCGAAATTGGATTCTAATAATTTTTGAGAGTGTAAGGGAATAGCGATAGGTAGGGCCTCACATTTATCTGTGTTTATCTTATATCCTGATATAATTGAAAATGTGTCTAAGATCCCATAGTGTTTGGGGAGTGAGATAAGTGGCTTGGTAACGGTTAATAGGATGTCGTCTGCAAAGAGCGAAAGCTTATACTCCGAATTTGCTACAGAGACCCCCGAGATATCTGGATGAGATCTGATTCTGGCTGCTAGTGGTTCTATACAAAGGGCGAATAGTAGTGGTGAAAGAGGGCAACCCTGTCTTGTGCCGTTTAGGATTGGAAAACTTTTGGACTTGTATACAGTTGAGGCTACCTGGGCGAATGGGAGAGAGTATATCGCTTGTAAGGCTGTTATAAATGTACCATCAAACCCCTTCCTCCCAAGGGTGGTGAACATATATTTCCAATCAATTCTTTCAAACGCCTTCTCCGCATCCAATGACAGGAGCAGAGAAGGCGTTTTTTTCTTATTCAACCATTGCACGAGATTTGTCACCTTTCTGATATTATCTGGAGCCTCCCTATCTTTGATGAATCCCACCTGATCAGGATGCACCAGGTGGGGTATAATTAGTTTAAGGCGATTTGCCAAAATCTTCGTAAAGATCTTCAAATCTTGATTTATAAGGGATATCGGGCGATAATTTTTACAAAGTCTATGGTTTCTGTCAGGTTTAGGTATCACTCCAATTTTAGCATATAAGAGTTCCGGTGGAACAGGGTTGCCCTCCATAATACGGTTGCAAAATGTGGCAAGGTGAGGGAGTAGCGTGGATCCAAATAGTTTATAGTATTCCCCTGGAAGCCCGTCAGGGCCCGCCGCCTTCCCCGGTTTAAGATCACCTTTGGAGGAGATTTAAAAGGACTTTTCCCATGCCATAAATGTGTAGCTTGCAAATTTAGTATTAAAACTAAAAAAAAAGTGGTCTCTACAAACAATAGGAAAGAGTTTGTCATACAGGACACTATTAAATGTTCAGATATGGGTATTATCTATTTAATTGAATGTCCATGCCATAGACAATATTTAGGACAAACCCAATGTATTTTGAGAGATAGAATAAGGGAACATCTCTGCAATATAAAAAATGGTTTTGAGGAACATTTACTTTCAAAGCATTTCAAGGATAATCATAATAAAGATGCTACAGGCCTGAAGTATTGGGGGATTAAAAAAAGATTAAGAAAGACGGGAGAGGTGGAGATTTTGAAAAAAACCTTTTATACCATGAAGCAAACCTAATATACAATATGGGCACCCTTTTCTCGGATGGTTTAAATGCAGAACTTGGACTAAACCCCATTCACCCATAACTGATAGCTAGGATAGTTACACACCCACAAGCCAATACAATATATCTTTCCCAGAGAACTAATATATAGTTCTTTAATTTTTAGTACTATCACACACCTTTAACACCTCCCTATTTTACATACATTTTTCCAGCCAGAACAAATGTTTAGATTAAACAATCTTCCAGGCACATAAATCCCTCGTCTGATCAAAAGCAGACCTCCCAGGGAAAAATCCAGAATAATTCGGATAACAAGAGCAAGAAGCCCTTGCAAGTACCGACCCAAAGGGAAGAGACCACCCCTTGCAGGAGCCCAACTCTCCAAAGAGCCAGGGCCATAAAAGGACACTAGAGCTAACAGGCGTCCAATCATCATTAACATGATTGTGCCTGAAAAGTGCGGCTAAACCCCTCAAGGAATACAAGGCACTGCTCATTTATCAACCTTGAAAAGAGGAAAGGTTGAGTAGACCTCGCCGGGGATCGAACTAGCAACCCTCGGTTTGCTACAGTACAGAGTAGCCACAGAGCATTAGTATGCGGAGCTAGCTGTCCAGCTAGCCACGAGCTCCAGACACAAGGGGAACAGAGAGGACAAGTCACCCGAACCGAGCAACTTCAAGCCTCCACGTCACCTCAAATTCGAAGTCAGAGGACAGTAAAACATGGGTTTGGAAGCCACCTGGATGGCAATACCTGAAACATATGAGTGGAAAACCACTAGGACCTCTTCTATCCCAAGAAGGAGATGCAGAGCATTCCCAACACCGGGGAAGGACCCCTAACCAGAGCCCAAAAAAGACCTCACTGTCTAATGTCCCGAAAAAGTAACAACCAAGGGAATCCAAGTCCCCCGAAGGCGACCCATCCACAAGGAGAAACGGACAATCCCAGAGGTTTCAATGAAGAAGAGAATCGCTAAAGGAACAACTCCAAAAAGGACAATTTCCTAAAGCAACACCGCCCGAAGTAGCGGAAAAGAGGCACTAAACCCTCTAATTTTCCCACCACGTGGGAAGGAATACTCTAGGTTCCGAGGGTATCGGAAGCAACAGAGAGTGATGCAGCAAAATTCACTGACCCAGTCACCAGAGAGACAGCTATTTAGGACTGAAACAATCCCGAGAGCTGCACGGACCTGCAAGTCCTCTTTAGAATGCTTAGCTGAAACTTGTAAAACAAATAACAATAAACATCAATAATGTTAATAGCACTCGGTACCCCAACCTGACCAGCAAGGTATAATAGGCGCCACATAATAAGCCGCGAAGATCTGAACCCAAGCAGGACCAGCCTGAAACCAGGGACATAACTGCCAAGCTGGCTTTTAATCCGCCCTCAGAGAGAGAGGAAGAAAAACAGACAAACATGGGACTAACGTGTCCTGAACAACTTCCGTAGAAGCAAACAGCGAATATCGATCCCAGAGATTTTTAAGTTCCCGCAGGAAACAGTATGAAAAAGAAACTAAAATTCATCCTAACCGGATAAAAGAAAATAACAGGCTACCCGAGGGTTAACGCCCAAGAAGAACAGAAAGATCCGCAGGACCAGCCTAACGGAAACCCTGTTTTTCCAACAAAACTGGGAAGGATCTCGATAACAAGACTTAAAGGGATGGTAAACTCACTTTCTGAACTTTGTTCTATAATCTGTTATTCACTTAAATCAATATACTTGCACTTTCTATTTCCCACAACCTTACCGTCAACTAAGTTATTCTAATAGTCGAATTTCGCTTTCTGTCAATCTATTAATACAACCTATTAACGTAATACCTTTTTTTTTCAGTTGTCTTTCTATCATCCAATCAGATATCCGTCCAACTGGCTCGCTTTAGTCAATGCAAATTTTTAATGCTCATGTGTTTAGTTGTGCAACATCGGTGAAAATCCTATTACAATTTAATTCGGAGTGCACGTTCACAATCAGAGATTGCCCATTACGGGTTTGAGCATGCACATTGGTATGCAAATTCTTGGGAGCGTGCAATTACAGTGACGTATGTAGGGGACAGTATTGATATGGACGTCATTTGTTGGAAGTGAACAATTGCAATGTGGGTGGAGTGAGATTAGAAAAAAAAAAAGTCAGGTAGGTACTTTCGAAATCTATTATAATCCAATACTTGCACTAAAAATATTTTATTTATGGGCGGTTGAACTTTATAGAATACGATTATAGTGAATATATATATACGCAAACAGCTATTGTTTACCATCACTTTAAAAGAGATTACTTCATCCCCACATGTCTAACGAGGTAAGCCATTCGAAGGAGGAGACTGATGAGTTCCATAACCGAGGATAGGGTCCCCAAACAGCTAAAAAAACGTGTCTGAGTAAGACACAAAGGCGAGCCCGTCTGTAATGAAAGGCACAACACTCAGGAACAGTTACACCCGCAGGGAACTGCACATGCCCTCCAGTGGCGGAGAGACCTGGGACAATCAGGCACTAGTACAATCGCAAATAAACATCTGGACTTTGTAGACGCACAAGCGCCAAAAGTATGTAAAAGCGAAGACGTGCCACAACCTCCGGGGGGAACAATCCACACATAACCTGAAACACATAATCTGTGTGTAGTAGTAGTAGTAGGGAGCGGTAGGGAACTCGCCTCCCGGAGGACAGGGCCCACCGATGCAGATGGCTCAGCAGTCCCTTGAATCCCAAGCCCGAGGAACAAGGCACTCTAGGACAGCCTAAAGAACATAACTGACTGACCTGAGTCAATGGGGCCAAATCTAATTCTTCACAGGATGAAGAATCTGAAGCAGAGAGTTGAACAATCTTAACATCAGCATCCACTATAACTGGATAAAGGATACCAAAGAAATGGACTATATATAAAACAAATTAAATGGCACCTGACACCCACAATAGCTGGGGCACTCATCACCTCCTATGAACCAGACACCAGAGGACTAGAATTCCCCGTCGCCACACAGTCAGGAATGCGAAAATGGGAGACCAGAACACACGCCCGGTCACAAGGTGAACTGTACAGTCCAAAAAAACCACGACCAACTGTAAGGTTGCATCACTTCGAAAGGCCGTTATGTTCCAAAAGCCACAAGCCCAGTTAACACTACACATAAGCAGATTGAATCACATAACAAACATGATTTAAACCCCCCCTGTTCAATAATCCCACTGAGACCCTGTATTTTTCATGTGAGTTCGCAGGAACAAATGAGTTACAGTACATTCATGAAGAAGTACAATGAAACAATATTACCAGAATCTACGTCGTGGAACAGGAACACGGCCCTTCAAGTGTGGAGGATAGTAGCCTAACCTCCGCCATCGACTTGAGAGAAGAAAGCAGTCAGCAAAGCGAAGTTCGACAACGCTGATTGCTTGTGGAGTTGTTAAAATGAGTCGGGATGGTTTCGCAGAAAGACTCTTCCTGCATCTCCGGACTCTAACTTTCATCCAAGCCCTCACAGAGAGACTGATAGAATTACTTAAAACTCCCATCCCATGTCGAAGAGTACTACCCTCCATAAGAGATTAAAACAAACTTCTGACACTTCTCTGCCAACCTCCTGGGACGAAAGGCAAAGAATGACTGGGGATGAGAGAAGTGGGAGGAGTAATTAAGCCTTTGGCTGGGGTGTCTTTGCCTCCTCCTGGTGGCCAGGTTCTTTTTCCACAAAAGTAATGAATGCAGCTGTGAACTATTTCCATTTATGAAGAAAAGGGCTGTTCTTATGACAAGTGTTGTCTGATTTTATATTGCCTTTTAAGTCTAAAGTATAACATATATTGCTGTTGCACTTTTAGCCACCGGTGGCTTTTTTAAGAACTGTTTTTTTTTACTGCTGTGATTTAAATGTCACTCATAACTTTTATGACAAATTTATTTTAATTATAAACTTATTAGTATCCACTGATTGTGGTCTGCTTTGTAGCGCATCTTCTGTATTTTGCACATTTTGTTCTAGGATTGCCTGCAGAGAACAATCCTTTTAGAAGCTACTTTAGCCACAATTTCTGAATTGGGCCATTAGTATAAGTTTGAAGCAAGAGATGAACAGGGTCATGGTTGGACCAAATACATTGTGAGACCCAGGCTCTAGATAACTTGTCAAGTAGCCGTGGACCACAAAACACAAAGTTAATGTGGGAGTAAGAATGATGTACAGATGAGTAGTAGGTGTAATCTTGCATGGAGCTATTCACGGCATGCCAAACATCAAAAAGATTGAATTGCATCATCAACATTTCTAAATAATTAGCAAGATTAATAGTCGCCTTATCTGGCTTGCGAGCTTTCTCATTTTTATCATCCCACTAGATATAGTTCATCCAGAGCTTAAAGATACACTATATGGTCATGTGAAGTGTTTCAGCATCAACCATTGCTAACAGGTGCATAAAAACAAGCACATAGCCATGAAATCTCTATAGACATACATTGGTAATACAATAAGTCGTACTGAAGGTTTTAGGGACTTTAAACGTGGCACTGTAATATCATACAACCTTTGCCTTAATTCAGTTTGTAAAACTTTCACTACTAGATCTACCCCGGTCAAGTGCTATTATTATGAAAAGGAAGCATCTAGGTGCAACGCCAACCTGGCTACAAAGTGGTATATCAAGCAAACTCACAGAGAGGGGTTACTGACTGCTTAAGTGTGTGCAAATCTCCTATCATCTGTTGCATCACTCACTACAGTTCCAAACTTTTTCTGAAAGCAACATCAGCAGAAGAACTGTGTGTTGGGAGCTTCTTGAAATGGGTTCCCTAGGTCGAACAGCTTTACAAAGACCTTACATTAACATATGGAATTCTACGCATATGCTGGAGTGGTGTAGAGCATGTTGGACCCTGGAGCAGTGGAAGATTTTGAGAGTTTGGGCTAGGCTCCTTAGTTCTAATGAAGGGTCATTTGAATGCTACAGCATACAAAGACATTTAGGACAATTGGGTGCTTCCAACTTTACGGTAACAGTTTGGGGAAGGCCTTTTCCTGTTTAAGCATGACTGTGCACAACATGAGGTTTGTGAAGACATGGGGCCCAATTTATCACGGCCCGAATGGGGCCGTATACACCTGTAAACAGGAGTTAAGAAGCATTAAGACTGCTGCTCCTTAACTTGTCCACTACCTCCGAGGGGGCGGACAGCAATCCGCCTGATCGCATACAATCGGGTTGATTGACACCCCCGCAAATCTGCAGGGGGCGGCATTGTACAAGCATTTTATGCAGTGTCTTAAAGGTTTAACTAAGACTTTTAACTTCAAAAAAGCAAATTTCAACAATTTAAGGAAATCATTAAATATAAGTTGGGACAATGTATTCTCTAATAAAAATACAGAGGATAAATGGATAATATTTAAAACTTTATTAAATAAATATACATATCAACAAATACCATATGGTTATAAAAATAAAAATCAAAGCCGTTGTGGATAAATAAAAATGTGTTAAGAGAAATTAGGAAAAAACGTAGGGCATTTAAATTATTCAAAGAAAATAGTACAGACTCAACATACAATATTTATAAGGAATGTAACAATGCATGCAAAAAAGCAATCACATTAGCCAAAATTGAAAATGAAAAATTAATTGCAAAGGATTCTAAGTCTAACCCTAAAAGGTTCTTTAAGTATATAAATAGCAAAAAATCTAATAAGGATAATATAGGTACATTAAAATGCGTGGAGGGTAGCATGATAAATAATGACAGGGAGAAGGTTGAGGTACTAAACCAGTTTTTTTCTTCAGTATACACAAGAGTGGAACCATTGGATGATACTTTGGAACAAAATGGAACATGCCAGTACGTACCATTAACTGGGTTATGTTTAGAGGATATCAGGAAAAAACTGGATAATATTAAGGTAAATAAAACTCCAGGCCCAGATGGAATACACCCAAGGGTGTTAAGGGAACTCAGCACTGTTATAGACAAACCTCAAAACTCATTATCCTCAGGCATGGTACCCCAGGATTGGCGTAAAGCTGATGTGGGGCCACTCTTCAAAAAGGGAAGCAGGGATGATCCAGGAAGCTATAGACCAGTTAGTCTGACATCAATAGTGGGGAAGATATTTGAAGGGATTATAAGGGATTATATTGATGAGCATATTTGTGTAAACAAGATTATGAGTTCTAATCAGCATGGTTTTAGGAGAAATAGATCATGTCAAGCTAATCTAATTAGATTCTACGAGGAAGTAAGTAAAAATATAGATAAAGGGGAATCAGTTGATGTGATATACTTAGATTTTGCAAAGGCATTTGATACAGTGCCACATGAGAGATTAATGCACAAAATTAAGGGACTGGGAATAGCTGAAAATGTTAGCTCATGGATAAATAACTGGATAAAAGATAGGGAGCAACGAGTAGTAGTAATCATACTCAGATTGGACAATCAGGTAATCAGTGGAGTCCCCCAGGGATCAGTACTGGGCCCCGTTCTTTATAATATTTTTATAAATGACTTGGAGCAAGGATTAAATAGCGACATCTCTATTTTTGCAGATGATACTAAGTTAAGTAAGGTCATTAGGTCAGAGCAGGATGAACTTTCATTACAAAGGGATCTGCAAAAATTAGAAGTATGGGCAAGTAAATGGAAAATGAGATTTAATACGGAAAAATGCAAGGTTCTACATTTTGGAAGTAAAATTAAGCAGGCAACGTATTTTTTAAATGGGACAAGACTTAGCCAAACAGAGGAGGAAATGGATTTGGGATAGTAATTGATAACAAGCTAAAGATGGGTGCACAATGCAGGGCAGCGGCTTCAAAGGCTAATAAGATACTAGGATGTATTAAAATAGGAATTTATTCAAGGGAGGAAAGCATAATTCTGTCACTATATAAAGCCCTGGTAAGACCTCACCTTGAGTATGGAGTGCAGTTCTGGGGACCGATCGCAAAAAAAGATATTGCAGAACTAGAAAAAGTTCAGAGAAGGGCCACAAAGCTAATAAGGGGATTGGAGAAATTAACCTATGAGGAAAGGCTAGCCAAACTGAGTCTGTTTTCTTTAGAAAAAAGGCGCTTGAGAGGTGACATGATTACTTTATATAAGTATATTCAAAGCCCATATTAAGAGATGGCAGAAGCTCTGTTCATTCCTAGAAAATTGTTTCTGACAAGAGGTCACAATTTAAAGTTGGAAAAAAGGAGATTTAATCTCCTGCAACTGAAACGTTTTTTCACTGTAAGAGCAATAAAACTGTGGAACTTATTACCAAAGGAGGTAGTGAATGCCAATACCCTAGATACATTTAAAAATAGTCTGGATACATTTCTGTATATAAACAAAATTCATGGATATGATTGCTAGTATTAAATGAGTCACCTTTTAGTGGGGTTATTTAAGCTTAACTGGAGCTTTTTGTAAGTACTTTAGATTTGTATAGGTTGAACTCGATGGACTTCAGTCTTTTTTCAACCTTATCTACTATGTATGTTACTATGTAATGATAAATGCTGACAGAGTATGCTGTCGGCATTTAGCGATGTCCGCTGCACTTTGATAAATTGGCCCCATGGTTTGAGGAATTTGGGTTGGAGGAACTCGAGTGGCCGGCACAGATCCCAGACCACAACCCCATTGAACACCTTTAAGATGAATTTGAATGCTTTTTGCAAGCCAGACCTTCTCATCCAACATCAGCGTCTGAGAAATGGGTGAATGGATACATATTCCCACAGATACACTCCAAAATCTTGAGGAAAGAAAGAGGGCTCAACACCATATTAATGTCCATGGTTTTAGAATGTGATGATCTGTGATGGTCAGGTGTCCATATACTTTTGGCCATATAGTGTATGTGTCTGGATGCATCTGCCGGTTGGAAGTTCCCTTTATCATAATTTTTTTACATGAAGGAGAAGGCTAAATAAAAAAATATATACTTAAACAGGTAACAATAGATAGTATAAAATCATAAATTATGCTTACCTGATAATTTCATTTCCTTCTGTATGAGGAAAGTCCACGCATCATTCCTTACTGTTGGGAAATAAAAACCTGGCCACCAGGAGGAAGCAAAGACACCCCAGCCAAAGGCTTAAATACTCCCTCTACTTCCCTCATATTCCAGTCATTCTGCCAAGGGAAAAAGTAACAGTAGGAGAAATATCCGGGTATAAATGGTGCCAGAAGAGAAAACCTAATTTTGGTACGCCCATCGGAGTATACTCTCCTCATACAGAAGGAAATAAAATTATCAGGTAAGCATAATTTAGGTTTTCCTTCTTAATATGAGGAGAGTCAACAGCATCATTCCTTACTGTTGGGAAAACTATACCCAAGCTCTAGAGGACACTGAATGATAATGGGAGGGGTAAAAGAGAGGCTGACCCTAATCTGAGGGCGCCACAGCCTGCAAAGCCTTTCTCCCAAAAGCTGCTTTGGTCGAAGCAAAAATGTAAAACTTGTAAAATGTAGAAAAAGTATGTAAGGAGGACCAGGTAGCTGCCTTACAAATCTGATCCATAGAGGCCTCGTTCTTAAAGGCCCAAGAGGAAGCCACCTCTCTAGTGGAATGAGCCATAATCCTTTGAGGAGGTCTAAATCCCGCTGACTCATAAGCTAAGCGTATAAGTTGAAGAAGCCTTAAGCTTCCCAGAGTAGATAACAAACAAGAAAGAAGTTTGTCTAAAATCCTTAGTAGCTTGAAGATAAAACTTCAAAGCTCGAACCACATCCAAATTATGAAGCAAACGTTCCTTTGAAGAAGGATTAGGACACAAGGAAGGAATCACAAGCTCCTGATTAATGTTGCAATCAGACATAACCTTAGGAAGAAAACCCAAGCAGGTACGTAGGTACGTAGAACAGCCTTATTAGTGTGGAACACCAGATAAGGAGGCTCACATTGCAAGGCAGCTGTTTCAGAAACTCTGTGTGCCAGTAGAAAAAGAATCTTCCAGGACAACAATTTGATGTCAACCGAATGCATAAGCTCAAACAGAGCCCGTTACAAAACCTTAAGAACAAGATTAAAACTCTAAGGTGGAGCATTAGATCTAAACACAGGTCTGATCCTAATCAGAGCTTTAATGAAAGATTGCACGTCAGGGAGCTCTGCGAGCCTCTTGTGCAACAAAACAGATAGAGCCGAAATCTGTCCTCTCAGGGAACTGGCAGAAAGGCCCTTCTCCTGACTTTCCTGGAAAAAAAGAAAGTATCCTGGCAGCCTTAACCTTATGCCAGGCTAAACCACGTTGTTCACACCAGAATAAGTAAGAAGCTCTCCACACCTTATGACAGATGCGACGAGTAACAGGCTTACAAGCCTGAATGAGAGTATCAATAACCCTCTCAAAGAAAACTCTCTTGGCTAGGACTAAGTGTTCAATCTCAACGCAGTCAGCCTCAGAGAATCTAGATTTTGATGAACAAAAGGACCCTGTTCCAGCAGATCCCTGCGACAAGGTAATTTTCACGGAGGAGATGAGGACATCCACACCAGATCCGCAAACCACATCCTTTGCGGCCACGATGGAGCAATCAATATCACTGATGCCTGCTTGATGCACGAGGACGAAGTGGTAACGGTGGGAAAATGTAAATCAGATTGAACCTCCAAGGCACTGCTAATGCATCCATTAGCTCTGCTCGAGCATCCCTGGACCTCGACCCATATCTGGATAGCTTGGAATTGAGATGGGACGCCATAAGATCTATCTCCGGCGTCCCTCATTTGTTGCAAATCTCCACAAACACCTCGGAATGGAGAGACCATTCCCCCGGATGAAAGGATTGTCTGCTGAAGAAATCTGCTTCCGAGTTGTCCACACCTGGAATGTGGATCACTGACAGCGAGCAGTTGTGGGCCTCCGCCCACTCCAGAATCCGAGATACTTCCCTCATTGCTAGGGAGCTTCTCGTTCCCCCCGATGGTTGATGTAAGCCACAGAGGTTATGTTGTCTGATTAGAATCTGATAAACTGGGAAGAACCCAGAAGAGGCTAAGCCTTCACAGCATTGAAGATTGCCCGACGTTCCAGAATATTGATCAGGAGGAAGGATTCCTCTTGAGTCCACAGGCAATTTGCCTTCCTGGCAACCCAAACAGCTCCCCATCCTGATAGACTTGTGTCTGTAGTCACAATCTCCCAGGATGGTCTCAAGTAGGATGTCCCTTGGGACAAGTGATCTGGATGGAGCCACCAGGAGGGCGATTCTCTTGACCGGTTGTCCAGAGAAATCTGTTGAGACAGATCCAAATGATCGCCATTTCATTGTCTCAGCATGCACAGCTGTAGTGGTCTGAGATGTAATCTGGCAAAAGGAATGATGTCCATGCTGGACACCATGAGACCAATCACCTCTATACGCCGAGCCACAGAGGGCCTTAAGGAGGTCAGGAGGGCAAGACAAGCAGAAGTTAGCTTGTAAAGTCTCTGGTCTGTAAGGAATATTCTCATGTATATGGAGTCTATTATAGTACCCAGGAATTCCACCCTAGTACTGGGAATAAGAGAACTCTTTTCTAAGTTTATCTTGAATCCAAGAGATCGAAGAAGAAACAGAAGAGATTTTGAATGGTCTTGTGCAAGAGGACAAGATGGTGCTTGAACCAGAATATCGTCCAAGTATGGAGCTACTGCTATACCTCTGGTTCTGGCAACTGCAAGTAGAGCCCCTAGAACCTTCGTAAAAACTCTTGGAGCAGTAGCTAGACTGGAAGTGCAATAAACTGGAAGTGCTGGTCCAGGCACACAAACCTTAGGAACTTAAAGTGCTCCTTATGGATTGGAACGTGAAGGTAAGTATCCTTCAGATCTATAGTGGTCATGAACTGTCCTTCCTGAACTAAGGGAAGGATGGACCTTATTGTCTCCATCTTGAACAAGGGGACAGATAGGAATTTGTTTAAGCACTTAAGGTCCAGAATCGGGCGGAAAGTTCCCTCCTTCTTTGGGACCACAAAAAGGTTTGAATAGTATCCCAAACCTCTTTCTGCGAGAGGTACGGGGACAATGACTCCTAGGGAGGATAGATCCCTCACACACCCCAAAAAGGCTTCTCTCTTTTCTGGCCTGGAAGACAGGTTTGACAGGAGGAATCTGCCCCTGGGTGGATGAGACTTGAAACCTATCTTGTATCCCTGAGCGATGACCTCCAGGACCCACGGGTCCTGCACATCCCCAAACCAAGCATCTGAAAAGGGCGACAGTCTGCCCCCTACTTGATCCAGAACCGGATCGGGGACCGCACCTTCATGCCGACTTTGTCTCAGTGGCTTCTTGGATTTATTCCAGGACTGAGCCGGCTTCCAAGTACTCTTGGATTGCTCGTGCTTTATAGAGGGCTGTTGACATTGGGATTTATCAGAACGAAAGGAACAAAAATTAGGACCTTGGCCCTTAGGCTTGTTCCTCTTATCCTGCGGTAAAAAGACACCTTTGCCTTCCGTAACCGTGGAGATAATTGAGTAGAGGCCTGCACCAAATAAAATCTTTCCCTTAAAGGGGAGGGAAAGAAGTCTGGACTTATAAGTCATGTCCGCAGACCAGGACTTCAGCCAGAGTGCCCTACGAGCTTGAACAGAAAAACCTGAAGCCTTAGCATTCAGGCAAATCATTTGTATCACAAATAAAAAATTAGCAACCCTTAAGGCCTTAATTCTTTTCTGGATCACGTCGAGGGGACCCTCCACCTCGATCAACTCAGATAAGGAGTCGCACCAGTAGGTAGCTGCTCCAGCAACCGCAGAAACAGCCGCTGCCGGTTGAAACATCTTTCTTAACAGAGTTTCTATCTTCTTATCCATGGGCTCTTTAAATAACAAACTATCCTGAAGCGGGATAGTAGTGCATTTAGCAAGCGTGGAGATAGCACCATCCACCTTGGGGATGGAACCCCACAACTCCAATTGAAAGTCCAGGACCGGGAACAATTTCTTAAAGGAAGACAAAGGGGAAAAGGAAGAACCAATCCTTTCCCATTCATTCTTAATAATTTTTGCCATCTTTACAGGAACCGGGAAAGTTTGTGGTACAACCCTGTCCTCGTAGACCTTATGTAGTTTAGGAATCAAAGGTTCCACAGGCAATTTGAGCTCTGGAAACTCTAACATAGCCAAAACTTTCTTCAACAGAAAGCGTAAATGTTCAATCCTAAATCTAAAGTCTGGTTCCTCCACAGCTGGAGGTTTAGAGGCAGCAGACTCCGACACAGAAATTGTGCCCTCTGAAGTATCAGAGGCGCCTTCATCATCGGATAATCTCATATCAGACAAATCCAACAAACTAGTTGATGACCCCTGGGAAGGATAGCAATATTTGACCTTTCGCTTGCGTTTAGAAGGGAGAGGTAAAGCACTAAAGGCCGCAGACACCGCCGTTTGTAACTGCGCAATAAAGTCTGGCAGTAAAAGGCCCCCTCCAGATGGAGGATTAGGAGTGCTACGGAAAGCTGCATGTGTATTAGGAGATGACTGTAGGGTGCGCACCTCACGGGACGGAAACTCCTCAGAGGTGGATGGCTCAGTGGTAGCAAACATATTTACCTTCTTTGACATAATTACTTTATCAAGTTGAGTGGGTTGGTATACCGCAGCCTCCTCACAATATAGACAGGTACCCTCTAACGCATCAAAATACTCCATAGCTTGCCCTTACAAAGCAAACTATTGATTAATAAGAAAAAACAGCACCTTTATACACTCAATGGCTGGGGCACTCACCACCTCCTATGACCAAGGCAAAACAGAGAAACCGCTTTTTCTCCAGTAACCAGCACGGTCAGGGAAGAGGAAATAAAGTGTGACCACACCCGGTCACATGGTGTGCAATGCAAGACTGCCCCTGCTATAAGAGCAAGAAAAAAGCACCAAGCCTTTCAAGCTGCGCAGCTCAAAAAACAAAAGTAAAACAACACTAGGCAAGTGTTGGGGCTTAGGCTCCAACACTTGCCTAAGCCCAAAAAACATCTCACACATGTTGCAGCATAATCAAATACATTTATGTGCTTAATCCCCACTCTTCAATAATCCCCCTCAGGAGATATTAACCCTTGATTCCATACAGATAAAAGAAGCCACACTGTGACCCTGTCTTCTTGCGTTATCATGTGTGTATAAACTAAATGAAACGATCTTACCGGAATTTATGTAGTTGAACAGAAACACAGCCTCTCAAGTTTGACAGTGTTGTAGCATCGCTCCTGACATGGACTTGAGTGATGGAAGCAGGTAGTAAAACTCGTCAACACTGATTGCTTAGGAGCTGTTAATACGAGTCTGGATGGGTTTGCAGAAAGATTTTCCCTGCATCTCCAGACTCTAACTTTTGTCAAAGTTCTCACTGAGAGGCTGACAAGACTACTTAAAACTCCAGTCCCAATTCGAAGGGTAGATACCCTTCATAAGAAACTACTCTGAATCTTCTGACACTTCTCTGCCCACCTCCTGTGACAAAAGGCAAAGAATGACTGGGGGATGAGGGAGGTGGGAGAGGTATTTAAGCCTTTGGCTGGGGTGTCTTTGCCTCCTCCTGGTGGCCAGGTTCATTATTTCCCAACAGTAAGGAATGATACCGTGGACTCTCCTCATATTAAGAAGGAAAATGTGATCCACATATAGCCAGTGTCAAATATGCATCTAAATAATTATTAATAACTCATATTTGGATCGCCACATCCAGCTTCAGTTCAGTTTGCAATTATATATCTGGATATCATGGTTTTGGTGAATAAAGCAGCCTGGACAACTGCAGCCTAAGGGGCAAATAGCATTTTAATATCAGCCTTTTACATTTTCTCTGCAGTGCCACAATTGTTCTCTCAGCCTCTTATCTGAGTGCACATGATTCTGAATCATCTATCATTAACCTTTGTGTGTCACCAGCTGTCCTTCCTTCTGTTATAACATTTTTCTGGCCACAACCAATAAATCTCCTCATAGCTCTTGTTAAGGAAGCACACTTTTTGAGTGGCTGAATAAGCTCTAGTTAGCTGAAGTATAAATCATAACTATCTGCAGTTTTTGGAGTTAAGATTCATTATTGTCCCTAAAGTTTTTATTTCCAAATCTAGATTATGCCTTTTTCAGCATAAATTTGCACCTCACTACTTTTCTGTCCCATGACATATATCAGACACCTCAGATTTACAGTGCCTATACCCTGACATATTAGAATCTAACAGCTTCCAAGTACATCATTCCTCTGTTCCCATCTTCTGCCTGTCTGGACCCTCGGTTACACTATTCATTGTCCCCAGAGAACTAAACAGGTAGTTTATGCCATATTATTCACTACAAAAGCTGAATACTTACTTGAAATTAAAGGGACAGTAAAGTCAAAATTAAACTTAAATTGATTGGATAGACACTGCTGCCATAGACTGATAAAGGCACATGCACGCTCCTGAGCACCTCCGTAGATTTACTATTCAACAAAGACTATTAAGAGAACAAGAACAAAGCAAATTTGATAAAAGAAATAATTGGAAAGTTGTTTAACCCCTTAACGACCGAGGACGTGCAGGGTACGTCCTCAAAAAAAAGGCAGTTAACGCCTGAGAACGTACCCTGCACGTCCTCGGTGTGGAAAGCAGCTGGAAGCGATCCTGCTCGCTTCCAGCTGCTTTCCGGTTATTGCAGTGATGCCTCGATATGGAGGCATCCTGCAATAACTCTAGATGGCCATGTGATGCAGAGAGAGCCACTCTGTGGCCCTCTCTGCACCGGACATCGATGGCCGGTATCGTTGGTGGGTGGGAGCCGACTTGGGAGGCGGGTGGGCGGCCATCGATGGGCCGGGTAATGTAGAGGGGGGCGGGATCGGGGGCAGGGCCGATGGGGGCGCGCGCGCATGCACGGGGGGCGGCGGGCGGACGCGTGCACGGGGCGGGAGCGGGTGGGAACGCTACACTACAGAAAATATGAAAGTGTATAAAAGTTTGAGAAAGGGGTATTTTAGTTTGAAAAATATAAATCGAAGGTAGGAGGGGGTGGGGGGGTTGGTCTTTGGTGGGGCAGGGAGCTACACTACAGAAAAGGGGAAAAATTAAAAAATATGATCAATTTTATTCTAAACTGGGTACTGGCAGACAGCTGCCAGTACCCAAGATGGCGGCCATTAAGACAGAGGGGGAGAGTTAGAGAGCTGTTTGGTGGGGGATCAGTCAGGTTGGGGGCTAAAGGGGGGTCCTACAGAGCAGCATATGTAAATATGCCTTTTCTTTAAAAAAAAAAAGCCCAAATATAGCTTTTATTTTAGTACTGGCAGTTTCTGCCAGTACTTAAGATGGCGGGGACAATTGTGGGGTGGGGGAGGGAAGAGAGCTGTTTGGGAGGGATCAGGGGGTCTGATGTTTCAGGTGGGAGGCTAAGCTCTACACTAAAGCTAAAATTAACCCTGCAAGCTACCTAATTAACCCCTTCACTGCTAGCCATAATACGTGTGATGCGCATTTAGCGGCCTAAGTACCAAAAAGCAACGCCAAAGCCATATATGTCTGCTATTTCTGGGGATCACAGAGAAAAATTTACAACCATTTATGCCATAATTGCACAAGCTGTTTGTAAATAATTTCAGTGAGAAACAAAAAGTTTGTGAAAAAGGGAACTTCTTTTTTTATTTGATCGCATTTGGCGGTGAAATGGTGGCATGAAATATACCAAAATGTGCCTAGATCAATACTTTGGGTTGTCTGCTACACTAGACTAAAGCTAAAATTAACCCTACAAGCTCCCTACAAGCTCCCTAATTAACCCCTGCACTGCTGGGCATAATACACGTGTGTTGCGCAGCAGCATTTAGCGGCCTTCTAATTACCAAAAAGCAATGCCAAAGCCATATATGTCTGCTATTTCTGAACAAAGGGAATCCCAGAGAAAAATTTACAACCATTTGTGCCATAATTGCACATGCTGTTTGTAAATAATTTCAGTGAGAAACCGAAAGTTTGTGAAAAAGTAAACTATTTTTTGTATTTGATCGCATTTGGCGGTGAAATGGTGGCATGAAATATACCAAAATTGGCCTAGATCAATACTTTGGGATGTCTTCTAAAAAAAAATATATACATGTCAAGGGATATTCAGGGATTCCTGAAAGATATCAGTGTCCCAATGTAACTAGCGCTAATCTTGAATAAAATGGTTTGGAAATAGCAAAGTGCTACTTGTATTTATGGCCCTATAACTTGCAAAAAAAGCAAAGAACATGTAAACATTGGGTATTTCTAAACTCAGGAAAAAATTTAGAAAATATTTAGCATGGGTGTTTTTTGGTGGTTGTAGATGTGTAACAGATTTTGGGGGTCAAAGTTAGAAAAAGTGTGTTTTTTCCATTTTTTTCTCATATTTTATAATTTTTTTATAATAAATTATAAGATATGATGAAAATAATGGTATATTTGGAAAGTCCATTTAATGGCGAGAAAAACGGTATATAATATGTGTGGGTACAGTAAATGAGCAAGAGGAAAATTACAGCTAAACACAAACACCGCAAAAATGTAAAAATAGCCTTGGTCCCAAACGGACAGAAAATGAAAAAGTGCTGTGGTCATTAAGGGGTTAAAATTGCACACTCTAGGAGCAAACTGCAATACTTTATTCACAAAAAACTGAAAATACAGATAATCTTCCAACCATATATCATATTACTTTTACATTGGGAAGCACAATACAGACAATTTGACTCTATTCTCAATTTAATCATTCTATTTGCTAGGAAGTGTATCCTTAAACATTGGATAAAAAAGACAGCACCAACTCTCTCCTATTTTAGAAGCATGTTAAAGCTTCAATTATTTACTGAACAATTGGATATCAAACTAGATGAAATCTTAGGAGCCGGCTCATTTTTGTTTCAGCATCTGGGTAGCGCTTGCTGATTGTTGGCTAAATGTAGCCAGCAAGCGCTATCCAGGGTCCTGAACCAAAAATGGGCCGGTTCCTAAGCTTTCTTTCCTGCTTTTTCAAATAAAGATACCAAAAGAACGAAGAAAAATTGATAATAGGAGTAAATTAGAAAGTTGCTTATAATTGCATGCTCTATTTGAATCATGAAAGTTTTTGTTTTGGGTTTAGTGTCCCTTTAATGTCCTTTATCTAAAAGTAATTTTTCATAAATGTTTTATTTAAAATGTTTATTGCCTTAGAATTATTTTACTCCCTATATCATGATACCTTTACTTTTTCCTTTGTGCTGGTCTGATAGATGTTCTGTGCGGGTTCTAGTAATTAACTCTACATTGGAAGCTCCATATACCTAAAAATGACAGTGAAAAAGAGAATTGCAGTGTCAGTCAGATGTTAGGAAAATTCATGGTTGACCATTTTACTTTAACAATACCTTTCCCTATTAAGTCTAGAAACACAAATTACTGGAGAGCCTAAAGCACCATCAAAGAAGTGAACCTACGGTCAGCTAATCTGAAAGAGTATTCATTACCTCTTCATTTTATAAGCTTAGCTGATAACACTGTCCTTACTACCATGTTTTTGTATCCTCTGCTGATTGATGTCAGGCTCAAGTCAATGGGGGGACATATAGGAAATCTATGATCATCAAGAATCAGTGACACTACCTGTGCTGGCATTTAGAAGAATGAGGACAGAGAAATACTTCTATTCACCTACAACTGAAAGACTATGATATTAATACATAACATATAAATTAAAGGGATACTAAACCCAAATCTTTTCTTTCGTGATTCAGATAGACCATGCAATTTTAAGCAACTTTCTAATTTACTCTTATAATCAATTTTTCTTTGTTCTCTTGCTATCTTTATTTAAAAAGACGGAATGTAAAGCTTAGGGGCCAGCCCATTTTTGGTTCAGAACCTGGGTTAAGCTTGATTATTGGTGGCTAAATGTAGCCACCAATAAACAATCACTATCCAGGGTACTTAACCTTAAATGGGCCATCTCTTAAGCTTTACATTTCTGTTTTTTAAATAAAGATAACAGGAGAATGAAGAAAAATTGATAATAGGAGTAAATTAGAAAGTTGCTTAAAATTGCATGGTCTACCTGAATCATGAAAGAAAAGTTTTGGTTAAGTATCCCTTTAATGTCTAAGCCAGTAGAAAATGATGGACATAGACTAGCAGTTTGCAGTATTATGTTTAGCAATTGCTACTGATTTTTACTGCAGGCATCTAATTGCAATAACGCATAGGCTCCAATGACATTTAGCTTTCCAATTAAAAATAGATGTGCACTGCAGAATGCACATACAAAATCTGTTCTAGAGAAACAAACTCAAAAAAGTTTATCAAATGTTATTCCTCCAATAATTGACCGTTCACATTTTAAATCCATCGTTGTGCTCTGCAAGAACAACTGAAATTCTAGATTTGAATACAAAAATACTGAGTGGTAATACTTTGCACTATGTTATTTAGGTACACAGCAAAAGGATTATAAACACGTCATTTTACAATAAATCAGCAAAGAGAGTTCCGGTAAGACAAGGCAAATGTTTTAAACATTGAAAAATATGATATTGTACTTAATTACTAATGTTTTGTGTAGTTCTTTGTGAATTAAAGGCTATTCCCTAATTTGTTATTTGTGACACTACCAGTTCCTTTAATTGATCAGCATACTCTAAATATTCCCAAAACTGTTATTTCTTCTGAATGCTCTGTAGTATTAGATATATTACAACGATATCGTCTTTATAATGGAGCCTTGGGACATTTTAGAACCAATACTAAAGTAATGTTTTTTGTGAGCAGTGGAAAGCAGTAAATGTAGAAAGGAATGTCAGGAGTCGCAGGTAAAGTCAATTCAATCTTGGCATTTTATTCAGATAAAACAGGTCACAGAAAGAAAAGCAGCCCTTCAGTGTTACAAGCTTACGCGTTTCGGCTACATGCCGTAATCATAGCTCATACATTCCTTCTTACTCTGGGCTTTAAAAAAGGAATAAAAACATACTATTGGCTGATGGGCTGTAGCCGGGTTAACTGTTTCTTCCCCGGTAGAATGAACATTTAACACACAATTAAACCTGCTAATAAAATGTGTTTTATTCTCTGTCTGTCTGTGACTAAGCTAAATTTAAAACTAAATTATTTTGTGAACTAAGTAATGTTGTAGAGGATGGATACTACTATTGGACTTTATCTAAGGGGATTAATACTGTGCACAATCTCTAAATGTTAATTGTTTCAAATTTTTTAATTTTTTTAATTTTTAAATTTATGATTAACAATAATCAATTATTAATTTTTAATTTTTTAATTTTTTATTTTTTTTGATTGTACTTCCTTATTTCTTGTTACTGTATTTTGACAATTCGATTATTATTTGAAAGCTCACTCTCTCCATTTAAAGGCTGACGTTTTCATCCCTCATTAATGAACCACACTAAGGAACACCCATGTTAACAATCCATATTCAAATTCAAATTGCTATAATTCAAGGATTACTGATTTTTTCCTTTTTTTAAGAAACTGCGTTGTTATACCAAAAACAGACTAAATTAAATTTCCATTGTAAAGGTGCTTTCTTAACACGCTTATAATCCCTTACATAGTGAAGTGTTGATACTGATTGAAATCACACTCTTTTGGATGGTGTGAGGGACCTTTTAGAATAATAATTTCAGATACTAAAGCATACTATTCTAGATCCAATGGTTAATAAGGTCATAGGCTGAATTAAGTCCTGTTGGAAATCTTGTTTTCAATTTGAAAATCCAAAATATCTCTTTTTTGGCAAGCACAGGCTCTCTGTCACCCCCTCTTCGCCCTGCATCCACAGTCTCAATTATTGTCCATTTGAAATGAGTACTATCTTTATTATGGAACAATTTGAAATGTTGGACGAGGGGGGTGGTCAGAAGGCCTGCCTTGATATCCAATAAATGCTCCCTAATGCGAACTCGTGCAGTGGAAAGCAGTGCCTTGTTTTTTGTTGTTTTTTTTTGCTGTAGAGTATTTTCTTGAGGGTTCAAAATTTCCAAAATAAGCATTAGAAGATTTAAATTAGTGAGCAAATCTAAAAAACCCAAATGTTTCTCTTACATGGTGTATCCAGTCCACGGATTCATCCTTACTTGTGGGATATTCTCATTCCCTACAGGAAGTGCAGAGAGCACACAGCAGAGCTGTCCATATAGCTCCCC
This sequence comes from Bombina bombina, assembly GCF_027579735.1. Lineage (NCBI taxonomy): Eukaryota > Metazoa > Chordata > Amphibia > Anura > Bombinatoridae > Bombina > Bombina bombina. Next base: position 219,303,060 of record NC_069501.1, read on the forward strand.
CTCAGGCTCCGCCCCCCCAGTCATTCTCTTTGCAGCTCTAAAAAGTAGCATCTCCACGGGAGTGTGAAGGGAATGTGGTGTTAGATTTGTAGTTTTTATTTCTTCAATCAAAAGTTTGTTATTTTAAAATAGTGCCGGTTTGTACTATTTACTCTGAGGCAGAAAGTGAAGAAGATTTCTGCTGAGAGGAAAACGATTTTAGCATGTTGTAACTAAAATCCATTGCTGTTCCCACGCAGGACTGTTGAGTACCAGAAAACTTCAGTTGGGGGGAACAGTTTGCAGGCTTAACTGCTTTAAGGTTTGTTTCAGTCATTTTTTTCTAGTCAAGACTTAGTAATGCTAGAAGACTGACAAGAATCCCCATGTGGGAAAGGTAAGCCATATTCTAAGACTTATAGAAGGAAGGCTTATTGGAAGGGCTCAAAACACTGGTGGACACTGTTAAGGGGCAATCGATTATTTTTTAACATAAATCTAACTTTAATACAAGTTTTATTACATTTGAAACACTCTTTTGGGGTTTATTCCGCATGGCATATATTTAGACACCTATTTTGGCTTGGGAATGCCCCACAACTCCAGAGTGAAGATGGAGGGGGCCTGAATTTCGCGCCTCAGTTGCGCAGTTGATTTTACAGACAGCTTCATGCAGATCCATGTGAAGGGTCCAAAGATTACTTGAGGACTTCAGAGAGGCTTATTTTCGATCAAAACTAATCCCCAAGGAAGGTAGGGCAACAGCAAGGCTGTGGCATGGTTAATTTGCTCCGGTTTGGGATGTAGGGGGTTAATTGACTTGAGATTTACTGTGCAATCATTTCAAAGCATTAGGATCATATGGTGAAAAATTCATAAAGATTGGATGATTTTTGGAGGTTTTGTAAAAAAGTGTGCACTTTTTATTATTTAAAGGCACAGTACCGTTTTTTTTCAAAAATTGTATTTTACTGTACTTGAGTGCTGTCTAAGTCTGTTTAACATGTCTGAGCCTGCAGATAGACCTTGTTCTATGTGTTTAATAGCGATGCCGGTACCCCCTTTACATTTGTGTTTAAAGTGTGCTAAGGTATCTAAACATTTTAAAGACCATGCAGTGACACTTAAAAATGTAGCCCAAGATGATTCTTTAACGGAAGGTAACGAGGATAGTCCTCCTTCCTCTCCCCATGTGTCGACACCAGTTAGCAGCAGTCATGGATAATTCCCTTGCGGCATTTCTATCCAAACTGCCAGTTTTTCCTAAAAAGCGTGATAGCTCAGTTTTAAGAACAGAGGATGAGCAATCAGAAGTTTTGGATGATTTATCTGTTGTACCCTCACAACCCTCTGAAGTGGCAGTGAGGGATGTACTGTCTGAGGGAGAAATTTCTGACACAGGAAAAATTTCTCAGCGGGCAGAATCAGATTCCTTAGCATTTAAATTTAAGCTGGAACACCTCCGCGTACTGCTTAAGGAGGTTTTAGCTACGCTGGTTGATTGTGACCCCATGGTGGTCCCAGAAAAATTGTGGAAAATGGACAAGTTTCTAGAAGTCACTGTATACACTGATGCGTTTCCGATCCCGAAGAGGGTGGCAGATATTGTGACTAGGGAGTGGGAGAGACCAGGTGTACCTTTTGTTCCCCCCCTATCTTTAAGAAAATGTTCCCCATAACTGACCCCAGTCGGGACGTGTGGCAGACGGTCCCTAAGGTAGAGGGAGCAGTTTCAACACTAGCCAAGCGCACAACCATACCAATATAAGACAGTTGTGCTTTCAAAGATCCTATGGATAAAAAATTAGAAGGTTTACTAAAGAAAATATTTGTTCAACAAGGTTTCCTTCTTCAACCGATTGTCTGCATTATTCCTGTAACTACTGCAGCGGCTTTTTGGTTTGAGGCGCTGGAGGAGTCGCTCCAGAGGGAGACTTCATATGACGAAGTCATGGATAGAATTCATGCTCTAAAGCTGGCTAATTCTTTTATCACAGATGCCGCTTTACAATTAGCTAAGTTAGCAGCGAAAAATTCTGGTTTTGCCATTATGGCGCGAAGAGCGCTTTGGCTCAAATCGTGGTCGGCTAACGTGTCGTCCAAAACAAAATTACTAAATATTCCTTTCAAGGGAAAGACCCTATTCGGCCCCGAGTTGAAAGAAATTATTTCGGATATCACTGGGGGAAAGGGCCATGCCCTCCCGCAAGATAGACCGTTTAAGGCCAAAAACAAGGCTAATTTTCGCTCCTTTCGCAACTTCAGGAGCGGACCTGCTTCAACCTCTGCAACCGCAAAGCAAGAGGGTAACACTTCCCAGCCCAAAGCAATCTGGAAGCCTTTGCAGGGCTGGAACAAGGGTAAACAGGCCAAGAAGCCTGCTGCTGCTACCAAGACAGCATGAAAGGGTAGCCCCCGATTCGGGACCGGATCTAGTAGGGGGCAGACTTTCTATCTTTGCTCAGGCTTGGACGAGAGATGTTCCAGATCCCTGGGCATTAGAAATCGTTGCTCAGGGGTATCTTCTAGAATCCAAGGACTCTCCTCCAAGGGGAAGGTTCCACATTTCTCGTTTGTCTTCAGACCAGACAAAGAAACAGGCGTTCTTACGCTGCGTAGAAGATCTTCTAAAGATGGGAGTGATTCACCCAGTTCCAATTGTAGATCAAGGACTGGGCTTTTACTCAAACCTGTTTTTAGTTCCCAAAAAGGAAGGAACTTTCAGGCCAATCCTGAATTAAAAAATTCTAAACAAATTCCTCAGAGTTCCATCATTCAAAATGGAAACCATTCGGACAATCTTACCGATGATCCGGGAAGGTCAATATATGACTACCGTGGATTTAAAGGATGCGTACCTTCATATTCCTATCCACAAAGATCACCATCAGTTCCTAAGGTTCGCCTTTCTGGACAAGCATTACCAGTTTGTGGCCCTTCCTTTCGGGTTGGCCACTGCTCCAAGAATTTTCACAAAGGTGCTAGGGTCCCTTTTGGCGGTACTACGACCGCGGGGCATTGCAGTAGCACCTTACCTGGACGACATCTTAATTCAGGCGTCGTCTTTTCAAAGAGCCAAGGCTCATACAGAAATCGTTCTGGCCTTTCTAAGGTCTCACGGGTGGAAGGTGAACGTCGAAAAAAGTTCTCTGTCCCCGCTCATAAGGGTTCCCTTCCTAGGAACACTAATAGACTCGGTAGAAATGAAAATATTTCTGACGGAGGTCAGGAAGTTAAAGCTTTTAACTACTTGCCGAGTTCTTCATTCCATTCCTCGACCTTCTGTAGCTCAGTGCATGGAGGTAATCGGATTAATGGTTGCGGCAATGGACGTTGTCCCCTTTGCACGAATTCATCTCAGACCACTGCAACTGTGCATGCTCAAACAGTGGAATGGGGACTATGCAGATTTGTCTCCTCAAATACAACTGGACCAGAAAACCAGAGATTCTCTTCTCTGGTGGTTGTCTCAGGATCACCTGTCTCAGGGAATGTGCTTCCGCAGACCGGAGTGGATCATTGTCACGACCGATGCCAGTCTGTTAGGCTGGGGTGCGGTCTGGGACTCCCTGAAAGCTCAGGGCCTATGGTCTCGGGAAGAATCTCTTCTCCCGATAAACATTTTGGAACTGAGAGCGATATTCAACACGCTCCAGGCATGGCCTCAACTAGCGGCGGCCAAATTCATCAGATTTCAGTCGGACAACATCACAACTGTAGCGTACATCAATCATCAGGGAGGAACAAAGAGTTCCCTAGCGATGAAGGAAGTAACCAAGATCATCAAATGGACGGAGGATCACTCCTGCCACCTATCTGCAATTCACATCCCAGGAGTAGACAACTGGGAGGCGGATTTTCTGAGTCGTCAGACTTTTCACCCGGGGAGTGGGAACTCCACCTGGAGGTTTTGGCTCAGCTGACCCAGCTATGGGGCATTCCAGAGTTGGATCTGATGGCGTCCCGTCAGAACACCAAACTTCCTCTTTACGGATCCAGGTCCAGGGACCCCAAGGCGGCATTGATAGATGCTCTAGTAGCGCCTTGGTCCTTCAATCTGGCTTATGTCTTTCCACCATTTTCCCTTCTCCCTCGGCTGGTAGCCAGAATCAAACAGGAGAAGGCTTCAGTAATTTTGATAGCGCCTGCGTGGCCACGCAGGACTTGGTATGCAGACATAGTGGACATGTCATCTGTTCCACTATGGACACTGCCATCGAGGCAGGATCTTCTAATACAGGGTCCATTCAAGCATCCAAATCTAGTTTCTCTGCAACTGACTGCTTGGAGATTGAACGCTTAATTCTATCTAAGCGTGGGTTCTCTGAATCAGTTATAGATACTCTGATCCAGGCTAGAAAGCCTGTCACCAGGAAAATTTACCATAAAATATGGCGGAAATATCTTTGTTGGTGTGAATCCAAGGGTTACTCGTGGAGTAAGATTAGGATTCCCAGGATATTGTCTTTTCTCCAAGAAGGATTGGAGAAAGGGTTGTCAGCTAGTTCCTTAAAGGGACAGATATCTGCTCTGTCTATCCTGTTACACAAGCATCTGGCAGAAGTACCAGACGTTCAAGCGTTTGCACAGGCTTTAGTCAGAATCAAGCCTGTCTATAAACCTGTGGCTCCTCCATGGAGTCTAAATTTAGTTCTTTCAGTTCTTCAAGGGGTTCCGTTTGTACCTTTACATTCCATAGATATTAAGTTATTATCTTGGAAAGTTTTGTTTTTGGTAGCTATTTCTTCTGCTCGAAAAGGTTTCAGAATTGTCTGCTTTGCAGTGTAATTCACCCTATCTGGTGTTCCAAGCAGATAAGGTAGTTTTGCGTACCAAACCTGGTTTCCTTCCGAAACTGGTTTCTAATAAGAATATTAACCAGGAAATCATTGTTCCTTCTCTGTGTCCTAATCCAGTTTCTAAGAAGGAACGACTATTACACAAGCTCGATGTGGTTCGTGCTTTAAAATTCTATTTAAAAGCAACCAAAGATTTCAGACAAACATCATCCTTGTTTGTTATCTATTCTGGCAAGAGGAGAGGTCAAAAAGCGACTGCTACCTCTCTTTCCTTCTGGCTGAAAAGCATCATCCGTTTGGCATATGAGACTGCTGGACAGCAGCCTCCTGAACGAATTACAGTTCATTCCACCAGAGCTGTGGCTTCCACATGGGCTTTAAAGAATGAGGCTTCTGTAGAACAGATTTGTAAGCCAGCGACTTGGTCTTCACTGCATACTTTTGCCAGATTTTACAAATTCGATACTTTTGCTTCTTCGGAGGCTATTTTTGGGAGAAAGCTTTTGCAAGCAGTGGTGCCTTCTGTTTAGGTTACCTGACTTGTTCCCTCCCTTCATCCGTGTCCTAAAGCTTTGGTATTGGTATCCCACAAGTAAGGATGAATCCGTGGACTGGATACACCATGTAAGAGAAAACAGAATTTATGCTTACCTGATAAATTACTTTCTCTTACGGTGTATCCAGTCCACGGCCCGCCCTGGCAATTAAGTCAGGTTCAAATGTATTTTTATAAAACTACAGTCACCACTGCACCCTATGGTTTCTCCTTTTTCTCCTAACCGTCGGTCGAATGACTGGGGGGGCGGAGCCTGAGGGGGAGCTATATGGACAGCTCTGCTGTGTGCTCTCTTTGCACTTCCTGTAGGGAATGAGAATATCCCACAAGTAAGGATGAATCCGTGGACTGGATACACCGTAAGAGAAAGTAATTTATCAGCTAAGCATAAATTCTGTTTTCTGAAAAAACAAACTGTTAAGCTAATGAAAAGAAATAAAGAAAACACTAAAAATACAAACATCTTTATCGATTAGCTTTTTATAGCACACAAATGATTACGCTGGTATAGTAGTAATTCATTATAAGAGTTTTTCTTCCGCTAAACCTTCATGAAATATTCATTTAAATGTAGATTTCCTATAAACATTTAGCGCTAGATTACAAGTGGAGCCTTATTTTTACGCTCCCGCTCAAGCATTAACTGCACTAGAAGTAAGCTTTTTGAGTGCATAGGGTTGCGCTCGTATTATGAGTTGAAAGTAAACTATTCTTGCTCGCGTGCTAACCCGACGCGCGTAAAAAGCCCAACTTACAATATTGCGCACGCGATAACCTATTCCCTCATAGAAGCCAATAGAGCAAAAAAAAAAGTGAGAAAAAAGCTAACACCCTACTTACGTGCAAACACGATACCATATTCTCAAGTGCGCTAACCCGACATGAAAATATGAATATTTCACATTCCAATGTTCTTCACATAGAAGAATATGTTCTTTTTCTTCATAAATATTTATATATATATATATATATATATATATATATATAAAATGTTTTTTTAACAAATTTATATCTATCTATCTCTCTCTCTCTCTCTGTATATATATATATATATAAAACGATGATTATATATAGGTATAAATATATAAAGGAATATCTGTTTACAAATACTTAGAACATATTCCCGAAAAACATTGGAATGTGAAATATTTACAGAAAATACGCAGTATAACACTGAAATATGAATATTGCATAAATATGTTTTACATGTTTTCATCTACTTATCTGCAAAGGGCTCCAATATACTTTTATATGTCTATCTATGTGTAAATATGTATTCATGTGTTTATATGTGTATCTATGTCTGTAAATACATATATACACATATAAATACATATGTACAGGCAGTCCCCAGGTTATGAACAAGATAGGTTCTGTAGGTTTGTTCTTAAGTTGAATTTGTATGTAAGTTTGATAGTTTTGTATAGCACAGGGAAAAGTTTGTTTTGCTATCTGTGCCCCTGTTCAGAAAATTTCACATCACTTTCTGTCCTTGTGACAATCGGATTTTGAGTATTTTGGGTTATCCTGGAAAGAAGGATTGGCGATAAAGTTCTATTTTCTCAGTTTGTAAGTACGAGTTGTACTTAAGTCGGATGTCTGTAACTCAGGGACTGCCTGTACACCCATATAAACATTATATATATATATTATATATATATATATATATATATATATATATATATATATATACTGATCAGCAACCAGAAATCTATCTCCTACTGATGAGTTCCAAAAAGAACGAAACAGGCTTGTATAGTGAGTGATTTCTGGTTTGCTGTCATAATCCTGTTTAAAAGGATCGCTGTGTCAAAACAGTATTTTTGAAGCAAAAAACCTGAGAATTTGCATATCTAATTTGCATATCTTACCCACAATTCTCTTGTGCATTGGAAACATTGCATATTAAGAATTTCTGGGGAAAAGCAAGCGGGGATACTTGCCTAGATGTACTAATATCCTATGCAAATATTTACATTGATTTAATTTTGAGACATGGAGGATTTTAATTTCAGTTTTTTATCTCCCCCCATAATTTTAATGAATTTTGGTATATATATACTGTATATACACACACATACATATACATCTTTAGACATGCATATATACGTATCTCTATGTTAAATCCCTTTGCCTGCTTTTTTTTCTAACACCCGAGTCCTCATATCCTTGAGACTTTTGAGGACGTGGTAATCATTCTAGCGTAAATTGTGATTGCATTCAAATGATCGTGTTTACTTTCAACTTGCAATATGAGCAGAAAAACTGATGTGCGCAAACAGGCGTGATAAATTATCACTAGCACGTAACTGTTAACGCACCACTAGTAATCTGGCACTTAATGTTACAACTGAAACATAGTTTACATTTTCCACCAATCACTGCCCACTTCCAGATTCTTATTCCAATATAATCTCAAAGAAGATTCCCAGCAAACCTTTGACTCGTAGCCGTTAATAATCTCAGTTTTCTCGCTCCTCCATCCCAGGATTCCTGATTTGTTTCTGAAAGGCAAAATAATACAGGTTTTGAGCATCCAAAACGAAACTTGTCTCTCTATAACTATACAAACCTGTGGTATCTGAATGTGAAACATGTATAACCGCACTGATGTTCTAGCATAATTGGATTTTATCATATGTACAAAGAAAAAAAGCTATCGGACATATTGATCATTTTTTTCTTCATATGTTTACAGTCGCAACATAGGAAGCTAATTATAAAAAAAAAACAGATTGTAATTAGTATCCACTTGTGGAGGCAGAAACTAACTTTCTAAAGATAAAGTTTTCAGCGGCCTTTTCACTACAAATCACTTCCGCTTGGACACCTAGTTCTACATATAAATAAGATGCAGGAAAGATTGGAATGAGTTAATTATGTACCCCAATATATTTGAACAGCTTACAAATACATATATACACACAAAACATGGAAATGGACTACACTCTCAAAACAGACTGGGTACACATCCCATGACCCTGCAAAACTCACAGCCCTGGGTGCTCACCAGCACTCACAAACAGCTGCACAGGTTTCAGGGACTCAAGCAGTTAAACCCAGCCAAGTCTTGGTGCAAAACCCATAGGTAAAATTACAAAACAAACGGCTAGATTACTAGTTTTGCGTTAGAGGCTATGCGGTGCTAACGAGCAGTTTATTCTCACCGCTCACTTCCCTGCAGCGCTGGTATTACAGGTTTTTACAATCCCGGCGTTAAAAGATAAAAAGTGAGCGTAGAGCAAAATTTTGCTCCACACTTCATTCCAATACCAGCGCTGCTTAAGTCTGCGGTGAGCTGGTCGTACGTGCTCGTGCACGATTTTCCCATAGGAATCAACGGGGAGAGCCGGCTGAGAAAAAGTCTAACACCTGCAATAAAGCAGCGTAAAACTCAGTAACGCAGCCCCATTGATTCCTATGGGGAAATAAAATTTATGTCTACACCTAACACCCTAACATGAACCCAGAGTCTAAACACCCCTAATCTGCCGCCCCAACATCGTCGCCACCTACCTACACTTATTAACCCCTAATCTACTGCTCCGGACATTGCCACCACTATAATAAACATATTAACCCCTAAACCGCCACACTCCCGCCTCGCAAACATTAGTTTAATATTATTAACCCCTAATCTGCCGTCCCTAACATCACCGCCACCTACCTACATTTATTAACCCTTAATCTGCCGCCCCCAATGTCGCCGACACTATACTAAATGTATTAACCCCTAAACCTAAGTCTAACCCTAACACCCCCTAACTTAAATATGATTTAAATAAATCTAAATAAAATCCCTATCATTAACTAAATAATTCCTATTTAAAACTAAATACTTACATATAAAACAAAACTAAGCTAGCTACAATATAACTAATAGTTAGATTGTATCTAGCTTAGGGTTTATTTTTATTTTACAGGCAACTTTGTATTTATTTTAACTAGGTAGAATAGTTACTAAATAGTTATTAACTATTTAATAACTACCTAGCTAAAATAAAGACATATTTACCTGTAAAATAAAACCTGACCTAAGTTACACTAACACCACCCTACAATTAAATAAATTAACTAAATTAAAAACAATTAAATAAATTAAATTAAATTAGCTAAATCACAAAAACAAGCAAACACTATATTACAGAAAATAAAAAACAAATTACAGATCTTTAAACTAATTACACCTAATCTAAGAGCCCCCCCCCAAAAAAAAACCCTATCCTAAACTAAACTATCAATAGCCCTTAAAAGGGCCTTTTGCGGGGCATTGCCCCAAATAAATCAGCTCTTTTACCTGTAAAAAAAATACAAACACCCCCAACAGTAAAACCCACCACCCACACAACCAACCCCACAAATAAAATACTATCTAAAAAAAAACTAAGCTCCCCATTGCCCTGAAAAGGGCATTTGGATGGGCATTGCCCTTAAAAGGGCAGTTAGCTCTTTTGCGGCCCAAACCGCTAAAAAATAAAACCCACCCAATACACCCTTAAAAAAAACCTAACACTAGCCCCCTGAAGATCGACTTACTGTTCTGAAGACCGGACAACCATCCTCAAGGAAGCGGCAGAAGTCTTCAACCAGGTTGAAGTCCTCAACGAAGCCGGGAGAAGTCTTCATCCAGAAGGCATCTTCTATCTTCATCCATCCGACGCAGAGCGGCTCCATCTTCAAGACATCTGACGCATCTGAATGACGGTTCCTTTAAGTGACATCATCCAAGATGGCGTCCCTTAGATTTTTTCAGCCAATCGGAATCTAGGTTTTTTTAAGGGTGTATTGGGTGAGTTTTATTTTTTTTAGATTAGGGTTTGGGTCGCAAAAGAGCTAACTGCCCTTTAAAGGGCAATGACCATCCAAATGCCCTTTTCAGGGCAATGGGGAGCTTAGGTTTTTTTTAGATAGGTTTTTTTTTATTTTGATAGGGCTCTTAGATTAGGTGTAATTAGTTTAAAGATCTGTAATTTGTTTTTTATTTTCTGTAATTTAGTGTTTTTTTTTGTGATTTAGCTAATTTAATTTATTTAATTGTTTTTAATTTAGTTAATTTATTTAATCGTAGGGTAGTGTTAGGTGTTAGTGTAACTTAGGTTAGGTTTTATTTTACAGGTAAATTTGTCTTTATTTTAGCTAGGTAGTTATTAAATAGTTAATAACTATTTAATAACTATTCTACCTAGTTAAAATAATTTAGTTTTAAATAGGAATTATTTAGTTAATGATAGGAATTTTATTTAGATTTATTTAAATTATATTTAAGTTAGGGGGTGTTAGGGTTAGACTTAGGTTTAGGGGTTAATAAATTTAGAACAGTAGTGGCGGCGACGTTGGGGGCGGCAGATTAGAAGCTAATAAGTGTAGGTAGGTTGCGGCGGCAGATTAGGGGTTAATAAAAATAATGTAGGTGTCAGCGATGTTGGGGGCACCAGATTAGGGGTTAATAAGTATAATGTAGGTGGTGGCGCTGTCCGGAGCGGCAGATTAGGGGTTAACAAATGTAGGTAGGTGGCGGCGATGTTAGGGGTGGAAGATTAGGGGTTAATAATATTTAACTAGTGTTTGCGATGCAGGAGTGCGGCGGTTTAGGGGTTAATATGTTTATTCTAGTGGCGGTGATGTCCGGAGTGGCAGATTAGGGGTTAAAAATTTTATTTTAGTGTTTATGATGCGGGAGGGCCTCGGTTTAGGGGTTAATATGTAGTTTATGGGAGTTAGTGTACTTTTTAGCACTTTAGTTATGAGTTTTATGCTACAGCGTTGTACCATAAAACTCTTAACTACTGACTTTTAAATGCGTTAGGACTCTTGACGGGGTAGGGTGTACCGCTCACTTTTTGGCCTCCCAGGACAGACTCGTAATACCGGCGCTATGGAAGTCCCATAAAAAAAAACTTTACAAAGTTTATGTAAGTCGTTTTGCGGTAAGGCCAAAAAAGTGTGCGGTGCCCCTAAACCTGCAAGACTCGTAATACCAGTGGTAGTGAAAAAGCAGCGTTAAGACCTCTTAACGCTGCTTTTTTACCCTAACGCACAACTCGTAATCTAGTCGAAAGTTATTAACAAAACACATAGAAAGTCTGGCACTCTATTGAAAGCACGCAGCTAGAGTAAAAGCAAAATTTAAGTTAGTTACAGCATTTGGCCAAATGGTGATAGGCCCAGGACCTATGTTACACCAATATTTTGTACAGTTAAAGCTTATAGGCAAATATGAGGAATATTTATATATATATATATATATATATATATATGTGTGTGCGTATATATATATATATATATATATATATATATATACATACATACATACACGCAAATGTCACTGCCACTCCATGCTCCAAAACCTACAAATAAGATATACATCTTCAGAATAGGAGCTCTTACCACATACAGCTTTTGTAGAAGGAGTTTATTATTTTTTGCAGATTTTGTATTAATTTTCCTATAGGTTACTAATTAAGCAGAATATATATATATATGTATACAAAACGTAACCACTGTAAAAAAAAATTAATCTAAACTGGAAGCTTACAAGACATAGATGGTTGTGTGAAAGAGCTTCCAAAACACTATGGGGCCAAATTACTATTGTGCGAGCGGACATGATCCGATATTGCGGATCATGACCGCTGCACATCGATAAATGCTGACAGCATACGCTCTCTGCATTTATCATTGCACTAGCAGTTCTTGTGAACTGCTGGTGCAATACCGCCCCCTGCAGATTTGCTAGCAGGGGGTGTCAATCAACCCGATCGTATTGGATCGGGTTGATTTTCGGCAATGTCTGTCTGCCGCCTCAGAGCAGATGGACAGGTTATGGAGCAGCGATCTTAAGACCACTGCTTTATAACTTGTGTTTCTGGCGAGCCTGAAACCCATTATCTAAAAGTCAGCAGATCTAGAACTATGTGTAAACTACTGAATGTGACTAGGTCAGACACAGAACATTGCAAAACCTAGAAACCCAATTTAAGGACAAAGTGAAATAATCTTAATCCACTAAATAACTTCAACAAAGCAAAGTATAAATTCATGCTTTGTATTTTCTACCTGATTGTAGAGCAGCTAAATGAAAATAATTTGCATCTCTTTGGAATGCTTTAATATGTTAGCCCAAATTATAAAGTTAAAGGGACCGTATACTGTAAACTGTTTTTCCTTTAATGTGTTTCCAATTAGTTTTTTTACCAGCTGCAGACTATAAAATGTATGAGAATTAGCTTTTTTAAGGCTTATTTGTGTATATGAAGTAGCTGATTTTGTGTTTTGAAGCCACAACGTAATAAATGGGTTGAGCTTGTAGGTGTAATCAGATCTCATTACTTTATCACATTGTGTACATAAACATGCTTCTTTATCTTATATCTTTCCATAAATTAAAGAGCAATACTTGGAGTGAACAATGGAAAATTAACATTGTATTACCTTATCTCTTTTATACCCCACTGAGAGCGCAATTTCATCTGCTGGCTGTGTTTACACAGATTATCTATACCTTGGACATAAGGCCAAGAAACGTCCAGAATAGGTGGGGTACCACAGGCTAAATGAACTATTCAAAATATAAGGGTAATATAAAAACTCTCCAGCAGGTAAAGTGGATCATTGCTAACAAATTAAAGGGGAGAACATTTTTGAGTAAACTGTCCCTTTAAAGGTGTCCTTGGTTGTAAAATGTAATAACAACTTTAACATTTTTGTCTCCAGTAGCTGCGATCATAAAAATATGATACTTTTCTATGCAAGGCCAAGATAAAACCATATGAATATATTTATGTTAGTTGCATTTGCATTTGACTACATCACAATTGGGAGGAAAAAGCATGCTCTGCTGCATTTTCAAGACACAACCACGGGAGCCTATGAATGTCACTTGCACTGCTCTGCTCCTGTCACAATATTTTCTGAAATTGAACTTGAAATTCCCGTGAAATGTCACTAGATTCACTTCCAGTATTCCCAACTGACTTTTGATGGGTCTGACTTACAGTGACCAGTCTTCTGGATGAAATTGGTGGCGATTGTCATTCATCCTCTTGGAAAGTATAGATTAAAAATTGTTTGAAAACTGTGTTCTATCCAGCAAATAATTCATCTTTCTTTCTTCTAAATGGATCTGAGGTACATTTCACATTGGGGATTTAACCACTGTCATTGTGCTGTCTGTTTTAAAAATAGAAAAAAAATATAACAACTGAAAAACTGCAAAATGTCCATGAAAACTGAAGGCAGAGCTTTTAGGAGCTAAATATAAATAATCAAACAGAGTCTAAAATCACCTTCCATATTTGAAGACCGGATCTTTTTTTTAATTGTTCTATTTCTCCAACAGTTTAAAAATATTTTGTCTGGATGACGGATTTGTTAAATGACAACTTCATTTGTACATTCACACTGAGAAACAATATAAGCTGAACTGAAAGCAGGAAAAATAAATCTCATCTATAGACCCAGTCATTTCATAGGCGCCCGGCCTTCTGCTGAAGTTTTAATACCTCTGTGATGGGCCTTGACATTCTCTGAGGACCCAAAAAACATAAATATCTTATTACTTCTAAAAAAAAAAAATGCTGTTGTTTGTAGTAATGGATTTTTTTTTTAGAGTGCACTCTATGGCCTCCACTCAAATCCATTAGTGTTTGCTGTCAAAAAAATAAAATCTTACTCAATTTGAATAATTTCTGGTTTTATTTTCTAGGCCATTGCAGTCCATTAAATACATCTGTTTCCGCACAAGCCTTCAGGCTCGCCGGAAACGTAAGTTAACAAACAGCGGTCTTAAGACCGCTGCTCCTTAACTTATCCGCCACCTCTGAGGCGGTGGACAGCAATCATCCCGATCGGATACGATCGGGCGGATTGACACACCCTGCTAGTGGCCGATTGGCCGCGAATCTGCAGGGGGTGGCATTGCACAAGCATTTCACAAGGAATGCTTGTGCAATGATAAATGCCGACAGTGTATGCTGTCTGCATTTAGCAATGTCTGCCCGACACTTGATAAATCGACCCCAATGTATTATTATTTTTTTTTAATAATTAAAATGTTTGGAAGGAATTAAATGCTGAATTTAACGTTCCTTAAACTAACAAGCATGATATTGAAAATGTCATATGTTTTGGTAAATGTTATAATTAGCATTTTTAAACATCTATACACGTAGCTACAACATTTGTTTTTTTTAGTCATGTACAAGTTTCATAATTTAAAGGGAATTTTCTTTACGTTATTATAAACATGAAACCTGTGTTCTCTCTTCCCCGCATTTCCGGGTACAGGGATAGTGGCTAACGCATGTGCTCTGATTAGCCAGGGCCGGACTGGCAATAAAAACCAGCCCTGGAAAAATATGAAGACCAGCCCTATTTTCTGTTGAGTCGGTAGAATGCACATGCCCCATTTTTCTCAAAGGGGATTACAGGTTTACTCCTTCCCCAATATTTTTTCAGAATTAAATTATATTACTTTGTATTAAATAAAAATGTCAGATTGATGTTATATAGGCACCCTACAACCCTATTGCATCCATTAATATCCCCTTTAAATTGTAGCTTTCCAGCCCCCGCTGCTGCAGCCCACCGGGAAATTTCCTGGTATCCTGGTAGGCCAATCCGGCCCTGTGATTAGCCCAATGTCTACGCATGCGCTATTTTTTTTTTTTAGCAAAATCTATTACGTTTGCTATATCGCTGTCATGTGACCGCGTTCATTCCCGATCGAGATCAGACATAGCCACAGCATCAGCATCCACGATCCTTATTATATTAGTGATGGTAATTATTAAAGAATCTCCCTTAGAGATATGAGTATGTAAAATAAGCATTCTTTATAGGATGTTAAATTAAAACAATGTTAAAAGATTATCAATAAACATAATAAAGCATCATATTAGATTGTCCTTGTCTTTGCAATAATAAGTTATATATAATTAGAACCTTGCTCATGCGTGTATAAATGCTTGAAACTGCGCATGCGTTATTCTATGCTAATTTCCTAATATAATTTATGTACCCAGATGAACTTTTAAGACCGCCCTTTGAAGGGAGCTGGAAGAAGTGACGTAACGATCGATTAAGACTTTTATTTTTATTACATGATTGGAGCTTCGTTTTTAGGAAATAGTAAATTGAATAAATTATTACAACAATGATTTATTTTATTTGAAAAAATAATAAAAAAATTATGATCCTTTACTAATCCTTTAAATGTGATATGAGCTGTATTGTTAGCTTTTTAAGAAACCAGGAAGCAATTATCTTTATTAATATATGGACTGAGTATGTGTCAAAATGTTTAACACGAGAAAAATCAAAATGAGTTTCAATGTTAAATTGTATAAATCTAGAAATCATGTGAAAATCTGTATAGACTGGAATACTGCTCTTGACTTCTCTCAAAAGCAAAGAGTTGGTGGAATTTTCAAAGTGCATAATGAAAAAAAAGAGAACACAATAGCCAATAAAATTCACTCCAGCAGGTAAAATGGATTATTAAGAACACATAAAAGGGAGAATATTTTACAGCACACTGTCTATTTAACTCTGTTATCTGCTATGTCATTAGTTCTATGAGTTTGCCCAGAAAGAACACCCTTTTCTATAAAACAGTCTCATACTAATAAACCATTTTGCAATTTCATGTTATATTCATAAAACCAGTATAACTACTTTAGCATTTAGATTAAGAAACTGTATAATAATTTAACCAAGATTAATGTGGTTAATAAACCTGCTTTATGGGACATAAAAGTGCTAAAGGGAAATACTGTAATGTAAAGCACTGAGTACAACAGTAGGGGTACATAATAACAAAGATTGTGATAAGATACAAATACATAACAGACTAAATAAAACAAGTTAGTAAAGCAGGAGTAGGGCCCTGCTCCAAAGAGCTTACAGTCTACAATTGAAGGGTGCAGAGACATAAGGTTTTGGGTAGCTTGTCACTTGGCAGGGAATGATGCACCTGCCATGGTCCCCGCACTTTGGAAAGGCCCAGCACTGTCAGGGGTGAGGGTATGAGAAGGCACATCCTTTATTTACTTTATGAATAAGTATTTACAGTATCAGGAGGTGTAATATATAATGTTTGGACTAGGGGTTGGCCCTACAGGGGCAGAGGGGAATAAGGGGACTGGGCTGACGGACCCCACTAATTTGTCTTGCTCAGGGCCCCGCAAATGCTAACAGTGGCCCCGTCACTTAGATTGTAGTTGCAGCATTGAGTCAAGGCATTCAAGGTTTATTTTGGCTAGGAGAGATGGTAAGCTTATATAAATAGGTGGGTTTTTAAAGAGCGCCTGAAACTATACAAGTTTGATACAATCTAATGGAGAGGGTTAGAGAGTTCTAGAGAACAGAAGCAGTGCATGAGAAGTCTTGGAGGCGGGAGAAGGAAGAAGAAATCATAAGAGTATATAGAAATAATAGGGCAGGTCGGGGAGTATTTGGAGATGAGTGAGGAAAACATAATTTATGCTTACCAGATAAATTCCTTTCTTTCCTAGCAGGGAGAGTCCATAACTTCATTCCTTACTGTTGGGAAATACAACACCTGGCCACCAGGCGGAGGCAAAGACACCACAGCCAAAGGCTTAAATATCGCTCCCACTTCCCCTATCCCCCCAGTCATTCGGCCGAGGGAACAAGGAAAAGTAGGAGAAACATCAGGGTATAAAGGTGCCAGAAGAAAAACAAAAAGGGAGCTGCCCAAACAAAGAATAACCTACGGGCGGGGTTGTGGATTCTCCCTGCGAGGAAAAAAAGGTAAGCATAAATTTTGTTTTCTTTCCATAAGGCAGGGAGAGTTCACAACTTAATTCTTTACTGTTGGGAAAACAATACCTAAGCTCCAGAGGACAATGAAGGAATAACGGGAGGGAACAAAAAAGAGGCAGACCCTAATCTGAGGGCACCACAGCCTGCAAAACATTTCTCCCAAAAGCAGCTTCAGCCGAAGCAAACACATCAAACTTGTAAAATTTAGAAAAAGTATGTAAGGAGGACCAGGTAGCTGCCTTACAAATCTGATCCATTGAGGCTTCGTTCTTAAAAGCCCAGGAAGAAGCTACTGCTCTAGTGGAATGAGTCGTAATCCTCTCAGGAGGCTGGTGTCCCGCCGTCTCATAAGCTAGGTAGATGACACTCCTCAACCAGAAGGACAGGGAAGACGTAATGGCCTTTTGACCCCTACGTTTACCCGCATAGATGACAAAAAAAGATGAAGATTGTCTGAACTCCTTATTAGCCCGGAGGTAGAACTTCAAGGCACAAACCACATCTAGATTGTGAAGGTCTGTTCTTCTTATCCTGAGATAGGATGGCACCTTTCCCTCCACTAACCGTAGTGATGATAAAGTCCAGACCTGGTCTGAATAAGATCTTCCCCTTGAATGGAAGTGAAAGGAGTCTGGATTTAGAAGTCATATCCGCAGACCAAGACTTCAACCAGAAACCCCTGCGGGCTATGACTGCAAAACCTGAAGCCTTAGCATTCAGGCGAATAATCTGCATATTCGCATTACAGATAAAAGAATTACCTACTCTTAGGGCTTTAATTCTCTCCTTAATATCCTCAAAGGGAAGACTCCACCTTGATAAGTGCTGACAGGGAGTCGCACCAGTAGGTGGCGGCTCCAGCCACAGCGGCCACCATAGCCGCCAGCTGAAATAAAAATCCAGCGTCCTGGAACATTCTCCTTAGAAAAGTTTCCAACTGCTTATCCATAGGTTCTCTAAAGGAAGAGCTATCCTCAAGAGGGACAGTAGTATGCTTAGCTAGCATTGAAATGGCTCTATCCACCTTAGGGATGGAGCAAAGCAGCTCTAATTGAGAGTCAGGGACCGGGAACATTTTTTTAAAAGTAGCAGAGGGAGAAAAGGATGTTCCAATTCTTTCCCATTCGTTACTAATAATGTTCACCATACGAACTGGTACCTGAAAAGTTTGTGAGACCTTCCTGTCTTTATAAACCATATCTAATTTAGGGATCTTAGGTTACTCAGGCAGCCTCTGGAACCTCTAGCGTAGACAGGACCTCCTTCAGTAAAAAATGCAAATGTTCAATCTTAAATCTAAAGGAGGGTTCTTCTGCCGGAGGAGATTTAGTAATAGAAGTCTCTGACTCCATAGAGGTTAACTCATCCTCGGATAGCTGGGACATACTCGCTAGATCCGATTGGAAATTAGATGAATCTAAAACAGGAGAACTGTGTTTAACCTTTCTCTTATGTTCCCCAGAGATAGGTAGGGCACTCAGGGGCGCGGACACTGCCGATTGTAACTGCACGGTAAAGTCCACAGCAAAAACAGAATTTATGCTTACCTGATAAATTACTTTCTCCAACGGTGTGTCCGGTCCACGGCGTCATCCTTACTTGTGGGATATTCTCTTCCCCAACAGGAAATGGCAAAGAGTCCCAGCAAAGCTGGTCACATGATCCCTCCTAGGCTCCGCCCACCCCAGTCATTCGACCGACGGACAGGAGGAAATATATATAGGAGAAACCATATGATACCGTGGTGACTGTAGTTAGAGAAAATAATTCATCAGACCTGATTAAAAAACCAGGGCGGGCCGTGGACCGGACACACCGTTGGAGAAAGTAATTTATCAGGTAAGCATAAATTCTGTTTTCTCCAACATTGGTGTGTCTGGTCCACGGCGTCATCCTTACTTGTGGGAACCAATACCAAAGCTTTAGGACACGGATGAAGGGAGGGAGCAAATCAGGTCACCTAAATGGAAGGCACCACGGCTTGCAAAACCTTTCTCCCAAAAAAAGCCTCCGAAGAAGCAAAAGTATCAAATTTGTAAAATTTGGCAAAAGTGTGCAGTGAAGACCAAGTCGCTGCCTTACATATCTGGTCAACAGAAGCCTCGTTCTTGAAGGCCCATGTGGAAGCCACAGCCCTAGTGGAGTGAGCTGTGATTCTTTCAGGAGGCTGCCGTCCGGCAGTCTCATAAGCCAATCGGATAATGCTTTTAAGCCAAAAGGAAAGAGAGGTAGAAGTCGCTTTTTGACCTCTCCTTTTACCAGAATAAACAACAAACAAGGAAGATGTTTGTCTGAAATCTTTAGTAGCCTCTAAATAGAATTTTAGAGCACGGACTACGTCCAAATTGTGTAACAAACGTTCCTTCTTTGAAACTGGATTCGGACACAAAGAAGGTACAACTATCTCCTGGTTAATATTTTTGTTGGAAACAACTTTCGGAAGAAAACCAGGCTTAGTACGCAAAACCACCTTATCTGCATGGAACACCAGATAGGGCGGAGAACACTGCAGAGCAGATAACTCTGAAACTCTTCTAGCAGAAGAAATTGCAACCAAAAACAAAACTTTCCAAGATAATAACTTAATATCTACGGAATGTAAGGGTTCAAACGGAACCCCTTGAAGAACTGAAAGAACTAGATTTAGACTCCAGGGAGGAGTCAAAGGTCTGTAAACAGGCTTGATCCTAACCAGAGCCTGAACAAATGCTTGAACATCTGGCACAGCTGCCAGTCTTTTGTGAAGTAAAACAGATAAAGCAGAGATCTGTCCCTTCAGAGAACTTGCAGATAATCCTTTCTCCAAACCTTCTTGTAGAAAGGATAGAATCTTAGGAATTTTTATCTTGTTCCATGGGAATCCTTTAGATTCACACCAACAGATATATTTTCCCCATATTTTATGGTAAATTTTTCTAGTTACAGGCTTTCTAGCCTGAATCAGAGTATCTATTACAGAATCTGAAAACCCACGCTTTGATAAAATCAAGCGTTCAATCTCCAAGCCGTCAGTTGGAGGGAAACCAGATTCGGATGTTCGAATGGACCCTGAACAAGAAGGTCCTGTCTCAAAGGTAGCTTCCATGGTGGAGCCGATGACATATTCACCAGGTCTGCATACCAAGTCCTGCGTGGCCACGCAGGAGCTATCAAGATCACCGAGGCCCTCTCCTGATTGATCCTGGCTACCAGCCTGGGGATGAGAGGAAACGGTGGAATACATAAGCTAGGTTGAAGGTCCAAGGTGCTACTAGTGCATCTACTAGGGTCGCCTTGGGATCCCTGGATCTGGACCCGTAGCAAGGAACCTTGAAGTTCTGACGAGACGCCATCAGATCCATGTCTGGAATGCCCCATAATTGAGTTATTTGGGCAAAGATTTCCGGATGGAGTTCCCACTCCCCCGGATGGAATGTCTGACGACTCAGAAAATCCGCTTCCCAATTTTCCACTCCTGGGATGTGGATCGCAGACAAGTGGCAGGAGTGATCCTCCGCCCATTGAATTATCTTGGTCACTTCTTTCATCGCCAGGGAACTCCTTGTTCCCCCCTGATGATTGATATATGCAACGGTCGTCATGTTGTCTGACTGAAACCTTATGAATTTGGCCTTTGCTAGTTGAGGCCAAGCTCTGAGAGCATTGAATATCGCTCTCAGTTCCAGAATGTTTATCGGGAGAAGAGACTCTTCCCGAGACCATAGACCCTGAGCTTTCAGGGATTTCCAGACCGCGCCCCAGCCCACTAGGCTGGCGTCGGTCGTGACAATGAGCCACTCTGGTCTGCGGAAGCTCATTCCCTGTGACAGATTGTCCAGGGTCAGCCACCAACGGAGTGAATCTCTGGTCTTTTGATCTACTTGAATCGTCGGAGACAAGTCTGTATAATCCCCATTCCACTGTCTGAGCATGCACAGTTGTAATGGTCTTAGATGAATTCGTGCAAAAGGAACTATGTCCATTGTTGCAACCATCAATCCTATTACTTCCATGCACTGCGCTATGGAAGGACGAGGAACAGAATGAAGTACTTGACAAGAGCTTAGAAGTTTTGATTTTCTGACCTCTGTCAGAAAAATCCTCATTTCTAAGGAATCTATTATTGTTCCCAAGAAGGGAACTCTTGTTGACGGGGACAGAGAACTTTTTTCTTTGTTCACCTTCCATCCGTGAGATCTGAGAAAGGCTAGGACGATGTCCGTATGAGCCTTTGCTTTTGACAGGGACGACGCTTGAATCAGGATGTCGTCCAAGTAAGGTACTACTGCAATGCCCCTTGGTCTTAGAACCGCTAGAAGGGACCCTAGTACCTTTGTGAAAATCCTTGGAGCAGTGGCTAATCCAAATGGAAGTGCCACAAACTGGTAATGCTTGTCCAGAAAAGCAAACCTTAGGAACTGATGATGTTCCTTGTGGATAGGAATATGTAGGTACGAATCCTTTAAATCCACGGTAGTCATAAATTGATTTTCCTGGATAGTAGGTAGGATCGTTCGAATAGTTTCCATTTTGAACGATGGTACCCTGAGAAATTTGTTTAGGATCTTTAGATCCAAAATTGGTCTGAATGTTCCCTCTTTTTTGGGAACTATGAACAGATTGGAATAAAATCCCATTCCTTGTTCTCTTATTGGAACTGGATGTATCACTCCCATCTTTAACAGGTCTTCTACACAATGTAAGAATGCCTGTCTCTTTATTTGGTTTGAAGATAATTGAGACCTGTGGAACCTTCCCCTTTGGGGTAGTTCCTTGAATTCCAGGAGATAACCTTGAGAAACTATTTCTAGCGCCCAAGGATCCTGAACATCTCTTGCCCAAGCCTGAGCAAAGAGAGAAAGTCTGCCCCCCACTAGATCCGGTCCCGGATCGGGGGCTATCCCTTCATGCTGTTTTGGTAGCAGTGGTAGGCTTCTTGGCCTGCTTACCCTTGTTCCAGCCTTGCATTGGTTTCCAGGCTGGTTTGGGTTGTGAAGTATTACCCTCTTGCTTAGAGGATACAGAATTAGAGACTGGTCCTTTTCTGCGAAAGGGACGAAAATTAGGCTTATTATTAGCCTTAAAAGACCTATCCTGTGGGAGGGCGTGGCCCTTTCCCCCAGTGATGTCTGAAATAATCTCTTTCAAATCAGGTCCAAATAATGTTTTACCTTTGAAAGGAATGTTAAGCAATTTTGTCTTGGAAGACACATCCGCTGACCAAGACTTTAGCCAAAGCACTCTGCGCGCCACGACAGCAAACCCTGAATTTTTCGCCGCTAATCTAGCTAATTGCAAAGCGGCATCTAAAACAAAAGAGTTAAGTGCTTGAACTCTGTCCATAAACTCCTCATACGAAGATTCTTTACTGAGCGATTTTTCTAGTTCCTCGAACCAGAAACACGCTGCCGTAGTGACAGGAACAATGCATGAAATTGGTTGTAGAAGGTAACCTTGCTGTACAAAAATCTTTTTAAGCAAACCCTCTAATTTCTTATCCATAGGATCTTTGAAAGCACAACTATCTTCGATAGGAATAGTAGTGCGTTTGTTTAGAGTAGAAACCGCCCCCTCGACCTTGGGGACTGTCTGCCATAAGTCCTTTCTGGGGTCGACTATAGGAAATAATTTCTTAAATATAGGGGGGGGAACAAAAGGTATGCCGGGCCTTTCCCACTCTTTATTTACTATGTCCGCCACCCGCTTGGGTATAGGAAAAGCATCGGGGGGCACCGGAACCTCTAGGAACTTGTCCATCTTACATAATTTCTCTGGAATGACCAAATTGTCACAATCATCCAGAGTAGATAACACCTCCTTAAGCAGTGCGCGGAGATGTTCTAATTTAAATTTAAATGTCACAACATCAGGTTCAGCTTGATGAGAAATTTTTCCTGAATCTGAAATTTCTCCATCAGACAAAACCTCCCTCATGGCCCCTTGAGATTGGTGTGAGGGTATGTCAGAACAGTTATCATCAGCGTCCTCTTGCTCTTCAGTGTTTAAAACAGAGCAATCGCGCTTTCTCTGATAAGTAGGTATTTTGGATAAAAGATTTGCTATGGAGTTATCCATTACAGCCGTTAATTGTTGCATGGTAATAAGTATTGGCGCACTAGATGTACTAGGGGCCTCCTGTGTGGGCATAACTGGTGTAGACACAGTAGGGGATGATGTAGTATCATGTTTACTCCCCTCATTTGAGGAATCATCTTGGGCAATATCATTATCTGTTGCATTACTGTCCTTACTTTGTTTGGACACTATGGCACAATTATCACATAAATTTAAATGGGGAGACACATTGGCTTTCATACATATAGAACATAGCTTATCTGATGGTACAGACATGTTAAACAGGCTTAAACTTGTCAACAAAGCACAAAAAACGTTTTAAAATAAAACCGTTACTGTCACTTTAAATTTCAAACTGAAAACACTTTATTACTGAATATGTGAAAAAGTATGAAGGAATTGTTCAAAATTCACCAAAATTTCACCACAGTGTCTTAAAGCATTAAAAGTATTGCACACCAAATTTCAGAGCTTTAACCCTTAAATTAACGGAACCGGAGCCATTTTTACATTTAACCCCTATACAGTCCCAGAATGATGCTCTGTCTATAACTAGAAAGGCCCCCATCTGAAAAAGGTGTCCAACACAGTGCCTGCCGTTTTTCTAAACATTCCCCAAGATTATAATACCAATAATTAGTTAGAATCTGCATAATATGCCTAGTAAAGCAATTGTTTTAGCCCAGAAAAATGTCTACCAGTTTTTAAGCCCTTTTTGAAGCCCTTTATTCTTTTATGTTTAACTAAGAAAATGGCTTACCGGTCCCCATGAGGGGAAATGACAGCCTTCCAGCATTACATGGTCTTGTTAGAAATATGGCTAGTCATACCTTAAGCAGAAAAGACTGCTAACTGTTTCCCCCAACTGAAGTTACTTCATCTCAACAGTCCTGTGTGGAAACAGCAATCGATTTTAGTTACTGTGCTAAAATCATCTTCCTCTTACAAACAGAAATCTTCATCCTTTTCTGTTTCAGAGTAAATAGTACATATCAGCACTATTTTAAAATAACAAACACTTGATAGAAGAATAAAACTACATTTAAACACCAAAAAACTCTTAACCATCTCCGTGGAGATGTTGCCTGTGCAACGGCAAAGAGAATGACTGGGGTGGGCGGAGCCTAGGAGGGATCATGTGACCAGCTTTGCTGGGACTCTTTGCCATTTCCTGTTGGGGAAGAGAATATCCCACAAGTAAGGATGACGCCGTGGACCGGACACACCAATGTTGGAGAAAAGGCCCCCTCCAGATGGAGAAATAGCTGTGCTACGGGGAACTGCATGTGAAGTGATTAGGATAGAGAGGTTAGTAATCTCTCGGGTCACAGAATCCTGAGAGGTTGATGGTTTAGAGGGACTAATTGCGCTAGCGTTAATAGCAGACTTAGCTGGGGTGTCTTTGCCTCCTCCTGGTGGCCAGGTGTTGTATTTCCCAACAGTAAGGAATGAAGTTGTGGACTCTCCCTGCATTATGGAAAGAAATATGGTTGGGAGTGAGGTTGTTGATTGCTTTATAGACTGTATGTGTATTAACTGTATGTACAGTGTACAAGGAGCCAGTAGGGACTGGTAGAGCGGGACAGCTTACATAGATGAGTCTAGCTGAAGAATTCATGATAAACTGGAGGTATGTTCTATTAGTCAATACATGACAAAATGAGGGAATTAATTCGTATTTTTGTAGTTTCTTGAGCAAGGAAAGGGTAAATTCTGGCAATGTTGGGTAGATGTGCATGGCAGGATTTAGTAAGTTCTTGTATATGCAAAGGGGTTAAACTCACAGTAAAAGTCAACTCCAGAGCAGCAACGCAATACTGAGACCCATCTGTTGAACCAATGGCAAGTGGCATATGTGTATAGCCACCAATCACCAGCTACTTCCCTCTGATTATTACTTTTATTTACAAAATATTTTTGCATGAAGAAATATTATCTTGTTTAATTGCTTTGATTTCAAATGTATGAGAGAACAGTTTTGACTTGTACGATTTTATGTGTCTCGTCTGAAATAGGTCTAAAAAGGCACAAATTGGTGGATTTAAAAATGTTTATAGAGGTAAAGGGAGTAACGTGTTAAAACTGAAGTAATGAGAACTTTTGTCAGCAGGAGACCTCATTGTGCAGAAATTAACTACCCATGAAAAGTAGGTTCAGTAAATTTTAGCTCAATTGCTCAAAGTTAAGCAGCAGCAATACAACCATCATTG